>NW_006159535.1:2412231-2464019 GCF_000334495.1 Tupaia belangeri chinensis
GAGGAGGAGAAGGAAAAGGAGGGGAGCCAATGGGTGGAAGGAGGAAAGACAAAAAGGCCGTGGGGTATATGTCTTCTGGCAGTGGTGACAACTGTGCTCGGCACTGACCTCAGTCAGCACTGCATGCATGTCTAACTCTGTATTAGACCAAGGTAGGATTTGTGGGAAAAGGTTACTCTGGGCAGGACAAATAGCACGCCCTGGGCAGGGAACAGGGTGGGGAAAAACTCACGTGCATTTCTTTAGTTGAGGAAGTCAACGTATACAGGAGGGGTAAGAGTGCCTAGTAGTGGGCATGTCAGGTGCTGCTTTCCATTTCTGCAAAAGGCACCTCTCCAAGGAACAAAATAAAATATCCTACCTCTCAGGTACTAGGGACAGAATTTAAAATGATTAGTAATGTACGGAGAGGTGGCGAAGTAGCAAGAAAGAGTGTGGAACTCTATGGTAGAGGAATGTGCCCCACAGCTGGTCCTTATCTGACCAGAAGTTCTCACCTACCCCTCCGAACTCAGCCTTCTCCATCACTGAGGTATATTTACACCCCAATCTTTCTTTAAATTTGCCTATTTAAAAATTATTTTTTAAAAACAGTTCCCAGACACCATATTAGCTCTTAGTTTAATTACCTGTGTGCATCTGGTACAAGGGAAAAAAAAGCAAACCCTGGAAGCCCAGAAAGTACCTGCAAATGGTCAGTGACAACTTTCAGTGACTGACCAGACTGAGTAGCAGCCTTTCTGCCACCAGTTTGCCTCCTTCAAATATGTATTTATGAAACCATGAAATTAGGATCAAGAGGTGAAAGGTGAGTTGTAAGCATGGGAAAAAGAGCCAGTAAATGACAGTAGTTTCTACTTTAGGAGAGTTTTTGGATGAAGATAAAATTCATGAATACGGAGTGCCATGGGAACAAGAGGCCCCCAAGGAAGGCCGGATCAGTTTAAACCCAGCATGAGGCTCCAAAGTGCAAAGCACAGCCCTTCCTCCACCTCCTCTGCTGAAAGCAGAAGTACCCCTCACCTCTCAGCAAGCCCAAAAGAACGGTTTAGAGTTGACTTTATTTTGACTTGCCCAGGCTACTCAACAAGAAAAAATCTCAAGTATAAAAATACAGAATTACCCAAAATTTACATGTGCATCTAGTTTGTGGGTGAAAAAGCAAAAGGCTGGAGTTAGAAAATGCTAGACTCATCTAAAATCTCCTCCTTCTGTCTTTCCAAGCCACACAAGATCATGTGACAGCCACAGCTCTAAGTATGGGCAGGCCCTTTTATGCGTTTATTATAAGTGAATGATAAACACGAAGCTATTGGGATGTCATGGCTTTGGGGTTTATGGCATGGACTATGGAGTGGCCCTGGCTTTCAGTTTCTGTTTTCTGAAGATAGTCAGCTGAGTCAACTGACAATTTCACGTGAGTGTAACTGTAAGTCGATGTATCCACTGAGTGCTGCCTTTAGGTATTCAGTAAGGACTTGAGTAATTGTTTTTTTCCTGCTAGTTTTTACAATAAGAAAGCACTAATTTGGGGGTCAGCCAGTTGTGTGGTGGTTAAAGCAGCTGGAGCCCACATGGCTGACTGTATGGTTAGAATCCCAGACTCAGTGACTGGAAATACACACTGGGCACGTTAGTGTGCATGCCCAAGTCCTGAGAAGAGAATGGAAGAGAAGGGATTGCATGTGGCCAACCCCTGGGAGGGTGATTTCTCAGTTTCCCTCTCTTATTTTCTTTGGCTCTCTCAAGCGAGTGCACAAACTCTACACCAAATTAAAAACAAAACAAAAAAGAAAAACAGATGCCTTAAACAGCAGTTCCTACATATTATAAAATTTTTAAAAATTAAAAGTACTAATTCTGCTTCTTTCTGAGCAGAAGTGGCTTCCTTGGACAACTGGACACAGCCCTGGGACAGGATGAACCATGGCTGAAGGGTCTGGAGAAGCAGCTGGGTCTCCTATGATGCAGTGTGAGTCAATGCCAAGGAGCTCATCAGGGCGCCATGGAAGACGACGCAGGCAGCCTTGACAGATCTTGTTCCAAAGCCTGTACGCACAGTAATAGAGATGATGATGGCAGTTATGGCAGTGATGATAAGCAGCTAAAACTTACTGGGTACTTAGTAAGTGCCAGGCCTCCTCACATATCTTCGGAGTCTTATTTTCCTATTTTATAAATGACTGAGGCCCAATGCTGTAACCTATCCAATGTTATGTCACTAGTCGGAAGCAGTCAGGATTTGACCCCATGTCTCCAGCATACCCATATGTGGGAACAAAGTGAAGGCTGCAGAACTAATAACAAAGATCAATAGAATTGCTGGGACAGCATTGTAACAGTGGGGAAAGTTGGAGGAGGAGGTAAAGGACTACAAAAGTGTCCTCTGATTTGCCTAAAAAGACACCAGTGAAGATGCTAGTGAAGAGGTTTCCCCTGGAGTGACAGTTGAAGCCCAAGGGTAGACTGCCTCCACACGGTAACAGGTGCACCAAGGGGCTGAAACCGAAGTAATGGTGCCTAGTCTTTAGAATGTGGTTGAAAAGAAGTGAAAACTAGCAGCTTGGCAGAATTACAGAAGATTTTTTTTTCTTTTTATTTTAAAGCCAGGTGAGAGGAACTGAACAGGCATCCAGCAGAGAAGAAACAAATTGAGAAAAGCCTTAAGATGCAGGATAGCTGAGCCCAACCAAGGGAAGGGGGAAATGTCAGCCTGCCACAGTGCTGCTGGCTTCATTACCTCTTGGCAGTCAGAAGCAGGGTCAAAGCAAAATGGACAATGGAGAAGACGCACGGTGTGGCAGACAGCTCCGCAGGTTCCTGCCCCCTCTACTGTCTGTGCTACAGCTGACAGTCTGTTCGTGTCCCTTCTCAAGGCAGCAAGTAGACAGAGGGAAGGTCAACCCATCCTCCAGAAGCGCCTCCTTTCACAGAACTCAGCTTTGAAAGAGTCCCCTCTCCCTAGGCATCACAGCAAGAATGGACTACGTACATCACAAAAGGCCCCCAACCCCAAAGAGTCTGATTCTACTTAGAACCTTTTAAGGCCCTAAATGATTCCTAAGTACTTAATACTAATGCTTTGGACAAAGTCTAAAGTTACTAAATCCCACTTAAGACAGTGGTTCTCAAAAATGTCCATATATGAGGCAAGAGTTCTAAACACTTCTGGAGTTGTCTTATTAGCTTGGATAGGATTAGAAATCCAAGTTGTTTTTAGGAAGTGGGTGTAGAGAGGTGAGGAAGAGAACCGCAGTGCTGGACTGTTAACTTAGGAACACCACTGCCCTTCCCCAAGGTCCTAAGGCTGTCTTGGGAAACGACAACAATCTTAGCAGTATTTTTGAGTCTCCCCTTCACTGTCAAAACAGATCCTCTTGGGAACCAGCAGTTAGCGTAATGGCTATGTTGCTGGACTCCCACATAGTTGACCATGGTTCAAGTCCTGGATCGGGTGGCTTAAACTCACACCGGGCACATGTGCGTGCGTGCCCAAGATCCCGAGAGGAGAATGGAGGAGAAGGGATTGCGGCATGACCATCCCCCCCTGGGGGGTGATTTCTCGCTTTCTGTCTCTATGTCTCTCTCTGTCTGTCTGGCGAGCACACACACCCTATAGCGAAAATCCCTCCCCCCCCCAAAAAAAAAACAGATCCTCTTGGCTGATGTTCCAGCTGCCTTATTCCCCCAAGAATAGAACACCATATCCAGAGAGATGAGAAAAAATCTACTCCCTGACTCAGCATCTGATACCTGTTTTATTCTGTACTAGTTATTTTAGAGGAACTATAACCATGTCTTTCCTGAAACCTGCACAAGCTTTTACATAAATTAAGGTAAAGAGAGGGCCAGGGAAAAGCTAGCATACATTTCCATTTGAATAAACTACTTCTGAAAACAAAAATTAAAAATTTTGCAAACTAAGTTTGGGGCTCCATTAATCTAGTTCATTCAAAGCTGGAGCCCCATAGATGCCAACCAGAGAGGCGGGGAAACTGTGAGGTCAGGGCCTGCATGACTGTGGCCCCTCAAGAATTCCTGTTTCCAAGTCCTCTGCAGCAAGAGGAGCACTTTGTTGATTATCAAGGAAAGACAGTTTCCATGCCCTGTCAAAGGCTTAAAGCCAGGAGTCATGCATTTGTTTGAGGGTCAGCACGAATCACTTTCCAACCCTTGCTCTCTTTTCTCTAAGTCCCTGGTGGCTTGAAATAAAGGTGTGGCAATTTTCCATCAAACTGTGGCCCTGAAGGACAGGAGCACATAGTTCCCCAAAGAGGAAACAGCTAGTAAATAAACATGTAGGAAAAATATAATCTCGGGAACCAGCAGTTAGCGTAATGGCTATGTCGCTGGACTCCCACGTAGTCGACTGCGGTTCATGTCCCGGACCTGGTGGCTTAAAACTCACACCGGGAGTGTGTGTGTGCGTGCCCAAGATCCCGAGAGGAGAATGGAGGAGAAAGGATTGTGGTGTGACCATCTCCCCTGGGGGGTGATTTCTCGCTTTCTGTCTCTATGTCTCTCTCTGTCTGTCTGGAGAGCGTACGCGCCCTATAGCGAAAATCTCTCCAAAAAAAATAAAATAAAATAATCTCATTGGTAATCAACAAAATACAAAAGTAATTACTACTTTTGCCTACTAGTCAATCCATTAAAATAGAAAATTCTAATGATGAAATTGGTATTCTCAGAACACTACAAAAACACTGGTTTTCAGAATTTGCTTAAAGAGGAAGAAATAGGGGCCAGCAGGTGGTATGGTGGTTAAGGCGCTGGACCCCACATGGCCGCTGTGGTTCAAGTCCTGGACCTGGCAGCTTGCTTTCTCATTTTCTCTCTCTCTCTGGTCAAATTAAAATAAATACATACATATACATACATGCACATATATAAATTTAAAAAGCTAAATAAAACAGTCAAAAAAAAAAGTAGGAAATAGGGGCCGGCAGGTGGCGTGATAGCTGAGGCACTGGATCCCACATGGTTGACTCCATGATAAAACACGCCAGGCACATGTGTGTGATGCCCAAAATCCCAAGAGGAGAATGGAGAAGGGACTGTGGCATGGCATGGTTATTCCTCTTGGGAATGGTTTCTCACCTCCCACCCCCCTCCTTGTGAGCAAGTGTGCCCTGTGGTAAAAATCTAAATAAATGAAAAGAAATAAAAGAAAGAGGACAAGAGAGTAATCCTAGAAGACAGATAAAAATCAGACGCTCATATTCCGTGACCCAGAATCCAACTTCCGGGAATCCAGTCTATGAAAATGGCAACATACACCATGTTCAACTTTAATATATAAAAACTGGATACAACCCAGACCGACCAATAGAAACATGCTGAATGACTAAATGTGAACACTGTATCACCTGGGAAAAAAGCATGACACCATAAAAAAGCAGCGAGTTGTAATTAAACACTTTATCCATGGAAGGCACCCATGGGAAGAGACCTGAAAGGAAATACACAAATTTATAATACTGTATTTCCTTGCTTTGTAGACTCCCCATCAGTAAACCCATGAGGTTAAAATTAAGCAGATAGGGCTGGCAAGTAGCATGGTGGTTAAGGCACTGGACTCCATATGGCCAACTACGATTCAACTCTTGGACCTGGCAGCTTGCTTTCTCATTTTCCTGTTCGCTCTCTTTCTCATCAAATTAAAAAATAATTAACAATAAATAAAATTAAATAAATCTTAAAAAAATTAATAATGGCATTGTAGAGAGAAAAACAGGAGATAAGTTTCTTTTGATGTCTATTTTAAGATGATACTCAGGGGGTCATCAACTGGTATGGTGGGTAAGGCACTGGATTCCCACATGGCTGACCGTGGTTCAAATCCTAGACCTGGTGGCTTTAAAATCACAACAAATAGATATATAAATAAATGCCTTTTTTTTTTTTTAATAAAAAGGATGGGTACTCAGTATCAGTCATATTAAAATGAGGGATGAGGTATAAAGACTGTAATTTTTAACTATACTATTAGCACAATAGCCATGCTAACTAACAAACATGTGAAGTGCTACTTCCCTGAATTAAGATGTGCCAGTATAAAATACACATCAGATTTTAAAAATTTAGTCCAAGAAAAATAGTGCAAAATATTTTATTAATAACTTCTAGGGCTGGCCACGTAAACCAGTGGTTAAGGGAGCCAGATCCGACATGGCCAACCAAGGCTTGAATTCTGGCTCCAGTAGCTTGAAAAATACACCAGGCACGCAAGCATGTGTCTTCCAATATCCCAACAAGATGGAGAAGCGGAGAAGGGCTTACAGCTGACTATGCCTCATTTGGGGGGTGCTTTCTCCCCTTCCCTCCCTCTGGTCAGTGCATGAACCCTCTAGCAATTAAAAAAATTTTTTTAATATACCGATAATATGAATTTGCTGTTAAATATTAGGTTAAATAAAATATTAAATTACTTTATTTTTAAATTTATCATTATTATTTTTCAGTTTGCTACAGGTCATGTATGTTCACCAGGGAGAGATGGGGCAGCGGGTAGAGGCGGAGAAAAAGAGTAAAAGTGAAAAAGCAAGGCACTAGGTCTAGGACTCAAGCTGCGGTCGACCATGTGGGAGTCCAGCAACTTAACAACCACCTCAACCTGCCAGCCCTCAAAATATCCAATTACTTTCATCTGTTACTTTATTTTTTTTTAAGAGAGATTTTTGCTATAAGGCATCTCACTGGAGAGAAAGAGAAAGCGAGAAATCACCCCCTGGGGTGGATGGCCACACCACAATTTCTTTTCCTCCATTCTCCTCTCGGGATTTTGAGCATGTACACACACGCACCCAATGTGAGTTTCAAGTCTCCGGGGTCCAGGACTCGAACCACAGTTGGCCTGGAGTCCAAAACCTTAACCACCCCACCACGCCACCTGCTGGCCCCTCACCTGTTACTTTTGACTTCTTCACTATGTCTAGAAAATTTAATTGTATTTTAAATAAAGTAATAAATTATATATAAAACATATTTGTGACTCACAATCAATTTCTACTGGGCAGTGCTTATTACAGAATCTTAGAATGAAGGGATGGTTGTAGCTGTGTTAGAGGGTTTCTTCCTCTTCCTATTTTTCTAAAGTTTTTGCAATTTTGGTAGAGGAGTTAAAAAATGAAAAAAGAAATGCTAAAGGGGAGGCCTAATAATTAATCTCTACCCTTCTAAGAGTCAGCATGCCAAAAATGTTAGGTGAGAGTCTCCAAGCTCTCTAGTCCAGTCCTCTTTTGTCCTCTCCCTTCCTGCACTGCAGAAAATCCCAGAACGATTAACAAGGTTTCTGCCCTCAAGGAGCATACTCTTTAGTGAGGTGATAAGGCAATCACAGAACTAAAGGAGGCACAGGAGAGGCCCCACATCGGGCCACTGGGGCCAACAAGGGAGAGAGATACTTCAAGTTCTAAGGGCAGGGAAGTGCCTGATACAGGCCTTGGAGGAGGAGAGGTGAAGACAGGCAGGAAACAGGGCGCACAGAAGGGGGGGCCTTCTGATCAGGTCTCTTCAACAGGAAACCCAGGCTTCACTTAGGTGTGATGGTTGGAGGGGGAGCTCGAACAAGGAAAGAACTCAGAGAAGCTGGGAATGACATTCCTGGGCAGAGATGGGAGGGTTTACACATTCTTCCAGGGTAACTGGAGGCTAAACCTGAGGGAGGAGGAGAAAAAGCAGATGGACAAGAGGGGCACCTTATTAGAACACAGAATGCCGGGCAATGAAAAGCCCTCAGAGGTTTCAGCACACAAAATGGTTAGTTTATAAAGAATTAAATACATACATTTACATGCTGAGCCTGGAGCCTAAAGGACGCTTGGGCAACTATGGGCAACAATTTAAGATTAGAAAATTTACGAAGATAATTGCCTAGGCTGGAGTCTGGCCAGGTAATAACCTTAATGACTAATGAAGTGAAATGGATAGGGCTATGGTTTACGTTTCTTTTAAAATACAACCCCTCCAGCAGCCCAGATATGATGTAGACAGTGTTGCAGAATGAAATGCCTGCCTTAAAAGCATCCACAGGAATGAGCCATTTCCCAGAATAATGTGGCCAGGGTAGACATGGGGTTTCCTCCTTTCTGTTAAGAAAGAAATACTCATTGGGCCAGACATCAACACAGTGGTAACACCTGACACTCTGTGAGCCTGACCGACCTGGGAGGGCTCAGGGTTTGCATCTGGAGACCTCCTCGAAGTGCACAGGGCACACGTGGCCATGATCTGGGGCTGGCTGAAGTCAGGGGTGGTCAGTGGCATAACAGTCAGGGGTGCTCTCTCTCTGCTTCACTTGTGGAAGAAATAAATTTGCACAACCGCACTTCATATGTGCCAGACACTAAGGGGAGAACTATGACCACAAGAAGACATTTTCCCTCCCTTGGTGTAATTTATCAGGGTATAGTGTGGGCAATCATTAAATCGTCACACAAGTATATGTAAACAACAAACGAATAAACAGCAATGACAACAAAAAACTACACTGGGATAAGTGCTAACAGAGTGTCTGGCCTTCTGGCCCTGACAATCATCACGTTGGGGCCAGCAGATGGGATAGTGGTTAAAGTGTTGGACTCCCGCATGCTTGATCATGGTTTGTGTCTCGGACCTGGCAGCTTGAAAATCACACCATGTGCGTGTGCATACATGCCCAAAATCTCAGGAGAACGGAGAAGGGATTGCAGTGTGGCCATCCCTCGTTGGGGTGATTTCTAACTTTCCCCCTCACTGTCTCTCTCCAGAGTGCACGTGTCTTTAGAAAAAGCTAAAAAAAAATATTAATCACAATCAAAATCAAATCAAATCATGCTCCCCACTGTAAGGGAGCTAAGTGGTTTCAATACCTGTCTGTTAAGGAAACCAGAAGTGAATGGAAATGAATCCAAGGCTAGCTCAGTAGTTTAAACCTCCCATCTGATGCCCCGCATGTTATCTTACTGTTAGGTACAATCTTCTTTCCCAACAGCGGAGCCAGGCCCTCCAGAGCAGCACCATCTATGATGCCGTCTAAACCCCGAGAGCACAAGGGGCTCAGCCTGCAGGTGGGTTGTTTTGTTAAATGGCTGAGCAAGCCTGCTGTTTCCTCGGGCTGTCACCCTACGAGGTGTCAGTGTCAGTGACAGCAGCAGAGGCAGTGCCCTTATATTGTCACATAATAGCCATTCTGAGCTTAATGCTGACTAGAAGGCCTGCTTTTCTTTATTTCCCATTGGGGTTATATGTCCTGTCTTCCCAGCAGAGCGCTATCCAGAAGGGGCCCTTTAGGGCACAGCTGCCTGAGAGAACAGTACGACAGACAAGCATTTAGGGAACGACGTGAGAGAGGAGAATTACTATAAACCACTGGTGAAATGAACACCTACATGGAGCTAAAGTCAACCATGACAAGGAAGCAGCGTGACTCGACATAATTGTTCTGGCTCAGGTGTTGGGCTAACTTACGGGATGGAGGACAGAACTATAGAACTACAGCCCTACCAAAGGCACACTGATGGGCTGGGCTAGCTCTTCACATGAACATGGTGAGCTCAGTAAACCAGAGTGACACTGGGTCCCAGTACCAATGAAGGACCCTTAAAACAAAGAAGAATTTCTGTTCAAAAAAAGTACACTTCTCTGTTAGAAATTGTGGCCAGCTGATCTTGCCCTCATCTGCTACTCTGGCTGACTGGCTGATGGCTCTAATTCCACCCCACCTTTCCCAAGGTGCAGGCTCCACATTCGGCTGAAACTACAAGGGAAACGACTCAGACAACAGGGTTCAAGGGTCTCCTTGCTAACCCTGAGATTTATGGCAAAACCCAAATGGACTACTCACTGTAACGCTACATTCTTGGGTTCAGAGCAGTTATGTGGACTCACAAAGAAGTTGCAGACTTTAAATGATTCTCAACCCTGGACATCAAGGGTTACCTTGGAGGGGAGTATTTTAGCAGTAGCCCTGGCAGTATATAATGCCAAGATAATGGCTCTATCTAGGGGATGCTCCCAAGATAATGACAAGATTTAAGTATTTAAGCAAAATTAAAAAACAAAAGCAAAAACAAACTCTTTAATTGTTTATTCTATAGTAGGAAGATGACACTTGGCTGTCCCAAGTTCTAGTCCTTGTCCTGCTACAGGCTGGGAGCATGATCTTGAGACTGTTTTCTCATCTCTGATGATAATGTTAGCAGCAGCAGCCAGCACAGTGATTGTCCAACAATATCTTACAGAACCGCTGCGCGAATTAACTTTACACTACAATCCCGACGTTGGCTACTACCGTTTTTTTTTTTTTTTTAAACTAAAACAAAAGGGGACCCCCTTTTTTTTTTTGTTTAATGTTAGCAGCAGCAGCCAGCACAGTGATTGTCCAACAATATCTTACAGAACCGCTGCGCGAATTAACTTTACATTACAATCCCGACGTTGGCTACTACCGTTTTTTTTTTTTTTTTAAACTAAAGCAAAAGGTGACCACTCTTTATGTTTAGTTTTTGGTAGAAATAAGGGAAACAAACGATAAATGGACTTTGGGTCTCACTCCTAACACTATTTTTTTCCACAGAGCTATTCCCCTATTCTTGGTTAGGACCCAATTCAATGAATATTGGTTTCTCTTTAAAAAACAAAGAGCTCAGGATACGTAGCAAATAACCCAAATGTTAAGTGAGAACATGAAGATGCTTAAATCAAAGACTGAAACATAAAATGAATCAAATAAGTCTTTTTCTTTAAGAATCTGAGCCAAGTTCGCCAAAACTCACACGTTAAAATAATAATTTTGTGATTATTTACATCATGTCCCAACCTTAATTACTGTAATCCAGATCAAGAATGAGCCAATTTCCTTTGGTTCAAATACGACATTTAAAAAGATCACAACAGGACAGAGCCACAGCCCAGTGTTAAGAGAGCCAGATCCCACATAGCCAACTGCAGTTTGAACCCAAGTCCCTGCTGCTTGAAAAACACACCAGGAACAAGTGCTTGTGTGCTGGAGACAGGGACTGCAATGTAACCACACCCCGCTGAGAGTTGCTTACTTTCTCTGTTTCTCTCTAGTGAGCACACATGCCCTCTGGCAGTTGAAAACAAAGATCACAACATTTCGTGAGGACTCAGAAGTCTGAGAGACCAAAGCACTCTGTGACACTCACTGCAACTGTGAAACAGTGCTGGCAAAGAGAGTAAAGAAGATAACACTCTTAGTTGGGAAGGGGTTGGGTTCAACCAAAGTGAGCAGTCATTTCCCAGTCCTTCTGCTTTTTAAGCCTACATTTCAGTCCCATTCCTTCACTCATCTTACTCTGGCCTCTTTGTTTTCTTTTGACTGGCCCAGAAATGCTTCCAGCTTCCTGCCTCAGGGCTATTATCCTGGCCTTCCTTTTACCAGGAATGATCATCACCAGACAGATGCCTGGTTCTTTCCTTCACTTCCTTCAAATCTTTGCTCACATGTCACCTTGTCAGCGAGACATTTCTTGTCTGCCCTAATTAAAATTGCAATTCATCCCTTCCTGTTTAATTTCTTCCATAGTACTTCTCTGAAATTGTGTGTATTTATTTAACTATTACATCATTTTTAATCCTTTCTTCATAGAATAAAAGTTTCTGTTTTTGTCTGTTTCATTCACTGCTATATCTAGAACAGTGCCTGACAGGTAGTAGATTCTAGCAAACACCATGGAATGGAGGGAGTAAATAAATGAATGCACCATAATAATTGCCAAATGATCCCATTTACAAGGAAAACAATTCAAACCTTCAACTGCTTTAAAGAAAGAAAGGAGACAACAGGACCTAAGATAACATGATCTAAGGGTGTACGGAACAGTGTTACGTCAATGTGAAAAGGGCTGCATAGGGAGAAGGCATAGTTGTAGCCCTATGACTCACCTTTCCTAAAGTGTTCTCAAACTTGGGAATGCCTAAGTACTACTTGACTGCCTGCTACAAATAAAGATTCCCAGGTCAGCCTCCAGAAAGGCTGATTTAGTATTAACTCTAATGTTGGTGGTCCGCAACCCACCTCTCTCTCTCTCTCTCTTAAGAGATTTTTTGGTATAGGGCGCATGCACTGGCCAGAGAGAGAAAGTGAGAAACTACCTCCCCAGGGGGATGGCCACGCCACAATCCCTTCTCCTCCATTCTTCTTTTGGGATTTTGGGCATGCATGCACACGTGCCCAGTATGAGTTTTAAGCCACTGGGTCCAGGACTCAAACCATGGTCAACTATGTGGGAGTCCACTGACATAACCATTCTGCCATCTGCTGGTCCCCACAGCTCTACCTCTTCAGAAACACTGCCACAGTGCAACTTTGGGCTAGATGTGAAGACTTAGAGGTAGGTACTCTCGTTCATATGGCTCATCAAAGAGATTTTGACCATGATACAGAAGAAGCACCGACTGTCAACAATGGCTCAGACAACATGTGTGTACTTTGACTAAAAGGGTGAGTCTCTCTCCACAGTCAAAAAGATTTCCTATGGTGCTTATACACTGTTGTGCCCAGGAATGCTGTTATTCTAGGCAAGTATCTTGGGTCAAGACCATTAAATCAAGTCCACACTAAGTAGGCTTAACCCATGGCAAATTCTGGTTTTGCAATACCAGGCACTCACATGGTCTGTTTCGTGTTTTTCATAAAGGTGAGACCTGCCCTTTAGACACATGGAAAGCCACACCTTAGATGAAGTATAAAGCACATGACTTACAAGAGTCACAATATAAACAAAATAATATCATGGTTCCAAATTTGATCTTGGATAACCAAACAAACCCAGGACCCCCACCACAGGGCTAAAGCAGGAGAGCCATTTGAGGCATACCAAAGAGCAAAAATTGTTCTTAACAAGTAGCTGCTTCCTTACACTTCCATACCTTGGATCACTGAACACACACAAAAGCACAACGGGTGCTCTTCCCAGTTTGCCATTTCTTCCACTGAACTGCTACAAAGAACAGCCAGCGACACTCGGTATCAAGAATAGAACTAACTGTACAAACAGATGTTTTCTTCAAATTCCAAGGAGTGACCCTAACCCATAGGCTTTACTCAATGTTTCTAACTTTGTTTTTCAAATGTGGAAACAGCTGGTGCCTATTCCTCCAGGGAAAAGGCTCATTTCTGGAAGGCTATCAGTGGGGGGTGGTTATGTTTTTCTACTATTTCACATGAACATGTCTCTTTAATTCAAGTCTCCTGTTCCAAAGGCTGAAATGATCTTTACACATCTTGAACATAACAGATATTAGAGCTAGAAAATTAGTGGTGCCCAAGCTGGCTCACAGACATTCTTGGAAGTATTCATTTACAGTAAGTACTAACTTTGAACCATATGAAAAAAATACTCCTGGCCGAGTCACTGACCAGGGCAATCTTTAGTGTTATCCCAAACTAACTATAGGCTAATCTCCATAATACAGTGTATAGTTATAATTTCTTGAATGAGTAATTACAAATCATACTAATTTTGAAAGACAGCTCTTACTGATGTCTTACAAATAGCTCCACTACCTGTGACATATTTGCTAGATGAGGACCATGTTAGCATCCTTCCAAGAATCAGAAAAATCAGGGAACCATGCCACTTAAATATCCCCGACTACAATTCCTTCCAGATGGGTAACAGCCCTGTAGAGGCCCAAGAGTTCTACGCTGGGGGACGCCATTTGGCTTTCTCAATTAAACTCACCTTCTCTCCTTGGAGTGATGGGACTGAGTCCCGCAAACTGTGAAAGCTGTCTTTGATGTGGTCCCTACGTTTTCGTTCCAGTGCATTATGATGAGCCCGTTTGTCAGCCTAGAAAAAGGGGAGAAAGGCACATTAGGAATGTCACTCCTTTTCCTTGGTACAAGGTGGGAGGGGTATAGCCTGGAAGTATATGCTGTCAGCGCAGTCCCTGGTGAGTGGACAGGGAAGGATTTGTCGAGGTGGGCAGTTAGGAGTCTCCAGAATTAGGCTCTGCTAAAGGGGGAGAAAGGGGTGAGCAAGGCTTGCGACAGGAACATCCAAAGTAGCTCGATGCATCTAGCTCATGCACAAGTAAAATAAAAGTTATTCATGGGGACAAAGTGAGACTCTCCTGCAACATCGCTGTCACCTCACCCCAACTTACTTATGTGACAAACATCCGCCAGTCTGTGGTTGGGAGGTGACCAGGGAAAGCTGCAGTGGGCCCCTTCATAAGATGTGATCACCCCCACTGTAAGAGAGCCCCAAGGGTGGGTGCCCAGGGAAGTTTAGTCACTGGTGCAGTGCTTCTTTCCATGTGAAACCCGCCACCGTGCGTCTCTGGTCTAATCTCAAGCTTACTAAAAGGCACTAACTTAAGACCTTCTCGCCAAACCACACCGTAGACACGGGAGCCTCTAGAAAACCCAAGATCATCATGACGGAGCTGCCCGAGATGCCAACTGCATTTAGAGTTCCAGTTTTTAAAAGTAGATCCAAGGTACTATCCTGCCAAGGACTTCTTCACACAAAGGCCGTGCCAGACCATTCTTAGATGACAGACCTTCTAACACCTACATGCGCTGAATAAACTCCCTGAGGCACCTGTGACAGGTGGTCAGGCTAATTTGGTACTATCTAAATATCTGAACCAAACTGATGTCTCTACCTGTTCTGCTTGGAATCACAAAGAAGTATAATCAGCTGGAGTGGGACAAAGACTGCCAACAAACTGGGGATGGTAAAATGCACTGGCTTAGGCATGGCTCAGCCAGAAGAGACAGTGCTGGAGGGCATTGCAAGAGCTTCAGCAGGTCTCTATTAAATGGGCACTCCCTCCAAACGCAACACAAATGCTTCCTTAACCCAAAGCAAGACCTTCATCACACCTGTACCCTGGGAATTATGGAAAAGATACTGAGAATGTACTGTGAATACACGAGGTACTGAGCTGAGCTAAAGAGCAAGCCTGTATACAGGAAGTTCGGGTAGCTCTAATCTACCCAAAGTGCCAGGAATTTTAAAAATGAAGCAACAAGAGTAAGTAACTTGGCTTAGCACAAGAATAAACTGTCTCACATAAATCCTTGTACTAGACAAGATGCACAGACAAAAACCAACTTTAAAGTTAAGAGTTGTCGAATAAAAGGATTTGAAAGCCAAATTATCATCTAACCCTGAAAGCCTCAGTCACTACAGAGGAAGAGGCAGGAACGGCCGCAGGCATCTCAGGTACTTCTGGTCTCTCAGTACGGCACCTCACCTACAGTTCTGCTGGACTGGGGCAACCATGGTTCTCCACAGCACTGTAATTCTTTTTGGGGATAGACGCTTGAGCATTTCTAAAGCTGTCCTAATCCTGTTCAATCTGAAGTCACTGTAAAAAGAATGCTTACTACATCTGAACTACAGCGAGTGTGAAATACTACGGGCAACAGAGGGAATAATCAAGCTCTGAACACCAGATGACTGAAGCTAGAGATACAGGCCCTCTGTATCATACAATATTAGAGCAAGAAAATTGTACACGCCCTCTAAGAGCGCTATGGAATAGCTAGAACGAATTAACATAAAATCGAAATGCCTAGTCCTCAAACTTACTGTCTCTCCTGTCATCTACGCAGAGGTAAGCTGGGACTACACCTAACATGCTTAGAAGGCTCAAGGATGACAGTTGGCATGTATCTGCCTCTCTTGTGTTTACTGTACACTCCCTAAGATGGTTTATTTACATGCAAATCAATCACTCTGCTTTGGCCTCCAGCAGCAGACGAGATACTCCTGTCTACTAAAGCACCCTGCTTCCTGGCCCTCCTCCCAGCTTAAGAGCTGTACACAGAAGCAGTGACACCAGCTTTACCCACAATCCCTCTTGTTGATACAAATAAAATTCTAATGGTCTGTTTTCTTTCTGGGAGAGCCCTGCAAATCTCAAAAGACTAGAATGAAGTTACTAGGTTTCACGTGGGCCTGCACTAGAGGGGTGGAGTTAAGTATAATCTAGCGCTGAAATCATCCCCACAATGCACTAGCCCCCTCCCATTCACTGAGTCCTGAAAGGACTCAAATGGACAAGTCTTTCGGTTAGAGGATTGTAAGTGAACTTGGCTGTAGACCATCAGCAGAAATCTTGGCTTCTTATCTGGGGAGCCAGCCAAGTTTGCAAAGTTGGCTCAAACAAGGAAAGGCAGCAGTCCACTGCCTGGTAGAAAGCCTGGGCTGGGGACTGTTGTTCTCAAAGTAGTGGATGGAATTTCTGTAGTGGTTCCAGGCCCAATTTAACTAGCAGAAGAGTAGAATCTTAGACCAATCCCTGCTGCCTTGTCCATCCGTGGGCTACGATGCCTAACCAGAGTCAATTTTAAGAGTATTTTTCTCTTCCCAAATCTCATTTGAAAAAAGTTTAAAACATACAGAACTAATATGCCTCCTTCCAGGCAATTCTAAATTAAACGCCATTGGTAGTGGTTTCAAAGAGCACATGAAAAATTTAATTTTTTTTTTTTTTTTTTTAACACAAGGCTGAGAATTCTCTCTGGGAAACATCTTCACAGATCCATCCAGCCACACTTCCTAACAATGGAGAGGGCTTGCTGGCAGGCTTATCACTGCCTTGTTAACTGTCTTCACTTACTGGCAATCCTTTTTGATAGGTCCAAGATTTCAGAGTTGAGGAAAAAAAAAAAAAAGGGTGAAGACTTCCAGTGTTAAGGCATCTGAGATTCTCCCACAAACTCCAAACTGTTTTTCAAAAAAAAAGGGTGACAAACAATCGTGTCTTAAATAAAACTCAACTCAGATGGCCAGCCTTCTCCTTCCTATACTGAGAAAGATGTTTGATAACGAAAATGGGTTACTTAGGCAGACAACTGGGGGCTTGCACAGCGAGTACCTTCCTTACACACCCTACACAGAAGCAGTGGCTGGGCTCTGCCTGGTCTTCAACTATGCTGGATTTGTGGTCTCTGCCAGAAAGCCCTTCCTTCAGGGCATCCCAAATGAACAGAAATACTAAGAGGCTACGTGATACTGAAGAGTGGCCCACAGATGCTCAACAGAACTACGGCACCAAATCGCTTCCAGCTTTGACAGTTTTGCCAAGGTTTTCACTCAGTCTTTCAGTGTTATTTCTACCAAATTTTCCACACTGGCAGACAGAATAAAAATCTTCATCTACAATTTGTCCATCTTTGACACTAACAAGCACGTGTATCTTATGTGTTGCTAAATCTTGAAGGCAAACATTATTCTGTTAGCCAAGAAGTTGCTAAAAACCGACAGAAGGTCATCTAAACTAAAGAGGTCTGTTCAAAATTGAGGTAAATCTTTTAAAATTATTTCTTTCCGACTTATTCCACAGAGAATTCATCTTCGTTTAAGGCATTCTATCAGTCAGCAGCCTTATTTCCTGCATGTTCTAGGCAAATAGCATGAGGAACAAATGCTTCTTTATTCCAGGATATTCAAGATTCTCCAGGACAATGTCATTTCTTGCAGGCTATCTGATACCTAACTCCACCTATAAGGTGAACCTTCCAATTCCAGTGTAGAAAACTGTCAATATACAGAATAGTAAGAGTTGCCCACCAAATAAATATTTACTACATTTGAGAAATGTTAAGGCTGCATTTTAGGGGAAGATAGTGTTGCTTATGATTATTATCAAGCTATTGATATTATTAAACTAGAAGAATGCTGAAAATACACAATCCCCAAATTATAATCAAAAAAGATCTATTCATTTTTTCTGATAAGAACCAGATAAAACAAATACAACTGAATTTCTAAGAAACGTAAAATGTTCATTTTGATCAACATGAAAATTGCAACATTAAATAATGGGCAGCTAGGATGAGGCAAATTTACTAAGATCCTTAAGAGAAAGATATTAATTTCCATTTCCAGACATCTCTCTTACTTGAAGCTAATTACCTTTACAATGTCATCTAATAAATACATTTATTTTTGAAACTTTTCCTATTCTTTGGTGCCTAACAAAACTTGAGAACACTATTATTCAAACATGGCATCATCCTATAGTCACTTAAGGAGAAAGGATGCCTTGGCCAAGAAATCTTGATTGGAAGCCAAGTTGGGTTTCCTGATCAACTATTTGACTATCACTGGAATCTTGAAAAAAAGTTCTATAAACATGAGTACACCTTTTACTCTAACAAACAGGCTCATTCAGGAACCAAACCTGCCAACACTATAAACATAGACAAAATACATGCATCGTGCAGCACTTCTGCCATGCATCTGACTCCAGGTAAAATAGACAATAGTTTCCTCAGTGAATTCCAGTTTCAGAGATGACCAAACTCATTCCTGCCTAAATACAATGCAATTCCTAAAGAAGCAAATAGCTCTAAGAGGTTAAAAATATTTTATCCCAGGAAGGTCCTGAAGCTGAACTGCACAAAGTTGTCTTTAAACCCATAACAGTACATTGCAACACATCCAGCTGTCACGAAGGTCAATACACTGGAAAAAAACGTGGATTCCCTAACCAACACACTAACCCTGTGTTTCCCATATACTTATACTCTTGCCCAAAAACATTTCCTAAACACCAAAATGCAAAAATGAGCCCTTGCATAAAATATATCTGTCCCAGAAACCTATCTTTAAAATACAAGCCTTTCTCTGCAAAAAAATAATAAAAATAGTATCTGTGGGATCCTGTGTCATACTGAATTTAGTAACAAGAACACTGTTTGGCGTTACTTCCTTTAACAAAGCTTATTGGTTAACAGAGAAGCTATGTTACGTTTGCAGAGGCAACAGAAAAAATATTCGTCAAATCAGTTTCACTTTCTGTTACTATTAGCTTCATTTCCTAATTCTGTTCTGGTTAAGTATCCCTCATTTCTAACATAGGAAGGGCTAGATATTACAGTGACATTAGAAAACATGAATGAATGTTTCCTTTTATATTAGGACCCACAGAACATTTTCAAATAACTTTTTACAAGTTCTTCTGTAGTCCTAAATATCTGGCTATCTATTTGTTCAAGGGCTACACCTTTTCTGGGACATTTTTTCAAAGGCAAAACTTAACAGCTCGTCTCCAAAAAAATTTTAAAATACATGTACTTTTATATAAATCTAAGGAAAAAAACAAATGCATTCATAGAAGAAAGAAATGAAATCCTTTCTACCCTGTATAGTCATGACAGTTGCTTGATATACTATAAAATTTGTCTACAACACACAGCTTTCTCTCTCCATACCGTTTTGATTATCTTGTACCAGATAACATTTAAGTTTCAATAACAAGATGTGTCAAATTAAAAACAAAAGGTTAAACCTACTTTTCTTGCCTATTCCTCAAAATTAAAGGGAAAAATCCTAGCACCTTGACAGCCAACTAAAAACATCTAGACAAAACCATGAGATTAGCATTCTAGGAGACTGGAAATATTTTAAAAATTTAATAAACAAGTTTACAGCAACACTCATGAGGATGAATATCTTGAAAAGCGGAAAGCTTCCATGAACTGTGAACCGAAATTTCACAAAAAAGAAAACTTTTCTCTCACTGGAAGGTCAATATAATTCCAATTCAAAGGATGATTCCTCAAAGGGAGCAGAACCAATCCTCACCCTCCAACTTAGGTTGAGCCTTACGGCAGACTTGGAGAGAAAACTGTTTAAAATAGACTGGGCTCCAAACATGAAATTCCAAGTCCACATTATTAAGGATAATTGAAAAAAAGGAATTCAATTTTCAAACTTATGTATGAACATATGGGACAATACATCAGAGGAAATTTTTAAAAATTATTTTTAATGACTATACCCAGTGACAATTTTTTAAGAACCCTAGACAATTGCATCTTCAAGTTTTACAGAAATATCAGCTCTTAATAAATAAAATCTTTCTCCGTGTCTATCTGATAAGACAATCTATACAATCTTTGCTTGCTCTAACAAAGAGCAGGTATAACTAAGAGAACTTGCACTTATCCTGTGGTTATTCTTTTTCTATTTATTTTTAGTTATACAGCACATGTGTTCCCGGGATGGGGGCGGGGACAGAGAGATCACAAGTAAGAAATCACCCCCAAGGGGAGATGGCCATGCTGCAATCTCCTCTCCTCCATTTTCCCCTTGGGATTTTGGTCACGCACACAGACCTGGCCTGTCACTCAAGCTGCCTGGTCTGGGACTTGAACTGCTCAGCTGGCCATGTGGATCCAGCAACCTCAAATACACCACCAGCTGGCCCCAGGTTATTAAATCCTTATGCCAGATAGCAAAACGGCATCTTGCAAACTCTAACAAGCTCCCAAACAGCTGTCAATACGTCATTTTAAAAATCAGAAAAATAATATAAATATCTAGGTTTCTAATCTTTTTGAAAAAATAGAAATTTCTGGCAACACCAATGAGCCTTCACTCCCACCTAGCAACGCACTGCAGTTGAGTTGCAGCTGCCCTTTTGGAAGGGACATACTTGCTCTCCACTGTACCCATCCTCATCTCTTCCTTACTTTATTCCTATCTCTGTCTGGTCTCCAGAGGCATCTGAATTTGACTCCTATTCTATACCCTTATTCTATCCAACTGCCAAATATTAGACAATATGATATACTTATTTCTCTTCCTCTTTCTGGTACTGATTTATTGTGTCTATTCTTTTTTTCTTTCCCTTAATCTGTTCATAAAACACCCATGGTACTGTCAAGACTCCAAAAACATGAGATTAGTGTCTACCTAAATCCACAGAACGATCTACTAAAAATGTTAATATCAAAACTCTAGTTTCTTCAATTGATAACATCGTACGATCTCATCGATCAGCTTTCAGCAAAGCTGTCTCTGCAATGCCACTTTTCATCAGTAATTTTTTTAAATTTTAACAATTTTTTTTCTTTATACCTTTACTTCAACTCAAATAGAGTCAGACCACAATAAACTGTGACCCTTTCATGAGTCAAGCTTTGGCTCCTCTGCATTTACATTTTTTGCATTAGAATACCATGTGGAGCTAGATACTATAGCAGTCACATGCCTTTTGGTTAAAGGCAGATTACTGCACGTGACTTCGGCATCACACAACTATGCAGATATGGTTTAAAATCTACTTGTTCCTAAGTAAATCTTCTGACTACTTTGCCCTGAAATACCACCACTGATTTCAGAATACTATATTTGCCATTTTCCACATATACAGTGGCAGTTGAATTCCTCCACCTGGAAACTACAAAACAATTCACTACTTTGCATACAAGACACTCTCACTCACCTATAGTCACTGGAATTTACCACCTGAGAATCTAGAATTATGGGATTTGCAATATCCCTCCCGCCCCCAGAACAAGGCCCACCTCACCTTAGTGATTATGAGGAGAGTTTACTACAGTATTAAAAGTAATAGAACGACCTCTTTCTCTCTGACCCCAAAAAGGACTACAACTGGAGGAAATGAAAATGAAATGGAGAGTAGGAGACGTACCGCAGATTGAAACCTCGGTTGCTCTTCCTGGAATAAGAGAGAAAAAAAATAGAAAATATAGAAGTTATTTTTACACTTCACATTCAATAATAAGAAAGAAAATGCCGGCGGCGGAGGAAGCGGCGGGTGGGGAGTCAGCCCAACACCCCTCCCTCCCTCTCCCCACCCCAGCTCCCGCTCCACCCCCAGCGGATCCGGTACCAGTGTAGGGGGTCCCGAGCACCGCCCCTCCTTCCGGGATCTGACCAGGGCCAGAGTGGGTCTGGAGCAAGGTCTTCTCCCCTCGGACCCGGCTCGGGCATCTGGGCACTCCCACCTCCCTCCTCATCCCCCAGGATCCAAGGGTCACGGAGGAGGGGATCCGCACCCCAGGGGCAGGTCCTGAGCGCCGTCCCCTTCCCCAGGATCCGGACAATGGGATCCCAGGCGCACCCCATCCGTGTCCCAGAGATCCTGAACGGGCTAGGGTGGAAGCGGGAGGCCGCAGCACCCTTCTCCGCAGGAGGGAGTGGGGGGTCCCAGAGGCCGCATGTCTTCTCCCCACTGCCAGTTCCAAGAGGCCGCTCCGGCCAGGAGCCGGGAGGGGAGCAAGCCCATAGCGCGACGGTGGCGCTCACGTCCCCGGGGGGGAAGGGGAAGGAGGCGGCGGCGGCCCGGCCCCCTCCCGCCATCGCCCTGCAGAGAGCCCCGGCCGCTGTCCCCGCCTGACAACCCGAACGGGAAGGAAGAAGCCCCGGGACTCACGTCGCTCTCCACCTCGATGTCATCGTTATCGCTCATTTCCTACGGCCCAGGGAGCGGCCACTGCAGCGACGGCGGGGAGGGGAGGGGTGGTGGGGAAGGGGAAGTCACCGACAACAACAAGCCGAGTGCCCCCACACACACACTCACTCACTCACTCACTCTCTCACTCACTCACACACACACACAACACGGGAGAGAACCACCTCCTCACTGCAGCACCGGATCAACGGCGGCACGCACGCCTGGTCGGCCCCCTGCCACGTGACCGGGCTCGTCACGCTGGGGCAGCCGAGACTTGTAGTTCTGGCCCTTCCGATCGATGGCCCACGGAAAGTCAGAAAAACTACAGATCCCACAAGGCACTGCATCCAGACAACGCCAGCCATGCTTGTTGACGGAGTGTAGAGCGCCTGCGTGTCCCGGTTGGGGGGGGCGGACAGAGAGCGAAGTGGCGCGGTGCCTGCTGGGAGTTGTAGTCCGCAGACCGCGAGTTGTCAGGAGGTTTTCCTCCCGAGGCTGCAGAGGAGGCTGCTGGGAAGACAGGACACGTGGAGGGATTTGGGGATCCTGGAGCCGGGCACTGTCTGAACCCTGGGCGCAAGGCCCAGGGGACTGGGTGGAGGCTCAGTGGGGAGTAGCCGGCTGCCTAACGCTGCCTCTCCTTGGTGCGACTGGTTTTACTTGGTGCTTGAGTCGCTCCGCTTCGCGCCCTGGGGCGTAACCCTCCCGGGAGGGATCCTGCTGCGGTGGACTAGGAGCCGGGCGTCTTGTCTCGGGATGCCCTCGCGGACCCTCGGGATCTGCTTGTGGAGAGCCGGGAATGGCAGGTGTTAAGTGGTGTTATCGGACAGGCGGGATGACTGACTGCGTTCTCAGCCATGAGAATTTTGTATTCATTACTCTGGGAGTGACCAGCCTGGCTTCTGAGCTACTCACGTGAGGCTCGTACATTCACAGAGCCTGACCCTCCACGGCCTCTTCTGAATTTGTTGTACCCCAGGCATTTTAGTTCCAGTTCATTGTAGCACCCTTGCAAAAAGGATCATAAGGGGAAACATGGGCAGCTCCGTGACCAGTTAAAATCATATTTGTATACTGTGTCATGAGAGGTAATCACATCCATCTACTAACATGTATTGAAAACCTAACGTGCCAGCATAGGGATGCCATCATGTAGCCTAAAGAATGGACCAGTCCCTGCTTTCATGTGCTTCATATCTGTGGAAGCAAAAAGGAGACTTCCCTGCGGCCATTTTAAGAGTGCATCAAGTCCCACAGGAAGGAAAAACAAAAGCAATAACAGACACTTACCATCCTGAGCTAGAGTAAACCAAGCCATCTTTTACATATTGTCCTAGGAATGAATTAAATAGCTTTTTTCTTTTTAAAGCATTTTGCCAGAGGGTGTACATAGTTGTGTAGGGTGGGGGGGGGAGTGAAATAGGAAAAGCACCTCCCATGAAGAATGGTCACTGCCCAATCTCTTCTCTATTTCTTCTCCTTTCTGGATTTTGGGCATGCATATGCACCTGTATTCTTTTTCAAACTGCCTGCTGGGGCACGCTGACCCTGTCAGTTGACAATGTGGGATCCAGCATCCTTAGACACCTGCTATGGACTGACCCATTCCCTGACTTATATGCAGAAATTTGGGGAATATGTCACAATTTTCGTGACATATATCCCCACGTGAGTGTATCACCCATGCTGAACAGGCAAACGAAGTTTGTTCATCTTTCCTTTACATTATTTATTTAAATACAAGGAAGACTTAAGGTTCATGGAAAGTGTATTATCACAACCATGAATGGATTTCAAAGTTTTTTGCATCAAATAAATTCATACTTTAATTCCATTTTTTCTCAGGATCTTTTATAAGTCCTCTGTTGCATTTTTGTTTATTTATTTAAAGAATTATTTTATTTAGCTTTATTTATTTATTTTTTAAAATTTAACCAGAGAGGGTCAGAGTGAGAGGGGGGGGGGTGTAGTGAGAAGGCAAGCTGCCAGGTCTGGGACTTGAACCACAGTTGGCCATGTGGAATTCCAGTGCTTTCAACCATCATTCCACCTGCTGGCTCCAACCTTTCTAAATGTTTTTGTTTCCTAGTGTTCCTTTCATGCTAACTTGGGGAGACAGATATTTGTAGACCATCATATAAACTGATGGCTATCAGGGACATAGGGGATGGTAGCTCTTGAGTGAGTGAATTAACTGGATACTAGATGTTAGGGCTGATTGATGATTACAGACAATCATTGGGTGCCTGCTATGTGCAAAGCACCCAGTACTGGACAATCCTGGCTACAAGTTAAAATCATCCCGGGGCTTTAAAAAATTCCTATGCTCAGTAACTTCTAGGAGTGCAAACCAGGCAGCAGTAATATTTGAAGCTCTTGAGATGATAACAATGTGAAGCCAAGATTGAGAGTCATCCCTGCAGAGGATGCCAAGATAAATAAGATAGTCTTTCCCTGAATTGTACACTCTACACAGGTGAATTTCATGTTGTGTCAATAATTGCATTTCAATACTGCTGTTACAAAAGAAAAATAAAATAATCTTTGTCCATATAGAAACTAAAACTTGGGACCAGCAGTTAGCATAATGGCTATGTTGCTGAACTCCCATATACACGGTTCGAGTCCTGGACCTGGTGTCTTAAATTCATGCTGGGTGAGTGTGTGTGCGTGCCCAAGATCCCGAGAGGAGAATGGAGGAGAAGGGATTGTGGCGTGGCCATCCCCCCTGGAGGGGTGATTTCTCACTTTCTGTCTCTCTGTCTCTTTCTGTCCTTCTGGTGAGTGCATGCTCCCTATAGCAAAAACCTCTCCAAAACAAAACAAAACAAAAAAAGAAACTAAAACTTGACAAGAGGATAAATTATGAGTACACACAGACTATGTAAGTGTCAAATTAGTTGTACAGGCAGTGAATGGGCAAGAAGTCAGAAGGAGAAAGAGCATCAGCCCTGAGGTGGGGATGGGAAGTTATTGGTGATCAGGGGAATCTTCTTAGGGTGCCAGCTCCATCAGGGCAAGGGCTTGGTCTACAAAGACCAGGGCAGATTTTGTTCATCATAAATCCACAGTTGTTGGATGGAGGCTGGGCCAGTAGGGTGAGGTGAGATAGAAAGGCTTTCCAGAGAGGGAGACTGAAGATTTTAACATGTCTCTTTTCAGTAACTGATAGAATATGAAGACCTGTCAATCTGATTAATCAATTGACATAATAGATAAAACAGTGCTCCCAGCAATAGTAGAATACGTTATTTTCAAGCATTCATGGAAGCTCTACAAAAAACTGACCATATTCTATCTGAGCCATTAAGCAAGTCTCAGTGAGTTTCCAAGGACTGTGATCTTAGCACGTATTTGGACCTACTGCCATGCAAGTTAGAAATAACAACAAAGAGACAATGAGAAAATTCTCATACGTTTGGAATCCAAGAAACACTTTTAAGTGACCGGAATGGGAGAATGTTCGTGGGCAAGGTACATATGCAGAAAGGAAACAGGCATATGAGAACAGAAATTTCCTTTAGATTTTGTTTAGTGCTTTGGTGATGTGCATAACAATCTAGGACTTCCAGGATTCATTTTATCTCAACACACTTGAGTGTCTATGGTAAAGCCCTATGTGAGTTTATCAAGACCAAGCCTTGTCAGCACCTCGTTACTTCAGGTGTGGTCGGGTGGCAAGCATGTCTTTACCAGGAAGCGTGCTAGAACTATAGAACCTCAGGCCCCACCTTAGACCTACTAAGTCAAATGTACAGTATACCCATACGCCCAGGTAATTAATTCACGTGCACACTGTGAGAACTTCTGATGGGGGGGGGCATTGAATCGGGTAGGCAGGCTGCCTCCATTCTCTTTCTTTCTTTATTCCTAGTTTTGCTATAGGGCATGTGTGCTGATCAGACAGAGAGAGATCACCCCCTGGGGGGATGACCATGCCGCAATCCCCTTTCCTCCATTCTCCTTTCAAGATTTTGAGCATGCATGCACAGGCACCTGATATGTTTTTCAAGTCTCTGGGATCCACACTTGGAGGGGCTTTTTTCTTTTCTTTTCTTTTTTTTTTTTTTTTTTTTTTGCTATAGGGTGTGTGTGCTTGCCAGACAGACAGAAAGAGACAGAGAGATAGAAAGCGAGAAGTCACCCCCCGGGGGGATGGCCACGCCACAATCCCTTCTCCTCCATTCTCCTCTCGGGATCTTGGGCACGCATGCACACGCGCCCGGCGTGAGTTTAAAACACCGGGTCCGGGACTTGAACTGCAGTCGACTACGTGGGAGCCATTCTGCTAACTGCTGGTCCCCTGGGTTCCACACTTGAACCACTGAGACAGCCACATGGGCTCCAGCTGTGTTAACCACCACACCACTGGCTGACCCCCTCCATTTTCTCTTCAGCCCCTTTAAAATTGGCCTCCACTCTACCACTTAACTAAAATCACTCTTATCCAGACCACCAGCTCTGTCTCTATTGCTAAATCCAAAGCTCTTATCTTATTTTGACCTTCTACTTCTCTTTCTTGAAGGCCAAGCACTCTTACGCTTTTCTCCTACCTCCTTGGCTGCTGCTCCTCTGTGCCTCTCTGGATCCCCTTGCCTGTCACTGTTGGAGTGCCAGGGCCTCTATGGTTGGCCCTCACCACTTTCCTCCCCCCCCCTTTGCCTGGTAGATCCTGTACCTCCTGAGGCTTCCATGACCATGGCTACCCAAGACTGTATTTCTCTCTCTCTCTCTCTCTCTTTTTTTTTTTTAATTTTGATATACACAGTTTTCACTTACCAGAGAGAGACAGAGAGGAAGAGGGGGAGGGAGAAAGTGCCCCCAGTGGGGTGTGGTTGTGCTGTAATTTACTCTCCACTTCTCCATCTTGTCTGGATGCAGGGGATGCATGCACTCTTGTCCAG
Source organism: Tupaia belangeri chinensis (assembly GCF_000334495.1). Lineage (NCBI taxonomy): Eukaryota > Metazoa > Chordata > Mammalia > Scandentia > Tupaiidae > Tupaia > Tupaia belangeri. The sequence continues at coordinate 2,439,312 of NW_006159535.1, forward strand.
TTTGTTTTACAAGCTATTGGGGATGAAATTCTAACTATGTGCCACTGGAGAGAGAAAGAGACAGTGAGAGGGAACGTGAGAAATCGCCTCCCAGGGAAGATGGTCACCCTGCAATCCCTTCCCCTCCATTCTCTTCCCAGGATCTCGGGCACGCACACATGTGTACCCAGTGTGATTTTGAAGCCACCGGGTCCAGGACTTTTTCAAGAAAAGCAGTTTTGAACTGGTAAGGATATTTCCTTGAAACTTAAAGCCTAGAAACAGGCTAGTATTCTGTTCAAATAGTAGGTGTATGCACCTATCAACAGCTCAAGACAGGATAAAAATCCTTTAAAACCAGACAACGAAGCTTAGCTTAGAAGAAAAGCACCAATATTTAGTCAAGTCACAGAATGTTGTTTCATCAGTTCAGTCTCATGTACTTAATCTTTCTTCTGTTGTGGTTCGATCTTCCAGATTGAATTCTGGGATATAATATTCATCTCCAGACATTGTCCCTACAATTAAGTTGCCCATTTTCTTAGTTTTTGAACTCTTATTTCTGTGTGTCTGTATTTAATTTTACTGACATAGCACTTCCTTAAGAATTTCTTGGAGATCTGGTCTGGTGCTGGTAAATTCTTTCAAGTTTTGTTTATCTGAGAATGTTCTTGTCTTTTCCTCCCACCTGAAAGATAATCTTGCTGGGTACAGTATTCTTGGCTGAAATTGCTTTTCCCTTAACACTTTGAATATATTTTCCTATTCTTTCCTCACTCGCATTGTTTCCGATGAGAGATCTGCCGTTAGTCTGATGGGATACCCTTTGTAGGTAACTTGCCGTTTTTCTCTTGCCAATCTTAGCATCTTGTCTTTGTCTGCAGTTTTGGTCAATCTGGTTATAATGTGTCTTGGAGAAGATCTTTTTGAGTTGATTCTATTTGGGGTCCTTTGTATTTCTTGGGACTGAATCTTTGAGTGCCTTGTATTTCTCTCTTAACCTCTAAATTGTTAATGCAACTTACTTCTGCACACAGCTTAGATTGTTCCACAGGCAATCAAAACTCGAGGCTTAAGAATGAATGGGAAAAAGCAGATTAAGACACAGCATATGGAATATGAACCATTCATATAAAATTTAACATATTTGTATGAGTATATACAAGAGAACTTCAAAAAGTTTGTGGAAAAACTAAACTAAAGCATAAGGTTGTCTTCATGCAAAAAATGTTGATGGCCAGCTTCTGCGACATAGTCAGTAGCGTATTAGACTGCAGAGCTGGAAGCCACATGTAGACCACATGTGGACCGTGGTTCAAGACCGTGGTTTGGTTGGACTGAAGACAAGTGGTTACGTGCACACATCTCCAGGATCCTAGTGGGCTGGAGGACTGGAAGAGGGGATCACAGTATGACTGAACCTTGTGAAAGGTTTCTCTCTCTCTCTCTCTCTCCATCTTTCTCTCTCATACGCATGGGCCCATACATTCTATTGTGAATGAGTTAAACTATTTTTCTAAAAAAATGTTTGAAATCCAAGCATGTTTTAAAATAATATGCATTTTCCATGAACTAACTGAAGAATTTATGTGTGTGTAGAAGGGTATGATGGTTAGTTTTGATTGTCAACTTGACTGCTGTAAGAAATACCTAGGAATATGATAAAGAATGACTCTGGGTATGTCCGCGGAGAAGACAGAAGAGATGAACATAAAAATCCGAGTAGACTAGGTGTGGAAGATCCATGGCAGACATGGATTTAATAAGGGGCCCAGACAGAGCCAATACAGAAGATGGATGAATCTCTTTGGAGGAGCTGGACAGACTTCTTTTGCTGCCTTGACATCAGATCTCAAGGCTCTCCTGCCTTTGGTCTCCAGGACTTACACCAGCAGTCCCCTGAGCTCTCAGGCATTCAGCCTCAGGCTGAGTTAAACCATTGACTTCCCCGCCCTGAATCCTTCAAACTTGCACTGAGCCATGCTACCCGAATCCCAGGGCCTCCAGCTTGCAGAGGGCCTGTGGTGGAACCTACCAGGTGCCCTAACTGAGTGAGCCGAGCCCCCTCCCCCAGGAAATTCCATCTTTTGGACAGCAAATGACACCACTGACACTGGACTCCCACTTGGCTGACTGTGGTTTGAGTTCTGGACTCTGGGACTTGAAACTCATGCTGGGCGTGTGTGCATGTGTGCCCAGGATCCTGGGAGGAGAATGGAGGAGAAGGGATTGTGCCGTGGCCATCCCCCCTGGGGGGTGACTTCTCACTTCCTCTCTCATTATCTCTGGCAGGGACACATGCCATAAGGCAAAAACCTCTAAAATAAATAAACCTATAAATAAATAAATAAATAGAAATCCCCTCTCATACATCTATCCATGTCCTATTGGTTCTGTCTCCCTAGAATCATTTGAAGAGTGTTCAATGAAGAGATTGTTTACAAATACGTATGCAGGACATGAAGAAACTCAGAGATGACACTGTACCATTGGGTCTCTGTTTCTACCCCTTGGCTTGTAGGATAGGGGGCAGTGATGACAGTACCTGGGGTGCTGGGCGCACGTGTCGAGAGGGCCCTTGGACAGAGCTTGGGCCCAGGCCTAAAGCAGTTACATCGGGAAGGCCAAAGGGAGATCTCTAAACACATTGAGGAAGTTTTCCTTCTCTTCTCACACTCTCAGAGAGGGCAGGGAGCGTCCAACCCACTCTGCAGGCAGAGGAAGTAAGGGAGGGAGAGTCTGCTGTTTCTGCACTCCTTGGTTTCCCCTCCAAGGCTGGGTGACTGCCTCATCACCATCAGTGGGTTTCCAGGGGAAGGGGGTTGCCTGAGCCTCAGCCCTTTCTTCCTGAACTGCAAGGACCCACTCCCACTCTCTGGTCTGTAGGGCTCATGCCTAGGGAGGAGGCTGATGGTTGCCAAGCTTTGCTCTGACTGGGTGGGTAAGGTTAACTCACGAAAAGCCAGGGAGGCCCCCCAGGTCAAACACCGTTCTCCAACCTTGTCTTACTGACAATGAAGCTACTATTTTTGTTTGCGTCTGTCTGACTCGCGTCTCTGAATTGGTTCCAAATTCAGGGTAAGAGACCTGGATGTTATTTCTCAGCCCACTTAAATGCTGGCATCCCTTGCTCACTCACCAATCTCTCATTTACCTGCTCTGGTAGACATTTCAGTCCCCTCTTCCCCCACGATAAAGCCTTGACCCATAGTTTGGCATATGAGGCTCTTTGTGATCTGGCTCCTTTGCCAGCCTCGTCTTTCAGCTCCTGCTCTCTTATCCTTCACACTCCGTCCATGTAGAACATCTTGTTTTCCTTCAAAGAGTCATATTTTCTTCTACCTCCAGGAATTTTCACATGCTACTCCCTCTACCCTGAGTTGTATCTCTCCCAAACTACTCCCATTCATCTCCATTTTCATCTTATCCTTTGGGGTTTACCCATCACCTCCTCCAGGAAGCCCTCCTGGATTTTCCAAGACTGGATTAACTGTCCATCTACTGTTCCAATAGCACCTGGTACTTCCCTTCCGATAGCACATCCTGTTCTGTTTTGTGACTTCCCGCTTCTCTCCCCACTTGATTGATTCTAAGCCTATCAAGAATGGGCCCCTCTGAACCTTGAGGTGGCTTTATCCAGGTACGCAGGGCTTTGCCCCTGGTTGTTTCACTTGTGCTCACTGTCCCCTCTACCTAGCTGCTTTCGGAGGTCCTTGGCGCTCAGTGCTGTCCCCTCAGTGTTCACATCCACTGTCAGCGATGTGCCGACGGCCTTCTAGCCCAAACCTCCCTTGAAGCCCTCCATGTGTTCATCACACCTGACAATTCCTCTTAGGTATCATTTGATACCTCAGACTGACCTCTTCAGAACAACTCAGGACTCCCGCCCCTGCCCAGCCTCGCCTTCCATTAGCCCTCCCTCTCCCTTGAAATGGTGCCACTCTCACCCAGTTACCCAAACCAGAAGCTGGACCTAAAGCCTGGTTTCCCTCCCAGCAAGGGCCCCCCGTTCCCACCGTCAGCCAGTCCTGGTGGCTCTACCTCCAGAACAGAGCTCACTCCGCCATTGTATTCCCTCCCTCCTCTACTGTCTCACTTCAGTCAGAGCCTGGCGCATGTTAGTTCAAAACGAGGTTTTGAAAAAATTGGTTTTCCGCTTCAGCACGTGCCCCGATGCTTTTCTGTTGTCCACTCAAACGTCCTGGGTGACCATTTATAAAGGCAAATCTCCTCGTGTTCTCTGGGCTTACCCTTCAATCACCTTGCCTTCCGCTCCTTACCAGGCCTAGGAGGCCCTGTGTGATCTGGCCCCTGCCCACCTCTCAGACCAGCTCTCACCTCTCCACTCGCCCCGACGCCCGGGCTGCACTGGCTTTCCATCGCCTCCTCCATTGGTGCCTGTGCTTGCAGTTCCCCGGGTTGGACACTTGCTCCCTGGCATCCGGAAGGGGCTAGCTCACTTGCAGTTGCTCAGAGAGGCCGTCGGACCTTGCTGTCGAGGGCAGACGGCGTTCATTACTGCTTGTTTCTGCTTGGTTTTGCTTATTTATTATTGCTCCACTAACTCATGCACTTACGAAGTCAGGGACTTGGCCTTTCTATTTTATTTTTATAAAAATGATAAATTTAATTTATGTATTTATGTATTTTTAATTTTGACCAGAGAGAGAAACAGGGAGAGAGAGAGAAGGAACATGAGAAGCAAGCCACCAGGTCCAGGACTTGAAACAGTCAGCCCTGTGGGAGTTCAATGCCTTAACCACCACGCTGCCTACCGGCCCCGGCGTTGTCCTTTTTAATTCCTGGTCATATCCCTGGCACCTAGCGTGATACCTGGCACATGGTGGGTATGTAACATGGCACAGTCTGAATGTCCCCCCCCTTTAGGTATTTCTATCCTAAGCCCAGGCAATGATATTGGCAGTGGGGCCTTTTAGGGGCGTTGGGGATTAAGGCCCTGATGAAACAGGCTGAGCACGGTCACGTGCCCTGCATGACGGGACAACCGGAAGTTGCTGTCTCTGGGCAATGGGCCCTCCCCAGGCCCTGACTCTGCCGGTGCCTTCATCTCAGACTTCCCAGCCTCTGAAACTGTTTTCCCTCAGCCACGCCGTTTATGGCATTTTGTCCTAACACTTTGGATAGTCTAAGACAGTACATACTGTGGGACTGAGCCTGGCTGTCGTTGGTTCGATCCCATCATATGTTATAGACTGCGTGGATGAATGTTAATTCACGCCTACAAGTACCTGGAAAAAAGTCGTGAAGATTGTTCACCTTTGCCAGGGGGCTAACAAGAGCTTCCTTCCCTGACCTCACTATCAGGGTTGATGGAAAATGAATAGGTATTTGTTTGGGTCCTGCGCCAGGCAGTGTGCTTGACAGGGCGGTCCTGCTAATAACACCCAGCTCTGAATTACTCAGAATGTGTCTCCACAATCCTGAGGACTTAGGGGTCATGGTGGAGAGGAGATTAATGCCTAGGGCCAATCTGTGTTTAGACCATAACTTACTTGAAGTACTTGAATTCATTTAACTCCTTTGTCAGAAAATGAAAGGCATTTGTTCATAGCTTTGGTTCAGAAAAAAGCCGGAGGAATGTTTTGTTACCATCGTGGCTAGTTTCCTAATACACACTGGTTGTTTGTGGATGGAAGTTGTTTTATCAATAATCGCTTTGGCTATGGTTGGTAATGTATACTAGATTTTATAGCAGACAGGAGAAAATATAATAGAATAATATTGCAAATATCACATGTCCCATTACAATGGGACAAAGCCCAACTTACAAAGAACAAACATACGGAAAAAAAAATAGATCTTTTTTTGGTCATAGTTTTAGATGTGCTGGCCAGAGAGGAAGATAACTGAAATAGATGAATCTTGTGATGTTGTAAAATAAATATATGATAACAAGTCTATTCATCCTCTTTGTTACTTACAACTCAATAATAGAAAGCTAGTCCAATTTTTTTTTTTTTGAGAGGTTTTTGCTATGGGGTGCATGCACTTGCCAGAAAGACAGAGAGACAGAAAGTGAGAAATCACCGCCCGGGGCGGATGGCCCCGCGCGATCCCTTCTCCTCTCGGGATCTTGGGTACGCACGCACACGCGCCTGGCGTGAGTTTAAGCCACCGGGTCTGGGACTCGAACAGCAGTTGAGTACACGGAAGTTCAGTGACATAACCATTATGCTAACTGCTAGTCCCTAGATGCAGTTGTTTTAAAAAATAATTTATGAGGTGAAATTTGCATAATTATTTTTAAACTCTTAAACCATCTACTTGAGAAAAGAGCTGGAAAGACCATCTTTCTTTCTTTCTTTCTTTCTTTCTTTTTTTTTTTTAGTTTTTGCTAAAGGGCATGTGGAACTAGGAGAGAGAGAGAGAAAGGGAGGGAGATAAAGTGAGAAAGCACTCCCCCATGGGGGACAGTAATGCTGCAATCCTGACTACTCCATTTTTCCCTCCCTTTGGGATTTTGTGCACATATGCATACATGCCCAGTGTGTTTTTCATGCCACTGGGTCTGGGACTTGAACCGCAAAGTCAACCTGCCTAAAGCCACCTGCCTTAACCACCACACCACTGGCTAGCACCCTGCAAAGACTATCTTAATCTTTCGCTGTTGCAGACAAAGTTGCTCTCAAACCTACCCAACCTATATCCTCCAGGCAAGATTTTACCACTTCTCTTGGGACCTTGAGAATGACCTTCCTCAGACTGTACATGTGCTAGCCCATACTGTATGAATGGTATGTTTGTTGTGTGGTTTTTCTCATGTTGCAAAATGTAATAGGCAGATTTTTACAAGACCTTTCCTTGCCTGTAGGGACCTCATCTGAGTGAATCATCACCGAATGTTTCTAGAGTGGAGCCAAAGTTGGGAGTGTTGCCTACCAGCTTGGCCGCAGACTAGGCCTGCCCTTATACTACGGGGTCGTCGGAAAAGTCACGACGCATTTTTGCATAGAAAAATACATCAATACTTTTCTGATGACCCAATAATTTTACTGAAAGAGTATGAGAGGCTTCTAGAGGTTCCAGAAGGTTGAGTTTAGGTGGGGCTGGAGTTTGTTCCTAAATGGAACAGATGTATTTATTGCACCAGTTTCCCTGGATTAGGAGATGACATGGCACCCAGAGACCATGTGGCTAAGAGGCAGGCCCAGGAACTGGGAATTTAGGAAGCCATATCAGATGTCTGCAAAGTTAGGAACCCACATTGACACACTACTCCTGTTTAACCCTCGTACCCCACTCACGTTTCACTAATTGCTCCAATACTGTTTTTTTCTTTTTTTCTGCTCATTGCTAGAGGTTATATGTGCTCAGCAGAGATAGAGATGGAGATACAGAGAGATGGAGAAGGAGAAAGCACCTCCCCCCACAAAAGGAGTGTGCTCACATTGCAATCTCTCGTCCTCCATTTCTCCATCCTGTCCGGATTTTGAGCATGCATGCACACACACCCACAGTGTTTTCCAGGCCACTGGGGCCAGGATTCGGACCACTGCTGACTACATGGAATTCAGCTTTCTTAACCGGGAGGACACAAAGCTGGCCCCCCCAGTAACATCCTTTGTAGCAATAGGATTCAGTCCAAAATCATGTATAGCATTTAGTTGTCATGACTTTTCATTTTGCTATTTATCCCTCTCAGGCTGCTGTATCTTGTTTTTTTTTTTTTTGAGAGTTTTTTGCCATAGGGCGCGTGTGCTCGCCAGACAGACAGAGACATAGAGACAGAAAGCGAGAAATCACCCCCCAGGGGGGATGGCCACACTGCAATCCCTTCTCCTCCATTCTCCTCTTGGGATCTTGGGCACGCACGCACACACGCCTGGCGTGAGTTTTAAGCCACTGGGTGCAGGACTCGAACCGCAGTTGACTACATGGGAGTCCAGCGACATAGCCATTAAGCTAACTGCTGGTCCAAGGCTGCTGTATCTTGTACAGTTCCCCAGTCATTCCTGTGTTTCATTTCAGATTACAGGCCAGTTGTTTTCTAGAAAGTTGCTCATTTTGCACTTGTCTGAGTTCCCTGATTAGATTTAGGTTATGCGTTTTTGTCAGGGATGTTACAGAGGTGCCCGATATCAATTTGTTCCAGTACTTGTGACATTAAGCTTGATTACCTGGTAAGGTCGCACCGGCCAGATTTCTCCATTGTAAAATTACTCTGTTTGTCCTTTTTAATCATCAATGATTTGCTGGAAGGTACTTTGAAAGTACGTAAATATCCTTCCTCATCACACTTTCACCTCCTCTTTGATGGTTCATAGCTGAATTATTGCTATTACTGCAGCCATCAAAGGGATTTTTCTTTTTTCTTTTTTTACTCTTCGCCATAGGGCACATACATTTGCCAGAGAAAGAGAGACAGGCTGAGGGAAAATGAGAAATCATTTCTCCACTGGGGTAGCCACTCCATGATCCCTTCTCCTTCATTTTCCTCTTGGGATTTTGGGCATGCATGCCCATGCGCCTGCTGCGTCTTGCAAGCTGCAGGGTCTAGGACTGGAACTACACAGTCGGCCGTGTGGGACCAGCTCTGTAAACATCATGGGCTGGCCCACCGGAGTGATTTTTCTTATTCTATGGTTCCTCCGCATTCATTAGTTGACATTCCATGATAAGGAAAAGCTTTCTCCTCTCCCGTTTATTTATTTGTTTCAATATAGACTCAGTCCCACTTTATAAAGGGGTTATAATCTATACCAATGATTACGTATTTTATGCTCAAAACAGCCCATCATGTGGTAGTCCCTCCTAACGTCTTTAGGCAGGTCTCCGTTATTTTTCTAGCACTTTCTTCATCTCTTTTTTACATTTATTTATTTCTTCCATCAGAGAGAGAGAGAGACACCTCACCGAGATCGTTACACTTCCCTCCGCCCCCAGGCTCGGCTGGCCTAGACCGCAGGAGTGCACCCACGCACCTGATAGCTCAGAGAGGACTGGGGATGCGGACTCAGCAACGTTCTCGTGTGGGTCAAACTGTGTTATCACCGCACCGTCACCTGGCCCTCCACATTGTACATTTCTGACATTAAAGACAGATTTCTGGGTCCATCCTGTGCAGTCGCTGGCCTGCACTTGAAATCAGCCACTTCTGCAAAGCACCTTGGTTTGTTTCCCTGGAGAACAGTGCTTAGAAACTGAGAACTGGGAGGAGATGTGTCATTGTAGTGTTGCTTCTCCTGTCGGAGGATAGCGTGAGTAGACCTCTATTTAGTTCTACATATGTTTTTATTATAATGTGGGAAAACCATTGGTCTACACATGCCCTCCAATTCTAATCCAACACCAGGAGAGTCATCCATTTCGGTTATCTTCCTCTCCATACATATCAGTATAGTCACTTGTTTGATCCAGGCTCCCTGTGCGTAACCAGTCTTCTGTTGCTCTTTTTTTTTTTTTTTAAGAGGTTTTTGTTATAGGGCGCGTGTGCTCGCCAGACAGACAGAGAGAGACAGAGAGACAGAAAGCAAGAAATCACCCCCAGGGGGATGGCCACACCACAATCCCTTCTCCTCCATTCTCCTCTCGGGATCTTGGGCATGCACGCACACGCACCAGTTTAAGCCACCAGGTCTGGGACTCGAACTGTGGTTGACTACATGGGAGTCCAGTGACAATAGCCATTATGCTAACTGCTGGCCCCTTCTGTTGCTATCTTGACATCCCTGCACGGATAGCCTCATTGCCTCACCTCTCCAGCCCATCCTCACCCTCTGTACTGGCATACGTGCCCTCCTCACTCCACTCAGACCTTGATCACCTTTTAGGGCCATCACCACCCACCACTTATCCTACTTAGGCTCCTCTACCCCTGACAGGCCACTGGAACCTCCGCCACCACATTAGTCACTGACGCATACATTGGCCCACGCTAATGGCTTCAGACTAAATTATTCAGAATGAAGGGAAAGAAGCAGAGAGGAAGGTTTTTTTTTTTGTTGTTGTTGTTGTTTTTTAAGAAGCTTTTGCTTTAGGGCATGTGTGCTCTCCAGAAAGAGAGACAGAGAGACAGACACAGTGAGAGGGAAAATGAGAAATCACCCCCGGGGATGGCCACACCACAATCCCTTCTCTTCTGTTCTCCTCCTGGAATCTTGGACATGCACACACAAACACATGCCTGACATAATTTGAAGTCCCAGGGTCCAGGACTCAAACTGCAATGCACCACGTGGAAGTCCAGTGACATAACCACTATGCCTTCTGCTGACCCCAAGAAAGGAAAATATTTTCCTGATTTTTTTCAGCATCTTAACATTATTTTGTTAGTAGTGGGAAATAATAATTTGCTTTTATGAAAATTTGATTACATTGCATGAGATCAGATATCCGTATTAATCAGACCTCAGTGAAAACGATGTGATGGAGGCAGAGCCGAGGGTGGGAACAAAGCATCATTCCTGAGCACTGGCCTCCTAGCCTCGCTCCTTACCACACTCTCACCTGCTAGCTAGCCTTCCCACCTGCTCGCTGCCCAGAACACCTCCCACCATGGCCGCCTCAGCAAGTTCCATGTGTATCTTGATTGACTGGAGGACTGTGTTGCAAGACCTAGACCCTGACTAGCCCAAGTGTGTGGAAGCCACCAGAGTAGAGTCTCGATGGCTCTGGCAGTTTTCAATCTGAAGGTTCCAACAGCGACATGTATCCCAGCCCTGCTGCCATGTTTCAGGACCCCTTCCACAAGGACGCCAACAGGCTGGTATTCTGTGGGATTATCAAGTGCAGCTGGAAGACTGCAGAGACCCACGGAGGTATAATTGAAAATGTAACGGACATGGTGAGCAGCCAGCACTCTGGTTCGGAATGGAGCAGGGGTTTAGTTGAACGGGGACAGATGGGCACCCCTTTGGTTGGCCTTCCAGTGGTTTCCCTGGGCCCCAAGGTCCATATTACTTTGGAGGAGGAGTAGACAGAGCCTATGGCAGGGATATTGTGGAGGCTCACTATTGGGCCTGCTTGTATGCTGGAATCAAGATTGTGGGGAAGAATGCTGAGGTCACGCCTGCCCAGTAGGAATTCCAAATAGGACCTTGGGGCGGAATCAGCGTGGGAGATCATCTCTGGGTGGCCCGTTCTGTCCTGTACTGTGTATGTGAAGGCTTGGGAGTGATAGCAACCTTCGACCCGAAGTCTATTCCTGGGAACTGGAATGATGCCGGCTACCGTGCTGACTTCAGCACCAAGGCCATGCGGGAGGAGAATGGTCTGAAGTACATCGAGGAGGCCATTGAAAACCTGAGCAAGAGGCTCCAATACCACAGCCATGCCTCTGATCTCGAGGGAGGCCTGCACACTGCCCGGCGCCTAACTGGATTCCCCAGAACCTCCAACATCAATGACTTTTCCGCTGGTGTGGCCAGCCACGGCACCAGCATCCATATTCTCCGAACTATTGGCCAGGAGAAGAAGGCTAACTTTAAAGATCAGCGCCCCTCTGCCAACTGCAGCCCCGTCTCAGTGACGAAGTCCTCGCCTGCACTTGTCTTCTCAATGAAACCAGCCCCAAGCCCTGCCAGTACAAAAAGTAAGCGGACTAGACCTCAGTCTGCAGTCGGCCCCTTCTAGACTGTCCCACTCCAGCTCTGCTCCCTTCCCCATGGCCCTAATTGTCTCAGTGTTAACTCAAAGGGTAGAATATCAAGATCTTTTTATTTAAAAAAAAAAAAAAAGGAAGAAAGAAAAATATGTGTTCAAAATACTGCTTTTAAAAAAAGTTTGCTTTGGGGCTGGCCTAGTGATTAAGGGAGCCAGATCCCATTTGCCCAACCATGGCTACAATCCTGGGCCTGAAGCTTGAAAAGCACACTGGGTGTGTGTCCATGTATGCTCCAGATCCCAGCCGGATGGAGAAACGGAGGACGAGAGATTACAACATGACCACGCCCCACTGGGAGGTGCTTCCTCCCTCTCTCCCTGTCTGTCTTTCTGTCTCACACACATGCTCTCTAGAATTAAAAAAAAAAAAAAAAAGAAGAAGACAGAAAGAAAGAAATTCAAAATGAATCATAGACCTAAATTTAAAATTTAAGAACTGAAACTACAAGGTTCTAAAAGAAAATATAAGAAAAATCTTTGTTACCCTCAATTAGGTAACAATTTCATAAATAAGACACAAAATGACAAACCACTCATGAGAAAAACTTACAATTCATCAAACATTGAAACTTTTGCTTTTCCAAAGATACTGTTCAAAAAACAAGTTGTTTCATTGTTTTCACTGTTCATGAAAATATAAGTCACCAACAGAAAATATTTGCAAAAATATATCTCTGCTAAACAACTTATATCCTGAATATATTAAGAACACTTACAACTCAATAATAGATAGCCCAATTTTTTTTTTTTTGGAGAGGTTTTTGCTATAGGGTGCATGCGCACACCAGAAAGACAGAGAGAGACAAAGAGACAGTGAGAAATCATCCCCCGGGGGGGATGGCCATGCCACAATCCCTTCTCCTTCATTTTTCTCTCAGGATCTTGGGCATGCACACACACATGCCCGGCGTGAGTTTAAGCCACCGGGTCCAGGACTACATGGGAGTCCAGCGACATAGCCATTACGCCAATTACTGGTTCTGATAGCCCAATTTTTAACAGATAAAGATGTGAAGTCATGTCACCAAAAATAATATACAGATGACCAATAAGCACATGAAAAACGTTCAACATCCTATGTCATTAGGGAAATGCAAACTAAAACCATAATGAGATCACACTACACACTACACTAGAATGATTCAAATCCAAAAAACTGCCAATACCTAATTCTGGCAAAGATGTGGCACATTTGGAATGCTCATGGTGAAAATGCAAAATGATACAACCACTTTGGAAAAGCTTGGTGATTTCTTACAAAGTTAAATAAACACTTAACGTATTACCCAACAATCTCATTCCTGTCTCATACCTACTGTATTATTCGATTTATATGGGTGATTTTACAATATGTAAGCGTTACTTCAGTGAACCTGACTTGGGTGTTTACCCAAGAGAAAACACAAAGACTTGGACACAGATGTTTATAGCAACTTTATTTGTAATTGACAAAAGCAGAAAATAAACCACACTGGTAAATGGATTAACTATGATACATTGGAATACCACTTAGCAATAAAAAGAAAGACTACAAGTAACAAAACTGGTGCGTGCATATAGCACTTTGCTAAGTGAAAGGAATCACGCAAAAACACTACATGCTGGGACCAGCAGGTGGCGTGGTGGTTAAGGCACTGGACTCCCACACGGCAGACCATAGTTCAAATTCCAGACCCTGTGGCTTGAAAATCACGCTGGGCGGATGTGCACGTGTGCCCCAAATCCCAACAGGAGAACGGAGGAGAAGGAATTACGGCCTGGCCATTCCTCCAGGGGGTGATTTCTCATTTTCCCTCTCTCCGTCTCTATCCTGAGAGTGCAAGTGCCCTATGGCAAAAACCTTAAAGAACAAACAAAATTACACACTTACTATATCATTCTATTTATATGGGCTTGTAGAAAAGACTAACCAAGGGGACAGAAATCGGGTCAGTGGTTACCTAGGGCTAGGAGCTAGAACAGGAGATCGATCCAAAGGGCAGAACTTGAAGGTGGTCAAGAAACCATTTTAGGCCTTGGTTGTCATGGAGGTTACATGACTACACATTTGTCAAAACTCATCTAACCACGTTCTCTTTCCCACTATACACGATGGCAGGTGAAAAAGCTACGAAGCAGGATACTAAGGAGAAGAAACCTGAAGCCAAGAAGGCTGATTTAACCCAGTGGCAGGGTTAAAAACGGTGACCCCAAGGCTAAAAAGCCCAAGAAGGGGAAGCCCCATTGCAGCTGAAACTTAGTCCTAATCTGGGGCATCGGCCGATACTCCCGGTCTGCCATGTATCCCAGGAAGACCATGTACAAGAGGAAATACTCGGCCACTAAATCCAAGATCGAAAAGAAAAAGGAGAAGGATCTTGTGACGGTCACAAAACCAGTTGGTGGAGACAAGAATGGTGGTACTTGGGTGGTTAAACTGCTCAAAATGCCTAGTTATCATCCTACTGAAGATGTGCCTCGAAAGCTGTGGAGCCACGACAAAAAACCTTTCAGTCAGCATGTGAGAACGCTGCAAGCCAGCATCACTCCTGGTACCATTCTGATTGTCCTCAGTGGATGCCACAGAGGCAAGAGAGGGGCTTGATACTTGTAACTGGACCGCTGGTTCTCAATTGAGTTCCACTGCATAGAACACACCAGAAATTTGTCATTGCCACCTCCATGAAAATTGATGTTAGCTAAGTAAAAATCCTGAAGCACCTTACCAATGCTTACTTCAAGAAAAAGAATCTGCGGAAGCCCAGACACCAGGAAGGTGAGATCTTCGACACAGAGAAGGAGAAATACGAGATTTCAGAGCAGCACAAGGTTGATCAGAAAGCTGTGGACTTGCAAATTTTACCAAAAATCAAAGCTGTTCCTCAGCTCCAGGGCTACCTGCAATTTGTGTTTGCCCTTACAAATGGAGTTTATCCTCACAAATTGGTGTTCTCAATGTTTTGACTAATTAAATAACTGGTCATTAAAAAACAAAGCAAAACAAAAAACCCCTCATCTAACCATACACCTATTTCTTTTTAAAATGATTGCATTTTATTTTTATTTACTCGTACTTAGTTTTTAAATTATTATTTAAAGTATATTTATTTCATTTCTTCCAGGAGAGAGACAGATAAAGTGAAAGAGACAGAGATAGATACCCCCAACAGGGTCTTCGTGCCACTCACCCCCTGCTTCAGCCAGCCCTAATCACAGGCACGCACAGGTGAATACAGAGAGACCTCAGGACACATGGGTCTGACATCACAGAGCATGGTCACCTCTGTGACTCGGCTGCCAGTCTGTAGCCACATACTTTCTATAGGGGGATTTTATAATATGTAAATGTTACTTCGATGAGCCTGACTTTAAAAAATAATATTGTAATAAATAGCAAAAAATATTGAGAGTGGGTAAGGCATTCTCTTTAGGAAAAGTTCAAATGCTACAGAAGTACACAGACAAGAAAAAGTGAAAAATGAAAATTCCTCTCTGTTGTCTTCAGTCCTAGTTCTATTAGCAGCTTGTAAATATTCCTGCAGATGTTTTTGTGAATACCCACGTATCTTTATAAAACTACGTAAAACACGGTACTTGGTGTGTATTGTTTTGTAACCTGCTTCGTTTGTATCCGTTTTCATGATGGACACCTTTCCCTTTTATCAGCAGATAAAAATCTCGCTCATCTTCTACCTCAGCACATCTGGCTGTCAAGGATGAAGTGAGCTTTCCATAAATGTCATCCACTGGCTTCACTTGCTATGAGTCAACTGGTCAGAGAGGGTCGGCCTGACCGACAAGAGGAACAGACTTATTCCGACAGCTGTTAGTGTCTAAAGGACACCGTGTTCTTTGGACCTGCTACCAAACCAGCTAGGGCAGTTACTCCTCCTATTTCAAAGCAAATTTCCTCTCATCCTTTTGAATTGTCATAGCATTTGTCCTGTAATTTTGCCACAGGGGCTGGGGTTGGAGGGGATGGTGGCCTATAAGAAAATATTTCCATAAATACAGAGCAGTTGTACACACACGATTCCTATGTATTTACTCATTTACTTGCGTTACTCTATATGCTTAGAGCTGAACAGTTCTACTGATCCTAGAGAAACTTTCAAGGTCATGCGAGCCACTAGCACTGCCAGGAAGGAAGAGGGTGAGGTGGCTATGTCATCAGTCTGCAGACAGCCCGTGGCTGGCCCAGCAGATGGCTCTGCCATCTCTAGCAAGCCCAGAGGGGACTCCAGAGGCCCAAGATTCGGCATTGGCAGCTGGAAATGACAGTTGGATTTTGGAAAGTGAGGAGGAGACAGCTTTGGCAGTGTTTGCATTCGCCAGAGCACCTGAGTGTTGCGGACATGCAGGTGTCTACTCACAGACTGCTGCCTGCACTACCCTGACACCCTTGAACTCCTGTTTTGGTCAAGAGCATGGCAGCCTCAAACCGTGCTGTCCACATAAGGGTCCCAGTCCATTCGGGGATTCTCAAACCAGGGTTCTCCCCTCCTCTGTCCTACACACTGGAGTGGACAGGGATCATGTAACTTGACAGAGATCACAGCAGCTGTGCTACCATGGGCTAGAAAGCATGGTTTGGTGTCATATAACTAGGCCATACCTAAGGGCCTTCACTTCTTTTTTTTTTTTTTTTTTTTAAGAATTACTTTTTAGGGCCAGCAGGTGGCATGGTGGTTAAGGTACTCGACTCCCACATGGCCAGCCACGTTTCAGGTCTCAGACCTGATGGCTTGCTCTCACTTTTTCTCTCTCTCTCCTTCTCTCGTCAAATTAAAAACAATAATAACAAATAAAAATTAAATAAATGAAATAAAAAATTATTATTTTAATTTTTCTTGTTATTTTAATTTGCTATAGGGCAGGTACACTCACCAGAGAGAGACAGAGAGAAAGGGAGAGAGAGAAAAAGTGAGAAAGCAAGCCATCAGGTCTGAGACTTGAACCACAGTTGGCTATCTGGAAGTCCAGGACCTTAACTGTCACACCACCTGCTGGCCCCAGGCCTTCACATCTTAAAGCTGTCTAGTATGTGCCTACTTCAAGGTAGCCGGGCCCTGGATAAGATGTAGGTATCAGAGAGACGTTGGTTCAGCTCTTGGTTCTGCCATCTACTGACTATGCTGTTGGGCAACTTGCTTAGCCTTGTCCAACTCAGTTTCTTCATCTTCGCTGGGTTGGTGGGAGGTGTCTGCGGTGTGATGCCGGCTTTAGCACAGCACCTGGGACTGACGAGGTACTCAGGATCGTGGCTGTCACTATTACTAATATTAAGGAAGTTATCTGTCTAGGAGGACAAACAGAACGCTTTTCTAGACGTGACAATCGTTCGTTCTAACACTGAGTAGAATAAGGGTCAGACAGTTGCTCTTATCTTTTTACTTTAAAGGATCAGGGTGATAACTATAAAGAAGACTCTTCAGAGATAGTTACTGAAGAAAAGTGAAAAAGGGAGTTCAGTGACTGCTCAAATTCACAAAGCTAATTAATTTGTCAATCTGTTATCAATCTCCAATTTCTCCTGTGTCCCAGATAAGCATCCGATGTGAGGCACCAACTGCCTAAGCCTGATAGCACTCTGAGAAATCTCAATTTTCGGCCAGCAGGTGGCATTATGGTTAAGGCACTGGACTCCCATGTGGCCGACTGAGGTTCAAGTTCCAGACCCAGTGGCTTGAAGCTAATACTGGTTGGATGTGCGTGTGTGCCCAAAATCCCAAGAGGAGAATGGAGGAGAAGGGATTGCAGCATGGCCACCCCCTTGGGGGGTGATTTCTTACTTTCTGTCTCTTTCTCTCTCTATCTCTCCAGTGAGTCCATGCATCCTATAGCAAAAATATCCTAGAAAAAAAAAAATCTCAATGTTTGATGTGGTAGGTAAGGCCCTGGATCCCACATGGCCAACTGGTCAGTTTGAGTCTTGGAACTGGTAGTTTGAAAAACATACCAGGCAAGTGTATGTGCATGCCCAAAATCCAGAGAGGAGAATGGAGAAAAGATTGAGATGTGGTCATTCCCCCTAGAGGAAGCTTTCTCATTTTCCCTCTGTCTCCATCTCTGTTTGTCTCTGAGACGGTGAGTACACATACCCTCTAGCAAATTTTAAAAATTCAAGTTTTATAAAATAAATAGAAATTTTTAGCAAAGTACGTCATTTAACATCTCTGGGTTGTACTAATGTCGAGCTGTCATGTCTTGAGCACTTACTATCTGCCTGGCACTGTGGTCTGGTCATTACTTATTTGTTCCTTAAAACACCTTGTGTGTATCACTTCTCTATTTTTTTTTTTTTGAGAGATTTTCACTGTAGGGCACGTGCGCTCGCCAGACAGAGAGAGACATAGAGACAGAAAGCGAGAAATCACCCCCCAGGGGGGATGGTCACGCCGCAATCCCTTCTCCTCCATTCTCCTCTCGGGATCTTGGGCACGCACGCACACGCGCCCGGCATGAGTTTTAAGCCACCGGGTCCGGGACACGAACCGCGGTCGACAACGTGGGAATCCAGCGACACAGCCATTACGCTAACTGCTGGTTCCCTCACTTCTCTCTTTTATGGGCAGAGAAACTTCGGCACAGAGATGGTAATGAACTGGCCCAAGGTTACACAACCAGCCAGCGGTAGTGTCAGGATTCTGGCAACAGTCCAATTACTGTGCTCTCCAGGCCCCTGCTAGCTCTGTGGACTTTAGGATTCCAAGGTGCAGTGAGGTATTCAACATTTGGAGCACAGGCTTACCTCCCTAAACCTCTGCCTCTGCCTGCTTCTGTGAGGGGCAGAGATAGCCCCACATCAAGGCAAAAACTGGAGAGGGAGAACCAGGTCATCTTCTGGCACCAGACTCTAGCCCCAACCTTCTCAAGCTGGAAAACAATGGTCATTCCCCTTGACTTTCCCACATTCAGTAAACTGACAGGAAAAATCTCCAAAGACACGGTAAGTGGCTTATGGCATGATTCTGAGGAAGCCAGTATGGCTAGAAGCCAAAGAAGCATCTGGAAAGGAAGGCCTGTGAGAGAGTGGCAGCTGGAAGGCTCAGGGAAAAGCCTTAGTTCTGCCCATTGTTCAGGAGCCAGTTTCCGTGTGCCCATCTTTTGGAAAACCAGAAGATACCATCAGAAAAGCACTAATAACTAGTAATTGTTCATAGCTAGATGGCCAGCAGAGGGGGCAGTTTTATGGGAATGGAGACTGGAATCCAACACCCCCGTGTTTTAGTCCCAGGTAGGTCCCGTGAGCCGGATTGCCTTTGCAGGTTTTCACCCTCTCCGGGCCTCGTGGGTGTCCCTGTAAGGCAGATCATTGTGAAGATCCACGTGAAGCAGGAAGCCCAATACCTAGGGCATGGCAAATGCTCAGTGAGTGTTTGCAAGTATTAACTATGATTCCAAAGAAACAGTATTATGTGTAGCATTGCCTTCAAAGATGCCATAAACACTATGGGCTGATTTCTCTGGCCTCTGTTAGGTAGTTTGTTAAACAATTTGAAGTTGTTCCCAATCCTGGGGAAATCTCTTTCTACCTGTCTTTCTATTGCCTTGTAAGTGATGTGTAGAAATTTTTATTTAGGGGGCCAGCGGTGGCATGGTGGTTAAGGCAGCTATGTCACACGTGGCCAACAGTGCAGTTTGAGTCCTGGACAGTGACTTGAAAAACATGCCAGGCATGTATGCATGCATACCCGAAATCCCTAGAAGAGAATGGAGGAGAAGCGATTCTAGTGTTGCCATCCCCCTGAGGGGTGATTTCTCGCTTTCTCTCTGTCTCTCTTTTCCTGTCTCTCTCGGGTGGGCACACATGCCCTATGGCAATGTTTTTAAAAGCACTTTTTATTTTTCTAAATATTGTCAAGTTGGCCCTGTAATGCAGTGGTTAAGTGCTGTGTAGTGGGAGCCAGATCCCACATGACCAACCGTAGTTCAAGGCCTGGCCCCAGTGGCTCAAAAAAATATGCCGTGCATGTATCCACCAAATCTTTCTATTTATTTATTTTTTTAGGTTTGCTATAGGGTACATGCACTTGCCAGAGAGATAGAGAGAGAGAAATCACCCCATGGGGGGCTGGGGGGTGGCCATGCAGCAATCCCCTCTCCTTCATTTTCCTCTCAGGAATTTGGGCATCCAAATGCATGACCCTGACATAATTTTCAACCAGGTCCAGGACTCAAACCATGAAGATGGCCATGTGGGATCAATCCTCCTTAAGCTTCACACCACGTGCTGGTGCAGGTATGCTCCAAATTTTGAAGAGACAGGGAAATGGAAGAAAAAGGATTGTGGTGTGACCATGCCCCATTGGGGGTTCTCTCTCTCTCTCTCTCTCTCTAGCAAATGCTCATACCCTCTGGGAACTAAAAAATATATTGTCACAACACTCATACATTGCTGGTGGGGATGCAAAATAATATTGGCATTTTGGCAATTTCTTACCAGCATACATTTACCATGAAACACCGCAACCCTATGCTTAAGCACTTACGTATCCAAGAAATGAAAACTTATGTTCACACAATAACCTGTATATTTATAGCCGTCCTCTTCACCTTTGTCAAAACTGGAAACAACTCACGTGTCCTTCAGCTGGGGGAGTGGGTAACATCAGCGTGGGCTGGTGACATGTGTGACGACCTGCAGGACTCTCACAGCACAGCGAGGGAAGCTGAGCTCAAAGACTACAGACCGTCTGATGCCATTTCAGTGATGTTTTGCAGCAGGGAAGTCTGTGGATAGAGAAAGCAGGTGTCAGCCAGCTAGTGTGGTTGGTTCAAGTCCGACCCAGTGACTTGTAAAACATGCCGGTCGCATGTGCGTGCATGCCTAAAATCCCTAGAGGAGAATGGAGGGAAAGGGATTGTGGTGTAGCCATTCCCCCCAGGAGTGCTTTCTCACCTTCCCTCTCTCTAACTCTCTCTGGTGAATGCATGGGCCCTATAACAAAGTTGTTGTTCTTGTTGTTGTCTAAAAAGACACAGAAACCAGATCCATGTAAGTTTTCAGGGGCTGAGGATGGCCAGAGAGTTAACTCGAAGGGATGCCAGAGAATTTGGAGAGTGATGGCTGCTTTGTAGCTTGATTGTGGTGTACATGTTTATCAAAACTGGCAGACCTACACAGTAAAAGAGGGTAAATGTTACTTTATGTAAATGATGCTCAATTAAAAGAAAACCAAACCAAATTATTGCTGGGCTTGGGTCTCAGTTTATCTCTCTACCTTGCAGTGCCCTTTGTGCTGCAGAAGGGTCAGGCTTATAGAGGAAAGTGAAACTCCCATGGGATGGAGACCCCTGCCCTTGACCTGGGGCTACTTCTACTCTGATTCTATGAAGCACTCCACGATTGTAGCCTGTGTGGTCACTCCGGTCTCTCATCTTTTCTTCTCCATGAATGTCTAATGTTTTAAGAGATTGGTTTAAACACTACCACGAACTGATCAATTGACTTGTGAAGTACAAGTTTGCTGAATTCCGCAAAGATTCAGAGAGCTGTTTTCCTTCCAAGATCCCTACTTTTGGCACCGGAAGATAACACAGAGCACCTCTTTGGAGGGGCCAAGTACCTGGGAGCATGTTCGTCCAAAATGAAAGAACTTGGGATTTGTAGGCAAAATATTCTTGCAATAGAAAGCAAGAAGCGGGTCGAAGCCTGCCAATCTGTCACACTTCTCAGCAGGGACTTCTGGCAAAGATTCTTTGCTTAGCTGAACTTCAGTCAAGCTTCAGAGTCTTCTGTTAGATCCATCCATGCATGTCCTTGTAAAATCCAGTTAGCAAAGGACCCTGCTAAGTCGGCTTAGCAAGGACCTCCCCCACCACAACCACCACCACCATCCTCACTACCTGACCAGGTGCCCTGTCCTCTACCTTCTCTTCATGTTTATGGTGGTTACTATTATACAACACAGGAACTCACATAAGCCTTCTTCTTTTGAGAGAGATGTTTTGGTATAGGGTATGTGGACTTGCCAGAGGGACAGAGAAACAGAAAGCCAGAAATCACCTCCCCAAGAGGATGGCCATGCAACAATTCCTTCTCCTTCATTCTCTGGATTTGGGGCATGCATGCACACATGCCTGGTGTGGATTTCAAGCCTCTGGGTCTGGGACTCAAACCTCAGTTGACCATGTGGGATTCCACACCTTAACCTCTATGCCATTGACTGGCCCCTCACATGAATCTTCTAAAACCTTCTGATGTGAGCACCATTGGTAGCCCTATATAGCTGAGGCACAGGTAGAGGGAGCTGCAGCACAGAGAGGTTAAGGATGGATCTAAAGTCTCACAGCCAGTAAGTGGCAGAGCCAGGATCCATACAGCTGCAGCCTGTGCTCTTTAAATATTATGTTACGGTGCTTAACTATTGTTTTAAACAGGGAACTGCAAGGTCTAAATGCCCTTTCCAGATGATAGGCTGACAGTTCCTATAAAACAAAACAAAACAAAACAATGTCTACAAGTTTCCTGTTAAAGTAGCTTCTTTGGGGAGGTTATAGGGTATGTATGCTCACAGAAAAGAGAGAGAGAGAGGAGAGAGAGAGAGAGAGAAAGCTCTTCAGGAGGGATGGCTACACTGCAATCCCTTCTCCTCCATTTCCTTTTGGGATTTTGGGCATATATGTATACGTGCCTGACTTGTTTTCAAGTCTCCAGATCTGGGACTCAAACCTTATAGTTGGCCATGTGGGATCCAGCCACCTTAACCACTACCACATGCCACTGGCTGATCCAGTAACTTTTTTTTTTAGAGATTTTTTTCCCCCTTTTTTCTGCTATAGGGTGTGGGTGTGTTCACTGGAGAGAGAGAGACAGAAAGCAAGAAATCATTGCCCAGGGAGGATGGCCATGCCACAATCCTTTCTCCTCCATTCTTCTCTCAGGATTTTGGGCAGGAACACACATGGGCTCGCATGAGTTTAAGCCACTGGGTCTGGAACTTGAACCATGGTCAACTATGTGAGAATCTGGCGATGTAACTATTATGTTATCTACTGGTCCCTTTTAAAAAAATGTTTATTGGGACCAGCAGGTGGCATTGTGGTTAAGGTGCTGGACACTCCCACATGGCCAACCATGGTTAGAGTCCCGGACCTGGTGGCTTGCTTTCTCACTTTCCCTCTTTCTCTCTGAGTCTCTCTCTGGTCAAATTAATAAATGAATGAATAAATAAAATTAAATAAAATTTTTAAAAATTTATTTATTTATTTATTTAAATGTTGCCAGAGGATATTTTGTGGAGAGAGACAAGGATAGAGGGGAGGTGAGAAAGCACTCTCATGGGGAATGGTCACACTTTTTCTTTTTCCTCATTCCTCTCCCACCTAGGATTTGGAGCATGCAAGCATATGTACTGTGTTTCTCAAGCTGCTAGTTCTGGAACTTGAACCACACAGTCAACTATGTGGGATTCAGCTTAACTGCCATGCCATGAGCTGGCCCAGAGTAGCTTTTTGCTTAGAAATCACACATGTTTTTCATTTTAGAATAGAGATGTATGGGACCAGCAGATGGCATAATGGTTACGTCACTGGACTCCCAGTTCACATAGTCAATCATAGTTTGAGTCCCAGACCCAGCTTAAAACTCACGCTGGGCACATGTGTGTGCGTGCTCAAATTCCCAAGGGCAGAATGGAGGAGAAGGGATTGCTGTGTGACTGTTTCTCCTGGTGAGTGATTTCTCCCTTTCTGTCTGTCTGTTTCCAGATCCATGTCCTCTTAGGTCTTGGTGTGGCATGAGAATTATGAAGAGATACGACAAGTTTCTGCTCTGAGCAAAGTAATAGAGGCAAACCATCTTCCCTCCTCATGGACAGAGAACCCACCACAAGTATGGGCTGCCCCGTCATCCCTCAACCTCAGTCCTCGTGAGCAGCCCAGTTTTGGGGCCATGGATCATTTAGATCATGGAAGCGCCCACCCTCAGGCAGAGGGGAGGTACTACTTTGTATAGCATTTAGTAGGAAATAGAGGAAAAGTAAGTTCTGGGCATCTGTTGTCTAAAAGCTCTGTTTGTCTACCTGATGCCATAAATGGGTATGAAAGAACCATCTATACCAGAGTGAGGGAGTGACTCTAATTTTGCCAATCCTCAAAAAAGTCTCTTTAGGACCAGCAGATGCTATAGAGGTTAAGGCAATGGATCCCACATGCCCAACTATGGGGTTCGAGTCCTAGACCTGATGGCTTGAGAAGCACACGGGCATGTGTGCTTGAGCACATGCACCCTATGGCAAATTTTAAAAAGAAAGAAAGAAAGAAAGGAAGGAAGGAAGGAAGAAAGAAAGAAAGAAAGAAAGGAAGGAAGGAAGGAAGAAAGGGAGGAAGGAAGAAAAAGAAAGAAAGGCTCTCTCAGTTAGAGTCATATTTTGAAACTTAGAAGGAAAACTCTTGGTTATAATGGTGGCATACCATGTTGCAGTCTATATGGAATATTCTTAAGACACTATTTTAGTCACGTAGATTTGATAGCAATCATTGCCCTTATCACATCTTGCTGTAGAAATAATACATCTATCCTGAATACGGTCATTGATAATGCCTTTGTTATTGAGGTCTCTGGATGGCTGCCCAGTTTTCTTCACCTGCGCTCCTTAGGGTCGATGAGCTGGGTTTCATTAGACAGTTCGAAGCAGAGTTTTAAATGGCAGTAGATAATGATGAAAGAAAAAGAAAGGAATGAGGCCTGGAGTTTTTCTTGGCTTCCACATTAACACAGGATAAAACGACGGCTGGGGTATCCTGTTTAGTTCATCTCTGCTCTGTACCCTCCACATTGACCCCACGGCACTAGAAGCCCCTGCTCTTCTGGTGTCAGCCAAGACGGCTAAGGAAACAGCTCCTGGGTATTATGACTACACCCTAGTTTGCCCATACAAGAAATGCTCAGGGACCAGCAGTTAGCGTAATGGCTATGCCACTGGACTCCCATGTAGTCGACCGCAGTTCGCGTCCCGGACACGTTGGCTTAAAACTCACACTGGGCACGTGTGTGTGTGTGTGCCCAAGATCCCTAGAGGAGAATGAAGAAGGGATTGCGGGGTGGCCATCCCCCCTGGAGGGCGATTTCTTGCTTTCTGTCTCTCTGTCTGGCTGGCAAGCGCACACGCCCTATAGCAAAAA
>NW_006159535.1:2464270-2465946 GCF_000334495.1 Tupaia belangeri chinensis
TATTCACAAGTTCTTTTTCTTTTTGAGAAATTTTTGCTATAGGGTATGTGCACTTGCTGGAGAGGCAGAGAGACAGAAAGTGAGAAATCACCTCCCTAGGAGATGGTCACACTGCAATTGCGTCTTCTCCATTCTCCTCTCGGGGTTTGGGCACGCACATGTGCCTGGAGTAAGTTTTTAACTGTGGGTCTGGGACTCGAACTACATTCCACTACGTGGGAGTCCAGTGACGTACCATTACATCATCTGCAGGTTCCCACAGATTCTTTGACCAGGCCAGCTCCCTGTGGCCACCAAAAGCTACCTCTGTGTCCTGGTAGGGTCTGCCTGGCAAGAATCCCACAGTCGCCAGCACACAGGAGAAGAAGAACCTCTGTGGGCTGGAAGTCACAGATGGTTGGTTTATTCCTGCATTTATTACACTTGGGTTAGGTTCTGTTACTTAGAGGCAGACCAGTATTTTCTGGATCTGGGATCACATTGTTTGGGAAGAAAAGACCAGGGGGAGTGTTGGAGGGCAGGGGGCATCCAGTTTAGGAAAGTGGCTTTGAGACAGGGAAAAGCTGTGGCTGGATGCCCATCCCCAGGTGGTGCAAAGGGAGCCAGGACTGCACTCCGGCTTGGGCAAGCCCAGCGGCTCTGAGAAGCCTAGCCTGGGAATCCCAAGCACGGCTCCAGCACCCAAGGCTGTGTGACACAAAGTAACCCTTGGCTGGGCCTGGCAAGGACTAAGGCATGGCGCACTGGGCACCTAGGGCACACAAGGTTAGGTGTGGCACAGGGCCCCAGCCCCAGAGTTCTGCCCCCTCCGCACCAGCAGGGCCCCTTCGTCAGTGCGGGGTTGCAAGTAGCCAGGAGCCAGCCTTCTTTGCACTAAAGTCTTACTGCCATGTCAAGGTTACTCACCGCCCAGAATCAGCCTGACCAGCCCAGGCAGCCTGACTCACCGCTCACCTCTCCTCATTCTTTCTACATAAATGTCAGTGACCTTACCTGGTGCTTCCTTACGTGTCTTAAGCCACTTCAGGGCTAGAGGAATGCGAGAAGGAGCCCCGCCTGGCGCCCTCTTGCATATTCAGGGCAGCAGATTGCTGTCAAACCTGTCTCCAAATCTCCAGGCTTTGCCAGACGTTTTATCCCCACTCCTTTCCAGTAGGTAACCAGGCTGGTGCCCATTGAGACAGCCTCACCAGGTTTGTTATTCTGCGCAATTTACCTCCCACTTCCCCCAGGGCAGTCGGAGGGTTCTCTAGGGAGAGAGAAAAGAGAAAGCGCCTAGCTTCCAGCCAACAGGTGCTATCCACATGTATCTTCCCGTGCCCAAGATCCCTAGAGGAGAATGAAGAAGGGATTGCGGGGTGGCCATCCCCCCTGGAGGGCGATTTCTTGCTTTCTGTCTCTCTGTCTGGCTGGCAAGCGCACACGCCCTATAGCAAAAACAAAAACAAAAACAAAAACAAAAAAAAAAAGGAAAAATTTTCTTGGTAAACATGGCTGAGAAAGAGAAGATGAGGGTTAAATTCTCAGTGCTGTAGGAGGGCACTTGGACCCCTTCCTAGTCCAAAGACTCCTGAATCTCTCCATGTCTACCTTGTGAGACATCAGGGCACGGGTTGGGGAAGAGCCTGCTATTGAACTCTCTAGCCCAGAAGCCTTCTTTAGGCTTGCTTTTAAAT
>NW_006159535.1:2465959-2509902 GCF_000334495.1 Tupaia belangeri chinensis
CACAAGTTCTTTTTCTTTTTGAGAAAGTTTTGCTATAGGGTATGTGCACTTGCTGGAGAGGCAGAGAGACAGAAAGTGAGAAATCACCTCCCTAGGGGATGGTCACACTGCAATTGCTTCTTCTCCATTCTCCTCTCGGGGTTTGGGCACGCACATGTGCCTGGAGTAAGTTTTTAACTGTGGGTCTGGGACTCGAACTACATTCCACTACGTGGGAGTCCAGTGACGTACCATTACATCATCTGCAGGTTCCCACAGATTCTTTGACCAGGCCAGCTCCCTGTGGCCACCAAAAGCTACCTCTGTGTCCTGGTAGGGTCTGCCTGGCAAGAATCCCACAGTCGCCAGCACACAGGAGAAGAAGAACCTCTGTGGGCTGGAAGTCACAGATGGTTGGTTTATTCCTGCATTTATTACACTTGGGTTAGGTTCTGTTACTTAGAGGCAGACCAGTATTTTCTGGATCTGGGATCACATTGTTTGGGAAGAAAAGACCAGGGGGAGTGTTGGAGGGCAGGGGGCATCCAGTTTAGGAAAGTGGCTTTGAGACAGGGAAAAGCTGTGGCTGGATGCCCATCCCCAGGTGGTGCAAAGGGAGCCAGGACTGCACTCCGGCTTGGGCAAGCCCAGCGGCTCTGAGAAGCCTAGCCTGGGAATCCCAAGCACGGCTCCAGCACCCAAGGCTGTGTGACACAAAGTAACCCTTGGCTGGGCCTGGCAAGGACTAAGGCATGGCGCACTGGGCACCTAGGGCACACAAGGTTAGGTGTGGCACAGGGCCCCAGCCCCAGAGTTCTGCCCCCTCCGCACCAGCAGGGCCCCTTCGTCAGTGCGGGGTTGCAAGTAGCCAGGAGCCAGCCTTCTTTGCACTAAAGTCTTACTGCCATGTCAAGGTTACTCACCGCCCAGAATCAGCCTGACCAGCCCAGGCAGCCTGACTCACCGCTCACCTCTCCTCATTCTTTCTACATAAATGTCAGTGACCTTACCTGGTGCTTCCTTACGTGTCTTAAGCCACTTCAGGGCTAGAGGAATGCGAGAAGGAGCCCCGCCTGGCGCCCTCTTGCATATTCAGGGCAGCAGATTGCTGTCAAACCTGTCTCCAAATCTCCAGGCTTTGCCAGACGTTTTATCCCCACTCCTTTCCAGTAGGTAACCAGGCTGGTGCCCATTGAGACAGCCTCACCAGGTTTGTTATTCTGCGCAATTTACCTCCCACTTCCCCCAGGGCAGTCGGAGGGTTCTCTAGGGAGAGAGAAAAGAGAAAGCGCCTAGCTTCCAGCCAACAGGTGCTATCCACATGTATCTTCCCCAGAACTGAAAACAAAAGCCAGGGCTGCTTCTCAGCTGCAGGTGGAAGCCTGGCCTCCCTCCCCCCGCCCTGGATCTGCAGTGACTCAGTGACTGCCCTGGAGGAAAGCAGGCCTCTTCATCACCTTTGAACTCTGCAGGAGTTGTTTAACTCCTTGGAGAAAGTGCTGGTTATCAATTCAGTTAACTCCAGGATTAATGGTTTAGTTTTCATGTTTACTTTCATCCCTAGGATTAAACTTTTTTTTTTTTTTTTTGGAGAGATTTTCACTGTAGGGCGCGTGCGCTCACCAGACAGACAGAGAGAGACATAGAGACGGAAAGCGAGAAATCACCCCCCAGGGGTGATGGTCATGCTGCAATCCCTTCTCCTCCATTCTCCTCTCAGGATCTTGGACACGCACGCACACGCGCCCGGCGTGAGTTTTAAGCCACCGGGTCCGGGACACGAACCGCGGTCGACTATGTGGGAGTCCAGCGACATAGCCATTACGCTAACTGCTGGTTCCCCCTAGGATTAAACTTTTAAAAACGGATTTATTTCTCACTAGAGAGAGCGAGAAAGAGAAAGACAGCACCCCAAAAGGGTCCTGATGCCACAATCCACTCCCAGTCTCTGCCAGTCCCAGATCATGGCCACATGCATGGCCAGCATACTCAGGGAGGTCTCTGAACACCAACCCAGAACCTTCCCTCGGGGCTTAGCCTCTCAGTGCTGTTTTACCACTGCACCACCGCCTGGCCCCAACAGCAGGTTTTTGCAAGTCAAATAAAGAGTCTGCGACTTCCAGCCCACAGAGGTTCTCCTACTTTTACTGTGTGGTGCCAACTATGCAAAGAACCTGTGACCAGGAAAGAGTGGTTTAAACTCGAACCCGAAGAAGGCCTCTGGTCTAGAGTGTTCAATACTAGGCTCTCTAGAGTGGTTCACATGAGAGAGAGAGATCAGCACCTTCCATAGGGTGTGCTCACACCACGACCCCCTCCTCCAGTCCTCCAGCCTGTGAGATCTTGAGTACTTAAGTGCATTTCAGGCAAATCAGCCCAGAGGGGTTTCTTGTTTGTTTGTTTTATGTTTTTTTTTTTGTTTTTTTTGTTGTTGTTTTTTTTTTTTAGAGGTTTTTGCTTTAGAGTGTGTGTGCTTGCCAGAGAAAGAGAGAGAGAGAGACAGAGACAGTGAGAGGGAAAGGGAGAAATCACCCCCACAATTCCCTTGTCTCCATTTTTCTCCTGAGATTTTGGGCATGTATGAACATGTGCCTGGTGTGATTTTTAAGCTAAGGGTCCAGGACGTGAACCACGACTGGCCATGTGGGAGTCCAGTGATGTAAGTGTTATGCCATCTGCTGGCCCCGCAGGTCAGGGTTTTGAACAGTGGTCACCATGGGGCATCCAGCTTCTCTTGAACCACACATTATTGTTGGGCCTGTGTGGCTTTACTTCTTAGGTATAAGAGAAAGAAAGAAAGGCAAACCGAACACCCTATTCCCCAGAAATGGCGAGAGTGAGATTCAAAATGGGAACCAGCTCACCCCACATCCGCAGAACCTGGGGGAAGGGAACAAGTGAAAGCTGCAAAACATAGACCCATGCCTTCTATTCATTTACTTATTTATTTATTTGGAAGTGTATTCGTTTATTTCTTCCATGAGTAAGTGAAAGAGAGACAGAATGAAACAGTGAGAGAGAGAGAGAAACAGAATGAACGAGAAAATAAGAGAGAGAGACAGAATGAAAGTGTTTGTGTATGTGTGTGAGAAATAGCTCCTTCCAAAACAGTTTTCATGCCGAGATCCACCCCCAGCCTCAGCCAGCCCAGATCCTGGGCATGTGCGCATACCAACGTGTGCGGGGGACTCTGGTATGCAAACCCAGGCCCTTCCCATGTGGGCCCAGCAATACAGAGCATTGCACCCCTACTGTGCCTGTACACCCACATCTTTGAGAGGAATACACCTGACAGCAACCAGATTCACGAAGGAAGTCGTAACCTCTTACCTTGACATGTTCACTCTCATAGCAACCTAGAAGATCGGCTGCACATTTTGGATTCTCGGGCTCCCTGGGGTTCTGCACAGGGTCATAGTAGCCCAGTGAATGCCTGCTCAGCACCCCAGTCTGCCCCCTCCTCTTCCTACCTGGTCTGCTTTGCATCATGGGGAGGGACCTTGAGTGCTCATCTCAGTTCCATCTGTCAAACCTGTCTCCAACTCTGTAGGTTGTGCCTCCTTTCCGGTAGTTGCCCTTTGGTACCCCTTGGACAGGGGGTGCTTACTTGTGCAGAGCTCTGTCCTTTGGAGGACATATCCCGAGAAGAGGACACTGCAGGTCCTGGGGTGGGCTCAGAGGTACGTGGGCAGGAAATTCTGGTAGTGTTGTCTGTAAGAGGGGGCTGGACTTGGGCATGTTGTGGGCATAACACTCTGGCCTTGGGGGAGGATAGGTGCCAGTGGACAGTCCGAGAGAGGGCCATGCATGGGACTCAGGGAAAGGGTAGCTCTTGCCTAGGTGTTAGGGAACTGCTGCATGCTGGCATGACCTCCTCTTCTATGGGAACACGAAGACCTTGCCCTCACATGCGTTCTGAACCATCAGGGAGAAAGTCAGCAGGGAGGCGGTGCACCGGAGTTCAATGCCACACGGACACGTTCTTCAGAAATCCCTTGAACCACTTCTTAGCAGCTGGTTGGATGTCTTATCAGCTCCAGGCTTCTAGGAACTGCTAATGATCAATGCCTTATGTTGGAGCCCCTATCGCAATGGAAAAATGGCCATTCCTGGCTCTCTGAGATCCATCCAAATGCTTTGTATGGAATGGAGACGGGTGGAATGTTATTAATCATTTCTGGGCCGCCAGGCCATTGCTCATCTTCAGTTTTACTCTCTGGTTAGAGGAGCACAGACAAGACATCCTGAGCCACCACTTCCTTCCCCTCGGCACAGGCCCACTCACACACCTGTTCAAGATGCACCCGCCATCCTGTAAGGAAGACAAAGAGGGCTCCGGCACCCCTCTCAGGCCTACCCCATCCAGCCCTGCGTGAGACCTTCAGGCTTTCCTAGACATTCCACAGCCTCCTTAACGAAGTAGGCCAGCATTCATCCTGCTCTTCTGTTTTATAGACTATTTTATGACTGGAAATCACCTGCTTATTGTAAATCTCTCCTGCGGGATTCACAGAGGTGTTGTGTCTGTTCTATTTCCCTGGCTCTCTCGCACATTTGTCTCATTCATCCATTACTCGGCAAGAGCACTTTGTATGCTAAGTCTTAATTATGTAAG
Organism: Tupaia belangeri chinensis; assembly: GCF_000334495.1. NCBI lineage: Eukaryota > Metazoa > Chordata > Mammalia > Scandentia > Tupaiidae > Tupaia > Tupaia belangeri. The sequence goes on from NW_006159535.1 coordinate 2,470,554, forward strand.
AAAGAAATATTGTCCAACAAACACAGCCTTTACTGTATTGATTAAGGTTTTCTTAATTTAAAAGGCAGTCCCCCCCCCCCCGCCCCTGGTGGTTCTCCAGCTTCTCTAATACGTTTCTCTAAGAAGCCCTAGAATGGCTCGTCAGAGCGGCATGTTTGAGCCGGTGGGCTTCCAAGGGTGCAAAATGAGTTTTTCAGGGAATAAACTCAAATTTATTATTGCTCTGAGTTTTACAGACCATCTTCTTTATAAGAGAGGGGCAAAAAATACATTCTCAGCTTTTGTTCTTCTCAATTGCTAATGCCTGTGTAGGTCCCTGACTTCCTCATCTGGCTTTAGCCTCATGGAACTGAGGGTAACTTTTAACCTCTCTCCTGGCATTTTGTGTGTGCTGGGGGTGAAGGGATGTTATACACAATAGGGACATACTTAACATGTAATTTGCCATGTGCATGTGTCCCTGTCAGGCACATGGTAGAGTCTGTCAAACTCACAGGTGACTTTCTACCACTCAATTTCTAGTTCTAGAATGGGCAGAAATAGGCAGTCCCATGAACACTAAAGCAACCTCACCCATCCTTCCTTCCAGCATCACCCACAGAGCTACCTTGTCATTTCCTCTTTGTCTGATTCTGTCCCTGTCACATACCCACTATTGGGAATTAAGAAGAGGGGGGCCAGCAGGTGGCATGGTGGTTAAGGCTCTGGACTCCCACATGGCTGACCATGGTTCAAGTCCTGGACCCAGAGCTTGAAAATCATGCTGGGCACATGCGCAATGTGTGCCCAAAGTCCCGAGGGGAGAATAGAGGAGAGGGGATTGTGGTGTGGCCACCTCCCCTGCGGGGTGATGTCTCACCTTCTCTTTCTCTGTATCTCTGTATCTCTCTATGTCTCTCTCCTTTCTGGCAAGCATATTCACCCTATAACAAAAACCTAAACAAACAAACTAAATAAAAAATAAAAAATATAAAAAGGCGATCACAGGGAACCAGCAGTTAGCGTAATGGCTTTGTTGCTGGACTCCCACGTAGTCGACCGCGGTTTGCGTCCCGGACCCAGTGTGTGGGGAGCCACATGCACCAAAATGACTGACATGACCTTCATACAAGGACCTTCAAGTATCCTAGTTCCGGGAGTAGATAATTCACCCTGAGACTTCCTCATTCAGGCAGGTCCTCAGTCAGGTCCGCGACAATTCCCGCCCACTCTTCCTACCCTGTGTATATAAGAATGTTCTCTGGCCCTCAATAAACGAGCGACTGCATACCATCTTGAGCTGTGACACTGTGTCGCTCCTGTGCTGTGATGCTGCGCCGGTTCCAGACCTCCGCTCTCTCACTCAGGCACCCTGCCCGAACGTCCCATGGGCCGGGACATCGGTGGCTTAAAACTCACGCCAGGCACTTGTGCGTGTGTGCCCAAGATCCCAAGAGGAGAATGGAGAAGGGATTGCGGCGTGACCATCCCCCCTGGGAAGTGATTTCTCGCTTTCTGTCTCTATGTCTCTCTCTGTCTGGTGAGTGCACGCGCCCTGCAGCAAAAACCTCTCAAAACAAAACAAAACAAAAAAGGCGATCACACATCACTATACTTCAGAACTTTAGAGTGTATGTCATACAATGTGATTCCAAATTGGGGTTTTGCCAACTTCAAGACAATTTCTAGACAATTTTTAGAGCATAATCTTAATAATTGACTGCATAGAAGATTAATTTTAATAATTTTGGAGCACAAATATACACATCCATGTATTTCTGAGAAGAAAATGGGATATGTTATGAAGTCAAGAACATGTGTTTGTGGGTGTAAGACTCGGCACGGGAGAGTCAGTCTGTGAAACGTGGGTGTCTGCCGTGTGGCTTAGTTCTTTGGTTCTGGTATTGGGCTCTAGTGGAGTCTCTCTATCTTAAAAAAGGAGAATGGAAAGAGTTCAAGGAACATGACAGTTCTGTTGTACCCAGGCTCTATTCCTGTCAAGTAACACTCAGAGCAACTCATGCGTGGAAAATGCCAAGGGAAAGTCGAACGCAGAAAGCAGGTGCTCTGGGGGACTAACCTGCTTGGACCAGGAAGGTGTGTGCTGAGAGAAAGTAGTGGACACGAGATATTCTTTACCACCGAGAACTTGAGTATCAGCTAATTATAGAACCCAAAGCTTTTTTTTTTTTTTTCAGAGATTATTTTTGCTATAGGGCACATGTGCTCTCTAAAGAGACAATGAAAGAGAGACAGAAAGCAATAAATCACTCCCCAGAGGGATGGTCACACTGTAATCCATTTTCCCCTCAGGATCGTGGGCACGCATGCACATATGCCCAGTGTGAGTTTCAAGCTGCCGGGTCTGGGACTTGAACTGCGGTTGACTATGTGGGAGTCCAGTGACATAACGATTACACCATCTGCTGGTCCAAGAACCATTTTTAAAAAATAGCCCAGAGGTAGTAAAGTGTAAAGTGATCAACTAGAGGCCCAGCCAGATGGCATGCTGGATGGCATGCTGGTTAAGGAGGCTAGATCTAACACACCTGATGGCCTGGGTGCAGCCCAGCACCTGGCAACTTGAAAAACATGCAGAATGTGTGGGTGTGCTTGCACAAAATTCCAAGAGGAGAATGGAAGAGAAGAGATTGGGGTGTGGCCATCCCCACCGAGGGGTGCTTTCTCATTTTTCTCTCTCTCTCTCTGGTGAGTGCCCATGTGTTGTAGCATATTTAAAAACGTAACATAAAGTGATCAATTAGAGAAAACTCAAAATGAGTAATGGTTAAGAAAGATAAACTGTATTCAACTTGTGTTTATGAATAACGTTCTTTTTCTTGGGTTTTCTTTAAGTCAGGGATCGGCAAACTACTGCCTGTGGGTCTAGACCAGCTCACCACCTGTTTTTGTTTGGCCCTTAAGCTAAAAGAAAATTATTCGGTGACAAGTAAAAATTACATGAGATTAAATTTTTGGCATTCATAAAGTTTTATATTTATTTATTTATGCCAGAGGGTGTGTGTACATGCATGAGAGAGAGATTAAGAGAGAGAGAAAGAAATAGAAATAGAGAAAAAGAAAGCATCCCCAATGACGCCTGTACTCTATAATCCCTTTGGCCCTCCATTTCCCCATCCTGTCAGGATCCTGCGCACAGGCGCACATGCCCAGCTTGATTTTCAAGTTGTCGAGGCTGGGATTTGAGTCATGGTCTATCTCTGCACAGTGCTTAGCTGCTGTGTTATAGGGCCAGCCTGCGTGTTCATAAAGTTTTGTTGGAACACAGCTATGCTCATTCACTTGTGTATTGCCTATGGCTGCTTTTGAGCTACAAGAGCAGAGGTGAATAGTCTACTGAAACCACATGGCCCTTAAAGTCTAAAATATTTAGTACCTGTCCTTTCTTAGAAAAAGGGTTGCTGAGGACCAGCAGATGGCATAATGGTTACGTCACTGGACTCCCACATAGTCGACTGTGGTTTGAGTTTCAGACCCAGTGGCTTAAAAATCACACCAGGCATGTGTGCATACATGCCTAAAATCCTGAGAGGAGAATGGAGGAGAAGGGATTGTGGCATGGCCACCCTCCTGGGGAGGGTGTGTGTGTGTGTCTCTGTCTTACGGCAAGCACACGTGTCCTATAGTAAACTTTTCCTTAATTAAAAAAAAAAAAGAAAAAAGTTTGCTGATCTCTGCTCTTATGCAAAGTGCATAGTTAATAGCTGTTCTCTGGGGGAAAAAAAAAGAGTATTCCATTGACAAATTGGAAAATGCTATTGGAAATAAAATCAAGCCAATTTCTTTCTTTTTTCTTTCCTTCTTTCTTTTTCTTTCTTCTTTCTCTTTCATTTTTCTTCTTTTTTTGGTCAGAGGGTATATGTACTCATCGGACACAGAAAGGGGGAAGGAGAACATACTTCTGATTGGCATGGTCATTTGATGCCTTTTCCATTTCTCCATCCTGTCAGGATTAGGTGCACACACATGCATGCACCCACCTTGTTTTCAAACCAACAGGGCCTGGATCTGAACCGTGTTTGGCCAGGTTGAATCCAGTTCCTTCAACCACTAGGCCACAGGACTGGCTTTCAAATCAGTTTCTTTAATAAGCTAATGTGGGGACCAGCAGATGGTGTAATGGCTATGTCGCTGGACTCCCACATAGTCAACCGTGGTTTGAGTCCTGGACCTGGTGGCTTAAACTCACACCGGGTGCGTGTGCGTGTGTTCTCAAGATTCTGAGAGGAGGATAGAGGAGAAGGGATTGCGGCGTGGCCATCCTCCCAGGGAACGATTTCTTGCTTTCTGTCTCTCTCTGTCTTTCTGGCGAGCATACGCACCCTATAGCCAAAACCTCCTTCCCCTCCTTCCCCCCCCAAAAAAGCTAATGTGACATGGAAATCTACAAAAAGATGGGGAAGGAAGGAAACAGTTTTTAGTGTTCCCCAAATTTACTGGTCATAGAAACTTGTTCTTAGCCTTTTTATTTTATTTTATTTTTTTATGAACACTTTTAGGAAACCAATCTTTCAGGGAACATGATTTCTTGTTAAGTGCTGCTAAAAAATAATTGGTGATTTATATATTTACAGTGGGAAGAAAAAATGCTGTTACTGAAAAAACCGGTAGTAGAATTTTTCTCAGGAAGACCTGTGTTTTTTATTTCAAAAAACACTTTGGTGGGTTATTTAATCATGAAAAATAAGGTTCTAAGAACTTGGTTTACGAGGCGGAAAACGGATGAGACCAATAAATGACATAATGGTTAGGTTACTGGACTCACACTTAGTCCACCACGGTTCAAGTTTCAGATCCAGCAGCTTAAAACTCATGGCAGGCATGTGTGCGTGTGTGCCCAAGATCCCAAGAGGAGAGTGGAGGAGAAGGGATTGCAGTGTGACCATCCCCCCTGGGGGTGATTTCTCACTTTCTGTCTCTCTGTTTCTCTCTGTCTCTCCTGTAAGCGCATGTGCCCTATAGCAAAACAAACAAACAACAACAACAAAACCAAACAACTCTCAAAAAACTCCCAGAAACCAGAAGGTGGAAAATGGAAACTCTGAGCTTTGAATAATTATGCATAGTATCTGAATGTCATTTGAGGTTTGGGGATAGGCCAGGAAGAAAGATTGAGAGGTGAACAAGTTAGGATAAGAGGGAGATAAGAAGATCTGTGGGAGTCTGAGGATAATAATGATGATGATGATGATGATGATGACAATAATAAAAACCTGGTGGAAGAATCTGACCAGCGAGAAACTGATACAGGAGTGCTGGGATTCAGACCCAATCCCAGTGCTGGTTCTTGTTCTAGGCTCATAAAGAATTAGAGATGCAGACAGAGAGAGGAGTAAAGAAGAGTTTATTAGGGAAGGAGAAAAAGCTATCAATGCAATGGAGGGGCTGGAAAAGAGGGACTGGAGGTCAGGGGTTTTTATCTAGCAGTCTGAACACTGGGCTGGCTGGTGGGAAATGGGCTTTAGAAAATGGTTACATGGTCACCTGTGTGGCTGATCACCCTATTCCTCATGTGGTCAGCAGAACCTAGCATTCTGTATTTCTTGTTAGAATACAGTTACTGAGCCAGCAGGTGGCGCAGTGGTGACATTGCTGGACTCCCACATGACCAACCTGGGTTCCAGTCTCAGACCTGATGGCTTGGAACTATACTGGGCGTGTGTATGTATGTGCATGCCCAAGATCTGGGGAAGAGATTGGAGGAGAATGGATTTCACTGTGGCCAATCCTCCCCGGGGGATGATTTTTCTCTCAATGTCTCTGTCCTCTCTCCAGCGAGCACACATGCTCTAAGGCAAAAACCTCTACAAAAATAAATAAATAAATATAAAACAATACAGTTACTAAATAGAAACTGTTGCCCTAGCTACAGTTGCTTCGAGTCTCAATGCAGTCGGCTTTGGACTGTGAAAACTTAGCTACTGTACTCCATCTTGGGTGCTCAATATCCCTCTCTCCTGCTTTGTTAGTAATGAGTAAAATTCTTTAGAGACATGTAAAAGGGGTTTATACTTTGTATTAACCAGACCATAGAGGAAAAACAGACACTTCATTAAAAAACAAAACAAAACAAAACACAGTGGTTTCCTTTCGGGGTCCTTACCTTATCTGCCTGTAAGTGGGTCTAACTCCTGTCTCAAAACTCGCTACAGCTGAGATAGCTACAGGACGTCAGAAGTGACAATTGGGGCGGGCTGTATAATTGTGGAGCCCAATGGAGAATGTAGTGACAATGGGGCTGGCCCCTGACACAGCAGTTAAGCCCCGTGCATCGAAAGCTGGATCCCATCTGGCTGTTTGCAGTTCGAACTCGGGCTCTGGAGGCTTGTAAAACACGTTGGATATGTGTGCGTTTGTCACCATCCCAACAGGATGGAGAGATTGGGGCGTGACCATGTCTCGTGGCAGGATGCTTTCATTGTTTTCTCTCTCTTACAGGCGCCTGCACCTCCTGACCATCACACAACAAACAAACAGAAAGAACATGAAAATGTTCCAAATGCAGCACCAAGCCCTGTTAGAAGCACTAAAACACGAAGCTCTCCTGTTTCCGTGCTGTCTCCCTCTTGATCGGTCATGCTGTTTTTAATTTGCTAGCGAATGTCATGTTCCCTCAGGTACAGGAAACCCTCTGGGAGAGGGGAGGGCTGTTTTGTGACCCATGGCTCATGCACGTGCTGCCCAGTAGCTGCAGGTTCCCCTTTCCATCAGCCGCCAAGGTGCCTTGCCCAAGGGGGGAGGGAGGGGAAGTCAGATTAGGCATCCTCTCTTCCCAAGGGCACAGAGAGGCTGGGGGCAGAGAGTAGTCAACTGGGTGAAGATTGGGGGAGGGGTGGTGGCAAGCAGGGGTGGGAACAGCTGAGCACCTGGCCCAGGAAGGCAGGGAGCTGACAGGAAGTTGTACTGAGCATAGGTCCAGGCGCCAAGGCCCTGGAGCATTGCTCCATCAGACTTCACTTACTAATGCAAATTCAAAGATAAAATTATTGGGACCTGCAGATGGCGCTAGACTCCCACACGGCTGACCATCCTTTGAGTCCCGGACCTGGAGACGTGAACATCACTTGGTGCACGTGTGTGTGTGTGTGTGTGTGTGTGTGTGTGTGTATGTGTGTGTGCCCAAGATCCCAGGAGGAGAATAGAGGAGAAAGGATTATCGTGTGGCCATCCCCCTCCAGGGGGCCATTTCTCACTTTCCCTCTCATTGTCTCTGTCTCTCTCTCTCTCTGTTGAGCGCATGTGCTTTAAGGCAAAGGCCTGTCAAAAGCAAGCAAACAAACATTAAATTATTGAGAATTTCAAGACAGTGGCCACAATGTGAATGCCCAAGTACAGGACCCTTCTGAGCACAAAGACCCTGGGACTGCACTGGGTGCACCCCCCAGCCAGCCCTGGTGTTATCTAATCAGTTCTATTTTTTATTGATAGAACACCTAATCCCCACACCTTTTTTTCCACACCACTGGTAAAAAGCTACTGCATGAACAGCCTTGGGAAATTCGAAGCGAAAGGGACCGGTTTCCTTGCTTGGGCTGAAGCCAGCTGAAGGAGCAACAAAACAGCCCTAAGGAAGCAAGGCTAGATGTCTTAGAGCATAAACAAGAAACTGGATGAGAGGTGGCCATGAGAACATAGTCCCACTGGGAGCATGTGGACATTTTGAGTTTCCGACCATACATGTGACCTGAGCCAGCTGGAGGACTTGGAGACGGTCAGTGCTTTACGGCGAACCTGTTAAAAGTACGTAAAAATCATCTGAAGATATTCAGGTGTCTGTTCTTACTATGTGCATTTTCTATGCCGGAAGTAACCCTGACTGTGGTTTTATGTTCCCTTAATTTGTCCTCGTTAATCACTGGTGACAGCAGAAAGGGGTGGTCATAGAGCTTCATTCAAGTTCAAGTTTCTACTTCGCGCCCCAGCTCCCATGTAACGCAGGGAGGAGCTGGCCACATACCCGGAGCATCCTCACCAAATACAGGATGCACATTTCACAGACAAAAAAAATTCCAAGGTAAGGGGGAGTGTGTGGAACTACCTCTGCTCAACCAACCTGGCTTTGATCCAAATAGAATGTTGGAGAAGAGAGGTAAAGGGAGGCAGTGGCCATGTTTAATTGACCTGCCTAGGTTGAAGGCATTGAATAAAAACAGAATAAGTTAATACTGGAAGTAAATATAACTGAGAATTTTTCCAAGTGTTGGGCATTCTGCCAAGTGACTCTCATACATCAATCTCACTTAACTGACACTTTGATTCTACAAGATGGATTGTCCTCATGTTACAGATGAGAACACTAAGGCTCGGAGAAATTACACTTATTCTGCTACCATGTGGTCACACACCCAGTGGTATGACCATCTCCCCTGGGGGGCTGATTTCTCCCTTTCTATCTCCCTGTCTCTCCCACAGGTGCACATGCCGCATAGTAAAAATCTCTCTCTAAAATAAGTACTGGTCCTTAGATAAAAGTGATTTGAAATAGAAGAGCAGGCATTTTTAAAATGTCATCCAGTTCGCCCTTTTCATTGTCTAAGCAATCTATAGCCCGGAGAGGACAAACGACCCACCCACATTTCCGACCCACGCCTTAGCAGCTGACCTTGCCTTTTATGTGACTGAGACAACAGGAGCCGTTCAGGCTCTGTCTAGACCTTGGATTGTCCTCTCCCGTAAGCTCCACTTGCACCTATCCCCAGGTCCCATCGTCTAAATCTCTCTCTCTTTCTAAAATTATTTATTTATTATTACTATTTTTTAAAGTTTTCTATAGGGCATGTGTGCTCACTAGAGAAAGACACACACACACACACACACACACACACACAGAGAGAGAGAGAACAAGCCACCAGGTCCAGGACTCAAATTGTGGTCAGCCACATGCAAGTCTAGCACCTTAACCACCACACCACCTGCTGGCCCCCTAACTATCTCTTGAATCTGTCCCCTTCTTCGCTTTCACACTGACACTGCTTCTAGTTCAAATCTCTCATTTGGACTACTGTAGCGGTTCCGCATTCTCTAACGCACCCTCCGCACTTGGACTTTCTAAGTGTGGTGCTGCCTCTCCTCTGCTTAAAACTGCCCAGAGGCCCTTGAGTGCTGAACAGCCTGTCCACAAACCCTTCTGCAATGATGGCAGTGTCCAGTGTGACAGCCACTGGCCTCGAGGCTACTGGGCATTTGCAATACGGCTACATAAGTGTGACCTTGGAACTGAAGTTTTAAAAATTTTTTGTCTTTTTGTTTTTAGTTTTTTTTTTCTCCCCTGGGGGCAAAGAGAGAGAGACAGAGAGAGAAAAATCACCCCCTAAGGGGAATGGCTATGCTGCAATCCCTTCTCCTCTATTTTCTCTGGACTTTGGGCATGCACACCCATGTGCCTGGCGTGTTTTTCAAGCCGCGGAGTCCAGGTCTCGAACTGTAAAGTTGGCAATGTGGGATCCTGCTGCCTTAACCACCATGTCACTGGCCAGCCTTGGAACTGAGTTTTTAATTTGATATCATTTACAAACCAGCATGTGGCTAATGCTCCCGTATTGGTCAGTGCAGACCCGGGATAACATGCAAGTTACTTAAAACGACCAAGGCCTGTCAGCATTTCTACGCCCTTTTCTGTCCTCATTTTACACAGCTCACCCCTCCACACCCTGAGCTCCCCCAAGCTGTTTTCTGTCTTCTGTACACATGTTGCGTTTTTTTCATGCCGTTTCTTCTCCTGGGGTGCCCTCTCCTGCTTTACTTGTTTGATGAATTTGTCTCTTTCAGCTTTCAGGACGCAACTCGACCTCCTCTTCCCCTGTGAGACCCTCTTGTGCAACCTCGGGAAAAGTTCAGAGTCCTCCTCTGGGTTCCCTCCAGGGCCACCACACAGCTCCAGGGGGCACCATTTACACTGAACCCATGTGAAAGGCACCTTCTGGATTTGTGCGGTATGCAGTGTATACAGCCTCACGCGCGGAGGGTCTAAGTTTGTTTTATACATGTTACTATTTTGATATAATATTTTCATTGAGTTCATTCATTCATTTGCCTGTGAGGCCCTGGGCTTGGCTTACTTATTACCATAGTCATTTGTTTCTATATCTTACTTCCAAGCCACTCTGGGATCCCTGCAGGCAGTGACCTTGGAACCCTAAAGTCAGAAAAAGCTTGCTGCCCGCCGTGTAAAAGGAAAGCAGGAGCAGACTCCTTTCCTTCTGAACTCAGCTCCGCCTCTCATCTGTCCCTCCTGGCTACCTGCTTCTCAAACTACGCCGAACCCCACAATCGAAGTCCTCACTGCCTGGCCTCCTCTGGGGACTTGACCCACCAACGACACTGCTCTCTATTTACCTTGAGCTATTCTTGCCTCACACTTCATGCTCTAGAAATAACAGATGGCTGGAGGGCCCTCCAAACCACGCATCTTCTGCCTCTTCCGGCTGATCTCAGTATACAGGGTTCATCTGACCCCCTCCCTTACTCATACACCTCTGCCTAGGGTTCTTCTAGGACCCATGGCAGACAAACCAAACCCTGGAACTCTCATCTTCTCCCTCTCTTAGATTTAATGCCATGCTCCTGCAAAACGGTTAAGACTCTTCATAATTGTGTAGTGAGTGTCACACGAAATCCTGTGATGGGTGTGTGCATACTCCTCTGCATTTCCCAGACATTTGCTGAGTGCCACTAGGTGCCAGCTCTGTGCTGGGTGCGGAAACGTGCTGGCAACTGAGTCCAGTGAGGTTCTGCCTTTGTCTAGCTGGGGAGACAATGACTGATATAGCCGTGAAGGCATTCCTATGAATTGTGGAAGGTAGAACAGGGTGCTAGGAGAGGAGTTATCCAGCACATAATTGACTTCCAGATCTTTGCTCAGTTGGTGCTGAACAGATTGGGATAGTCCTGAGGAGATGGCCCAGGCAAACCCTCTCCTTTCAAATGAGGAATTGAGGCTTCGAGGTCTTAGGCGGCTCGCCTGAAGTCACTCAGCTCCTAGCAGTCGATAATAGCAGAATTTAATTAAATCCAGTTAATTGAATTCAGTGGGCTGACTCCAAGCCTGATTGTCTTTATGTTACACCGTTCACCTTATTTTCCAACGATATTCTCACCAGCAGTCATCGAGTGCCTGTGGGAGGCCTTTAGACACATATTTTCGTAACTCACTCACCTAAATTTCATACCAATGAATCAGGCAAATCGCGTAACAGAAGGATGGCCCAAATAACAGTGACGGCAATCACTTCCAAGGCTTCACGTTATTTACTGAGCTAGTATGTATTTTCGCAGCCTTTCCCTTCCCCACTATCCCTTTAGCCCCTCCAGAGGCTGATGTGGGCAACACTTTGCTGTCGTCTTTTCTGGCAATGGTGCTGGAATGTCGAACGGTCCTAGAAGCTTGTCTGTCTACTTCTCAGACCCCATGTGGCTGGAAGATGCTTGTCCCCATTAGAAGACTCTCCGGGTCTAGCCATGGTGTTCTAAGTTGGAGGGTGGCAGTTGGGGCCACGGGGGGAGGCTCAGGTTCAGGTCCCCATCCAACCTAAATAGGCAAGGCATCCTGACATGATGTCACCCTGCCAAAAATACCTGCCTCACCTCTCTCTAATAAAAGAAAAGAAAAAAGAATGAAGAAAAGAAGGCGCGCTGAGGCAGGAAGGCAGAAGACGGACTGTGTGTGCCAGTGGGGTCCAAAGAGAAGGGACCAACTGATGGGCAATGTTGAGAGGTTGCTGGATCAGCGTAACCAAAAGTGGTTTGGGGCAATATCAGGTGTGCAGGCGGTGAAGTCTGAGGCCACAAAGAAGCAAGGATTTGCTCTACTTAAGAATACCCTGTGGGCCAGCAGGTGGCATGGTGCTTAAGGCGACTGGATGGTTTGAGAGTATGGTTTGAGTCCCAGACCTGGGGGCTTGAAAAACACCACGAGCATATGTGTGTGTGCCCAAAATCCTGAGAGGAGAAAGCAGATGAGATTGTGGCATAGCCAGTCCCCTGGAGGAGTGCCTTCTCACTTTCTCCCCCCCCACCCCCCACCGCCCATATCTCTCTCTAGTGAGTGCATGTGTCCTATAGCAAATTAAAAACAAAACAAAAACCGAAACATCTTTTGTGGGCCAGCCAGTGTCATGTGGTTAAGGTGACGAATCTATGTGGCTGACAGCACAGTTGAAGTTCCAGACCTTGGAACTTATGAAATATTCCAGGTGTGTGTGTGTGTGTGTGTGTGTGTGTGTGCATCCTCACAATTTCAACCTAAAGGAAAATGGAGAAGAAGGGATTATGGTATGACTATTCCTCATGGGGGAATTCCCTCTCTCTAGTTCTCTCTGTCTCTCTCTGGAGAGTGCACACAAACTCTAGGTAATTAGAAACAAAACAAAACAAAAACCACCTCTCACCCTCTGTGCTCACCTGCATTTTCAGTGCACGAAGTGGTGGCACACGGGTTCTAGGCCTGGGACTGAATTCTGGCTCTCCTAACTCTGACAGTGGTGACTTGCGTAGGTTACTTAGCATCTGTGGGTCTCGGTTTACTCAAATACCCAAGGGAGATACTGAGGGGCCCAGGCTCTGAGGGTGTCATGAGGGTGAAATGAACTCATCTATGCAGATTAGCACCCCACAGGGGCTAGGGCTCAGTGACAATGGGTCTACAGTGCTGACTCTGCCCCAGGCATTCTGCATTTCCCTTTTAATGTTCTCCACCCTGGTAAAAACCTCCGAACCTGTAGCATTTCCTTCACTTACTGAGTAAGGAAACTGAGGCACAGAAAGGGTAACTGGCTTGTCCAGATCACACAGGGAGGCCATGTCAAAGCCGGGCTTTGAGGCCAGATCAGCTGCCTCCAGCATCCATACTCATAAGCCCTACCCTGGAAAGAGAAGAGCTAGTTTTTATTTGTGTATCTTGTAACATTTACTCCTCCTCCCTTTACACTGCTTATCCCGATTCTGTTCAGGTATTCTCTGATGGCTGTGTTATCTGGGCTGAGAATATGAGGTGTATGTTCAGAGAAAGGATTTTGTGCTGCAGAAGGGAAGAGGTTTAGAGGAAAGAGGCGATTTTTAAGATGTCATTTAGATACTGCAAAGTGGGAATTTCTGAAACATTTGTGATAGCTTAATGGGACAACAGGGTAGAAAATTTGAAATCAGTACTGTCCTAGAAAAGCCAAAATAGTAGATAAAGACATTCCTTCCTTTGTTCACTAAGTCCTTTTCGGAATAGACCTAGTATGGGGCCGAGGGCCTGTGTGTGGACAGCTCTCAATAAATGTGAGCAACTGGAGACTCTGATGGAGGCAGGGTGCTGCTGCCTCTTCCTCTCTTAGAAGTCAGGCCCAGTCCTGAGCCCATGGTCGGGAAGCATGAGCATGTTCCACCTGCCAAGTTGTCTCGGCTCTTCATTGCTCTTCCCTCTGCACACGCCACAGCAAACTCTTCTTCATGGTGTTTAAATAGTTCTCAAGTCCTTGGAAACAAACAAGACGACTTACTTCACGATAACTTTTAAAGGATTTTTGATTCTCCATTGATTTTTCTTCCTTTTTTTTTTTGGAGAGGTTTTCACTATAGGGTGCGTGCGCTCGCCAGACAGAGAGAGACAGAGACAGAAAGCGAGAAATCACCCCCCAGGGGGGATAGTCATGCCACAATCCCTTCTCCTCCATTCTCCTCTCGGGATCTTGGGCACACACGCACACGCGCCCAGCATGAGTTTTAAGCCACCGGGTCCAGGACACAAACCGCAGTCGACTACTTGGGAGTCCAGTGACAGCCATTACGCTAACTGCTGGTCCCGATTTTTCTTTCTTTAAAAGTATCTATACACTAGTCTCTGGGTATTACTCTGAACAAACTTTACTTTTAGTAGGTATCTATGAGGGGATGGGGTAGGGGATATTCTGGGGACACTCCTAGGAGTGGGGGAGAAGAAACTAATATCATTGGTGTCTACGCAGAGGAGAATTCAAGGCTGGAAGACAGGATAGAAGGGAATTGGTGGAGTCTTTGTACCTTCTGAATTGTGGCCACCACAAATATATTATCCATTCTAAAATGCACATAAGCAGTTAGTGTAATGGCTATGTCGCTGGACTCCCATGTAGTCAGTCGGCCACGGTTTGAGTCCCGGACCCGGTGGCTTAAAAACTCATGCCGGGCGCGTGTGCATCCGTGCCCAAGATCCTGAGAGGAGAATGGAGGAGAAGGGATTGTGGCGTGGTCATCCCCCCTGGGGGGTGATTTCTCGCTTTCTGTGTCTCTGTCTCTCTCTGTCTGTCTGGCAAGTGCACGTGCCCTATAGCAAAAATCTCTCTCAAAAAAAAAAAAAATAAAATGCACATAAAATGATGGAGTAGAGGCATATCCTTTAATGGCGGACGTATCGCTTTCCAGTGAGCTGGTGAAGTGGCGACAGCTGCATGGGTCAGATGATGACCCTCCAAGGTGCATGCAGGTGGGGAAGCAGTTGTGACAGTGGCACATGTGCTGCCCCTTGGGAGCCACATGATGCTGGGTGGGTGGTGGGAACCACTTTCTGAGCCTCAGTACCCTCATCTCTATCAAAGGAAGTGTGACATGCTCATGACAAACAGGCTCTATTCCACCATTTGCCGAGTGGCTTTGGGTATGCTATCTGTGACTCCGTTTCCTCACCTGCAAAATGGGGATTAATAATCCCATCTTCCTCATAGGGTTGGGAGGAATAGAGGGCCCAAAGCACTTAGAACAAGGCCTAGCACAGAGCAAGCAGTTGAACACGCTTTCTCCTTCCAGGCTGTGTTTGCTTTGCACGGTTTCAATACGAACTTCAGTTACTACAGTTGGGTTAAAGAACACCAGCCCCCAGTGAGCAAATTTCAGTTCAAATTTCAAATTTCAGTCACTACAGTGTATACGAATTAAGTAATTGAACAATTACAGATGTTGCTGCTAGCGCTTCAGTCCACAAATGCTCATGTGAATAACAAGGTCACATCGTGATCAGTGACCAGTCAGGTCACTTATTACTTTTGTTGGGTTTTGTTTTTGTCATCGAGCACATGTCCTTGCTGGAGAGAGAAGAGAGAGGGAAAGTGAGAAACCACCTTCCCCCCCCACCCCCCACAGAGGGGTTGACCATGCCACAGTCCCTTCTCCTCCATTCTCCTGGGATTTAGGGCATGCCCGCACACATGCCCAGTGTTGTTTTCAAGTTGTCAGGTCTGGGACTCCAACCACGGTTGACCATGTGAAAATCCAACACCTTAGCCACCCTGCCACTTGCTGGTCTCTTTTTGTTTTTTAATGAGAGAGAGGGAGGGATGGGGCAGGGAAGAGAGAGAGAGAGAAGAAAGACAGAAATTAGCGTTAAAAATAAAATCTTACCAGAGAGCGTGTGCACTCACTGGTGACAGAAAACAAGAGAATGAGAAAGTGAGAAAGCAGTTCATATGCGGGATGGTCATGTCATAATTTCTTCTCCATCATTTTTCCTTTCAGGATTTTGAGCATGCACACACATGTGCCTAGTGATTTTTTTTTTTTTAGCTGCCAGGTCCAAGACTTGAACCTGTGTAGTCAACCATGTGAGATCCAACTGCCTTAACCAACATGCCACCAGTTGACCCTGATAGGTTTTTATTTTTCGTGTATGAGAAAGCACTCACAGAAGGGTACCAAGTTACAATTCTTACTCTCCATTCTCTTCTCAGGATTTTGGGCATGCATGCAAATCTGTACAGTGTTTGCAAGCTGCTATGTGGTCAGCAGTGTGGGATCCAGCACCTTAATCACTGTGCCATCTGCTGGCCCAGGGTAGGCTTTCTTTTTTCTTTCTTTCTTTCTTTCTTTCTTTCTTTCTTTCTTTCTTTCTTTCTTTCTTTCTTTCTTTCTTTCTTTTTTTAAAGAATTACTGTATTTAATTTTTATTTGTTTATTTTTAATTTGACCAGAGTGAGAGAGATAGGGAGAGGAAAAGTGAGAAAGCAAGCCACCAGGTCTGGGACTTGAACCACGGTCTGCGATGTGGGAGTCCAGTGCCCTTACCCACCATGTCACCTGCCAACCAGGATAGGCTTTTTGTCGGGGTCTTGCTATGCCCCAGTCTCCTGATTAGCTGAGATGATAGGTGTGCACAGTCATGCCTGGTGTGTTCAGGTTGGCTTGGGAATAAGACCTGGGCCTCTCATGTGGCTTCCAGCCTCCCAAGGGGTGACCCCATCTGTGTGCCATAGTGGTTGGGCTGTATCACTTGTTTTAAGGTCTGTGGGTGATTAGTCACTACACCTCTGTTGTCCAATTTATGCACAAATAGCGAAGCATTTGACGTGTTGCCTCCTTGTCCCACAATGATAAACACATGACATTTTACAAAAATGATTAATCAAAAGAGGAACGTAGCCAACAAAGACGAAAGTGCAATGAAGACATGAAAAGTGATAATACTGTAGGGGAAATCGAATGTGATTAGATTTGAAAATGGTAACAGCAAAGCAAAGGTAGGATGAGAGCTAAGCCTGCGTGAAGCTGCGCTGTAAATCATACAGAAAAGTCTGGGGAGTATAAAAGCGAGCTAAAGGCACTTCGGCATCTTTTCTTTGAATTGCACTAGCAACAGAAAGCTGCTTATGGTTGAAGTGAAGCATTTACTTCTGCTTTGGATTACAAGCAGTCTGGCAGTCATTCTTACTTTACGTGCAAATAACTTCGCAGGACTCAAGTCTAACATAAATGGCGTTACAGAAAGAAAAATGGCTGACCACAGGCACAGTGACTGCCACCTCTGAAAGACTAGACATGCAGTCAGAGGAACTCAGCCTCTCCTAGGTGCCAGGCACTGTGCCGTGTGCTTTATAAACACAGCCTGGCTTAATCCTTACCGCTACTCCAAGGCAGAACTGCACCACCTCATAGAGGAGAAAATGGAAGTGCAGCGAGGTTAAGACATTTATCAAGGTGATCAGAGGGGAGGAGGCAGAATGCAGATTTGAATCCAGGTGTAACTTGACGCTAGATCCCTGACTCTTAACCACAAAGGCACGTGAAAAATGATTTCCTCTTATAAAAGCACTTAATGGTAATGGTTAGCCTGGCAGGCAGCTGTCTGGTGGCCTATGCTGGGAAAAGAATCCAACATTCCTTCTCCTCCTAAAATCCCACTCTCCATTCCCTCTGCTCTGTACCTGCTTAGGCCCGCGTTAAAGGGAAACCTTACTCTATTCAGTGAATCGAGGCAAGTGCTGCAGAGCACGGGCCTCCTGTGCCTCCCGGGCCTCCTGTGCCTGCCCACCAATGACTTCATGTCCTCCAGGTGTGTCTGCTGGACTCCCAGGTGCAAAGAGGCTGCCCCCATCTGCCAGCAGCAGCTTGCAATGTGCATCCCATTCTCAGCTGCTTGTTCAGGTTGCATCTTTTGGCCTGGAGGCCTGCCGAACCAAGGAGAGAGAGGCTACCGAGGCCCCCATGCAGCAGCAGGTGAGGCAGGCCCGGCCGCAGTTGTGGCCACACTCTGATTATTGCTGCTCGGAAATATTGGGGGCAGATGCAGCAGGTAACTTCCTCCTCGAGGCAGGTGAGTGGGTGGGATCTGCAGAAGCCATGGTTTTGGAGTCCAGAGACACGCCAAGGTTGGGTCTCACTCTCTTGGCCTCCTATATATCCTAGTCAAGCCTCCTCTGAGCCGAAAGCTTGGCTGCGGCCTCCCAAAACACCCTCTCCGAGTAATCCGAGCTCTTTGGCTCTAGGTTTCTGCTTCTCTGTGTTCTGTAGCTTCCCCACTCTGCAGGCCTGTGGGGCCCTCTGGAACCAGGGAAGCAGACTATTCAGGGCAGGAAGCCAGGAGGGAGGCTGCACCATGGCTCACGGGCTGCCCGGCTGTCAGAACGGGATCTTTGTAAAAGTGCTTTGTGGTAGCTGCTGTGATGGCCTCAAAAAGATGGGAACCCAGGGAAGAAGTGGCTGCAGCTTCTAGTGATCCTGCCAGAGTGGAGGAGGGGCCGGAAGTCTGGGTAACTAAGGGTTCTGAAGGAAACCTTCTTCATGGAAGGTCATATTCTCTCTCTCTCTCTCTCTGTATATATATATATATATCACCTGTTGTGTTCTAGGATCTGGGAACATGGAAGTGAACAAAACAAAAATGGCTGTTCATGTGGAATTTATATTTTAATGACAGAGGTTGGAAAATAAGCAAAATAAATAAAAGAGAGCATGACACCTGCTGTAGAGAAAAATAAAGCAGGAAGCTGGATGGGGAGCAATGGGGTGGGTACGCTTTTCCAGGGTAGGCTTCACTGCTAGGTGATATCTGAGCCTCATAGAGAAGAGAACCAGGGATGCCCTGGGTGCCCTGGGCTTCTGGTGGTCAATGACATGATCCTGATGCTCTCAGGGCTTGAGGTTCCTGCCTCTGCATTGACTTCTGTGCCTGGAAGGCAAAGCCATGTGTGTGGTAGTGGGGTGGGGGGAAGCCATGCGTGTGATAGTGAGGGAGGGGTTTTGTTCCATTTTGAAGTTCTGGAGCTCTGGACGAGACTCTTCGAATGCCAGCCTGTAAGAAAGGATATGCTAAGATGGTGGTGACTTTACCAAGTGATGGCCCAGTTACCTAGGTGGAAAACTTATAAGGGAGTCCTGGTCTGAGCTGGGTGCAGGCCGGGGGTCTGGCTGCTCAGAAGCACAGTTCAGCATGAGAGAAAGAACGAGTCCTGTCGTTACATGCTGACTTTGAAGGGCTGTGACAAGAGTCTGAAAGTTCAGTGAAAAGAGTCATGGGGTGGTTAACTTCGTGTGTCCACTTGTCTGAGCTGAGGGAAGTCCAGGGAACTGGTAAAACATTAGTTCTGGCTGCATGTGTGTGAGCGATCCAGAAAGTGATTAGCATTTGAATCAGTAGACCGGGAGCAAAGATGATCTGCCCTACCGAGGTGGGCAGGAATCAACCACTCTGTTGAGAGTGGAAGCAGAATGAAACTGGTAGAAGTCTGATTTCTCTTTTTCCTTAAGCTGGGACATCACCTTCTCCTGCCCTTGGATATTGGAGCTCCTGGATCTTGAACTTTTGACCTGGGACTGAATTACACCACTGACTTTTCTGGTTTTCCAGCTTGCAGAGAGGAGACCACGGGTCCTCCGCCTGCACAATGGCACGAGCCAGTTCCTGTAATAAATCTCCTTTTTATCTGCACATATCGTCTTGGTTCTGTTTCTCTGGAGAACCTTGACAGACACAAGGCAGTTGCCGATCGGGAGAGGAGAGCAGTTAGGATCCAGGTGGTCATCCACAGCTGCGTCAGCTTCTTCGCTTAGGAGCCATTTGAGCGGCCTGTCGGCCTGTTGGACCTCCTCAGGCCTCCTTCCCTGAGCACTTACTTTGCCCCAGGCACCTGTGAAGCATTCCTTTACTCTGCACTCTCAGAATGCTCACCACCCCTGCCTCAGGCTCTGTGGAAGAGCAACTTGTTTGAGGTCAAACTTCCTAGGAATTGAAGGAGTCAGGATTCAAGCCCAGATGGCTTGAGTTCAAGATCCTGGTTCTTACTGCTAATGCCAGATGACCGCTCATATCCAGGGAGGGGCTTTGAAGGAATGAGGCAGGCCCTGTCCTCTGGATGGACTAAATATTCTCTTTGGAGGAAGAAGTCACTGGAGCTTCTTTTGCAGCAGAGAAGAACAGCAGAGTGCACCATTCCTTGCACCCATATAAGTCTAGAGAGAAGTGGGGTTAAATAGGCAGGGCAAGAAGCTCCTGGACGGGGACGAGGCACTTAGAAGAAGTGTAGCTGTCTTCATGTTCTCCGTGACCTGGCCTGAAACATTTTAACTATGGCAAAAAATAGGTTGCCACTAATTCTAGCACATGCAGCCACTCATATGTTAGGACACAGTCCCCCAACCATGCACTTTAAGTCATGGGGCATATGCTGCCCCTATCCCAAGGGTTCAGAGCTCTCAAGGTTTACCCCGACTCCACTGGACTGGGGTATCAAAGAAGCCAGGGTTGAGGCAGATTCAGGCAGGAGGGGCCAGCTATTGTCGTTATGAAGGAGAATAGAACTAGGCAATTTCTGCCAGCCAGGAAATAGAAGCAGGAGATACCCTTGATAATGTTGATAGAAATACGATGATACCAAGAGAACCCAGCAGAACAAATTTGCATCTGTGTTCTACATGGATACCTCCGGTGAGCCACAGACCAGCCACAGAAAATTGTGAGACTTTCAAAAGTATTTCCTATGGCAAATTCAGCTTCACAGTTCAATGGGGCTGACAGATGAGCATTTTAAAACATGGCTACAGCAATATGTGCTTTGCTAAGAGAAAGGCATCCCAATTTTAATTTTTAAAAAATAATTATTTTATTTAACTTTATTTTAATTTGACCAGAGAGGGACAGAGTAAGAGAGAGAGAAAGTGAGAAAGCAAACTGCCACATCTGGGACTCAAATCGTGATTGGCCATGTGGGAGTCCAGTGCCCCTAACTACCATGCCACCTGCCCACCCCCCAATTATGATTTTTAAAAATGTGTTTTATGTATTGGGATAGACAGACAAGGTGACCCATAAGGACAGGTTATCTTTGCAAAATAGCCTGTAGAGCAAACATTCAGAAGTCTCTATCTGGAAGAACAGGTTCTATTTCTAAGGCTTCCTTATGTGGGGACCTAAGAAGGCTTGTTTCCAACTGTTTCTGAATAGGAGGCTAACTCCTCCCTCTTTCCTACTGCAGGGATGAGAGAAATACAGCAGTTAAAGTCTGCAGGCTGTCTGGAGGACCCATGGTCCCTTAGTGATGGGAGAGACCACCACCCTGGAGTCATAGTACCCTCGTCCTTGCTTTTCTTTCTTTCTTCTCTCTCTCTTTCTTCTTTTCTTTCTTTCTTTTCTTCTTTCTTTTTTTCTAGAGTTTTTTTTTCCAGAGGGTGCATGCCCTCACTGAAAAGGCAGAGAGAGACAGACAGAAAGTAAGAAATCGCCCCCTGGGGGGATGGCCAGGCCACAATCCCTTTTCCTCCATTTTCCTCCCTGGACTTTGGGCACACATGCACATATGCCTGACATGATTTTCAGGCTGCCAGGTCCGGGATTCAAACCACAGTAGACTACATGGGCGTCTAGCAACGTAACCATTATGCCATCTGCTGGTCCCGCATCCTTACTTTTCACAAAGATATATTAATATACGTACTGGGGAAGAATACACTAAACATAGATGGTTTATTCTAGATGATTTTGATTTCTTATTGTACTCAAATGTATTTGTCAAGATTTCCACAAAGAACATGTATTCTTTATATAAGGAGGGAAAAAAGAATATCGTAAAGACTTCTCTCAGGTAGAAAACATTTACACAGCTTGCTAATTTGTAAAGTTCTTTTTATGTACATTCTAATTTAATCCTCCCACTAGTGCTCTCTGGTGATCATTTCCATCTAGGCTTCAGATGGAAACTCAGGTTTAGAAACTTCCTCAACTCCAAGTAGCCGAGCCGGAGTGGAACTCAATCTTCTCACTATGGATTTTACCTTCTGCTGGGATCTCTGGAAGCTTGGGATGAGCAGCAGAGAGCAGGCTGGGGGAGAAGCAGACAAGGGAGCAGCTAACCCCGGGCAGGCAGTGGTGGGGCACTTGCTGTTTAGATGATGAGGTTGTCATACTTCTGCTTCCGTTAGGTGGATCCTGGAATGCTTCCCAGGCTGAGTAGGAAGCACACCCTCAGGGGACCAGTCCTGGTGGGCTCCTGATACAGGGTTTACTTGGCCTGGCTCCCCTCTGTAGTTGGTGACAACGGGAACTGCTACCCCAGGCCATGCATGGCTCCCCACATCCCTCCTCCTTTCCTCGCCAAGGCAGGGTCTTCTTCCTTGTAAGTTGGACAAATTGGAGCCATGTGGTCCTGGGTGGACCGGCTTTCTCCTGCTAGATCTTGGATCTCCCAGGGGTCAGTTGGTGCCCCCTACTGGGAGGGAGCTTCAGGACTGAGTCAGGTCTGTGAATCAAACTGATGGATTAGGGGAGGGGACTGAGAAATGAAGGCAGGGAGGTGGACCTCAGAAGGAGGTTCTCTCTCAGATATGTGTCATAATGTTCTGGATAGTCCTTTCTTCAGTTGGTTAGACATGGAAAGGACTAGGAAGAGGGACAGGGGAGGCAAAGTGGATCTTTGACCAGAGCCATGTGAGGGTGCTTAGAAATTTCAGCTGGTATTCCTCTTTCCTTATTTTGGGTTGTCCTTGCTAGCACATGGTTATTTTTTCCTTATTCAAGGATGTGCACCAGCTGGAAGAATTCCAGAATCCAGTTGATTGGGAAGGAGAATAAAAAATTTTTTTTCCCCTAGAGTTAAAAGGAGAAGTGTATTGGAGCCAGCTTCTGCAGCCTTTAAGAGGCCACTTATTAAATTTTCAAGAATCTTGTGAATCATCATGTTCATAGCTTGGAACTGGTCATATTGGGAATATTTACACCATGGAAATTGGCAACACTACAAATTAGGGCTTCTTCTCTCCTGTCAGAGAGGTAGTTGGTAATTACTGGTTGTTTCCTTACCCCTAGGCAAAGAGTACTATTATATGGTTTCAGGTTCCCTGTGGGCTTTTGAAGGTGATAATGACATTGATATCTGTATTTGGCCTGTTCTCTGTGATGTCATGGGAATCCCTTAGCAAGTGCTGAATCATTATTTTTACTTTGGAATGTATTCTGAATTTAAAAATATAGGTTACCTTTGTCTTTCTCTGCTTTTGTTCTCCTACACCTAAATCACAGAGAAGAGACTTGGCTAGGATGAACTCTCCTTTGTCCTCTGTTCATAGTCTTTCTAGACCATGCCATAGCTAGCACAATGCCCAGGACAAGGTAGGTGCTCTATAAATAGTTGGTAAAGGACATTGAGAGAACCAGTATCATCCATTAGAATTTAGTAAGTTTCTTGACTATCGTCAGCAGAGGGCACTACAGGACTAATGATGCATCTGTTCTAGTTCCTTAGAATCTCTTTAAAGGAAGGAAAAAAAGCACTACCCTAAACCAAGGAACAATTCATTATTCGGAATGACTTAGAAAGGAGCCAAAGGGGGGGGGGAAGGGTCAGCAGGTGGCATGGTGGCTAAGGTGCTGGACTCTCACATCTCAGACCATGGTTCAAGTCTCAGATCTGATGGCTTGGTTTTTTGCTTTCTCTCTCTGGTGAGCGTATGTGCCCTAAAGTAAATTTTAAAAATAATAATAAATAAAATTAAATAAATAATTCTAAAAAAAAAGGAAGCCAAATTCAAGTGGTGATTTTAGGTAAGCATCAAGGTTGAGACAAAAAATATAGCGCTCAAGCAATAAGAGTAAACATCATCATAACACTAGACTTTATGAAGAGCACTGAGGCTACATCACCTGAGTTTTTACAAGAAGCTTATGCAGACCCAAGCATCATAGTGTGGTGGTACATGCATGGGCTCTAGACTCAGAGTGCCTGGGCTTCAAATCCTGACTCTGTCCCTCTACTCTGACTTTGGACAAGTCACAAAAATCTGCCTGCACTTTGAGGATAATACTATTACTTGACCTCTGGATGAGGTGTGAAATGGAAAGAGAGGATGCACACACAGCACTGAACAGGCTGCTTTGCATGTTATAGGTGCTTACTTGCTGTTCTTAGGACATCCGGTACCTCATCTGTGAGTGGAGGAAGGACTCAGGGTCATCTAGCCAGTAGGAGCAAAGTCAGGACAGAAGCCTTTGGCTACCACTGCCCCTGCCCCACCACCCACTGTCACTGTTGACACACCTTCCAGATGTGCTAACCATGCTCCTATTCCTGATGGAGTAAAAAATACTCTTAAAAAAAATTCCCTCTTGGTACAAAGTGGAAGGAGAGTGGGAGAGGGGAAGAGTGTAGGAAAGGAAATTTGGGGCAAAAACATAGAGAGGTAAGACATTCGTGAGACACAGATAAGGTTTATTACCTGTTGATGATGTGTATAGTATTCTCATCTGGGCTGGACTGAGGTGTATATCATGCTGACTAGAGTCTCTTTACAGTCTAAATGATGTATAGCAATTGAATAAATAGATAATAATAATAATGACTTAAAAAAATCCCCTCTTGAAATCCTATTTGTGCTGTTAATTTGCTTAGTAACTAATTTTTCTTACAGAGTTCACAGTTAACCTCAGCCTGGGGTTATCCAGACCTCATGATCTGAATCTTGAGTGTTGGAAACCAGGCAGGTTCACTATTGTGGGTGGTTTAAGCCTAGTGTCACGAATTCAAATGACTTCAGGGCCGGCAGGTGTAATAAATAGGACAGGCAGAATGGAGATCTGGCTCTGTCTGAAGCAGAAATATGTAGGATTGATATTGTCAGATGATTTGAGTTTTTAAGAGATTCAAGTACTCCAACGTTTTATGTGAAATATCTTAACTAATGAATCATGTCAATTTTAAATTTTATGAAGAGATGGGGGGCAAATAAAACATGTTTGTAGGACACCTCCATTCACCAGATACACCTGAAGGTGGGTGGGGTGAAGTGGTGTCAGGTAGTGTCTCACTTGGTCAGTGCTCCCAGGAGCAAGGACAGTCCCACTTCAATTTGGAGATCCTTGTCTAAAGCCAGTATATTCTGCTCAATTGATCATTTTCTCCCTTTGGCTGAGTTAAGCAGCAGCCTGCTTTTTCTGTCAAGAATCAATTCCTTGTCCAAGAAGAACTGGAAGCTTTTGGATGAATAATTCGAATGACTGAGATCTATCTGCAACCCTGTGGAGTGGCTCCAGGCAAGTTTTAGAACTGGCTCACTCCCTCCGACACCCAAAGCAGCTGCATTTCCACCCTTTAATGATCACCAACGACTGTTGTTTTGCCCTTTTTGCAGAAACTGGCTTAGAAAAGGAGCCTCTACTTTTTAAGTGCCAGACGAGGAGCCTCCTATTGGCCTCCATTAGATCTTCCCCACCCCCAGTTCTTTCAAAGTTTATTACTTATTCATCCACAAGCTGCAACAACACAGGGAGAAACACACATACACACACACACACACACACACACACACACACACACACAGCAACTCCTACAGGGTCTTGATTCTGCAATTCCCTCCCCATCCCCAGCTTTGCCAGCCCAGATCAGGGCACATCCATGCCCTGCATATTCCTGTGGTCTCTGGATGTAAACCCAAGACCTTCCCATGTGGGTCAGCCTCACAGAGCATTGCATTTCACCACTGCGCCACTGTCTATCCCCTAACTTTGGAATTATTGTTCTCATTGCTCACTTATTCCTTAATATCAAGAATATTTGAATTCTTGCAGTCCATGCAGTGAGTTCGGTTGGTACAAGAAGCATGTCATTTTGGGTACTCTGAGAAACCGATGCCAAGGTGGAATTAGATATGCAATAAATGCACTAGGGAGGACACTTGCGAAGAATGAAGAGGGGAGGGAACAGGGGCAGGTGAAAAGAGCCTTCAGGCAACAGCGCAGGCCTCACATTCTCTGGAGAAGAAAAGAGAAGAAAGAGGGTTAGGTAGGAAGACTTAGAGTACAGCACAGCTCCAAGAAAGTGTTAGCCAGGTGGACAGGGAGCCTGAGATCAGAGGCCAGGTAGGGCTGGCCAGGTCTAGTGCCTCTGCTGAGCCCAGGGAGGGCCGGCCTTGGTGTGAAGGCTGCAGGAACCCCATAGGTGTCATGGCTGGATGCAGTCAGCCTACTACACTTGTAGCAGGCTCCCTCTCCAAAGGAGATCTGGTAGTGCTTTCTCGTGACCACTGCAATCAGTAGGAGGATTGTCATGGCTCCATGAGGGTGTGATTTTCCTTCTTTTTGCACGATAAGAGGGAGCAGAGTATGGGGGTTCAAATTAGTCCTTGCTCTGTGGTTCTGTCACTGTATTGGTTGCGACTTTAGGCAAGGAGATGAATTTTCTACTCTGTTAGACAGAAACAATGACAGTATCTCTCCCATGGAATTACTCTGAGCACCACGATAGGAGGTATGTAGAGTGCTTAGCACGGTGCCAGGGACGAGCAAGTACTTAACAAATATTTTTCCTGTGGAGCATATTATGAGATGAAATATAGGCTGTTTTCCAACAGTGTTCATTCTGATTTTTAGAGGTCTGATCTTTTTAAATGAAGTCGTTAGGGTGAGCCTGGCTGCTAGGTCAAGCAGAGGTGCATGTGTGGACAATGACTAAGTGGCATGCTCCCATTAATCCTATGAAGTATGTTCTATTATTTTGTCTATTTTACAGATGGGCAAACTAAGGCCCAAAAAGTTCTTGGTAATTTGGGGATCAAGTGACTCAGGAACGACTACTCGGAGTGTTACATTGCATCCCCTTAGTTAACAACGAGCAGGTGATCCAATCAGAACCCAAGCAGCGCCATGAGACTGTCCAGAGTAGTGGCGAAGACGTTGGTCTCTTTTGCAAATGGCTTGGACCAGGGAGCTGTGAGACTGGTGATGCTGAAACCATCTCATCTTCGCCGAGGTAAGCCCCGTGAGAATGAGGCTGAGGTAGGAATGGCTGGCCGGCTAATCTGACCCCCATTCAAACTCTTCCTCTTCTAGGAGATTGCTAGTTATCCTGAAATACCCCTTCTCTTCTCAAGGCTCGTTTGTGGCCTGTGTGGTCTCCTCTTGACACCACTGGAGCCTCCTGATTGCGATGAGTATGTGCGACTCGATTTCCCATCCCAAGCAACCCACTGCCGTATTTCTGGGGCCTTTCTTCTCCTTCACTCTCTTAGATGTAGCATGGCCCATGCTAATTAATCCATGTCCCGAACCAACCTGGTTGTTCTACTAGGTTACCCTTAAGTCCATGGGCCATAACCCTCTTGTACTTACTGATCTCCAGGGTCTTCATCACTTCTGAGAACGGGCCATTTAGCCCAATCTTGGTGCAGACCAACATTAATAGACAATTGCCACAGGGAGATAATACAGAAAGAAAAATGGCTAAAAATATACAGTGAATCACAGAAAATTACATCTCTTAAAACCTACGGTGTATTCCTATCGCCATAGCAACCCCCAGCTAGTAAAGACAGAGCTGATTTATTACAGGCTTTCCCCAGCACTCAATTCTGCCGGAAGCACCTCTAGCCTGTGGTGTGAGTCCCGGTGAAGAGAGTGATGGAGATGTCACAAACCCACTGTTTTTGTCCCCCCACACCTTCTGGTGACATTTCTGTGACAAGGAAACTTGAATTCCTTCCATATACCCCAGATCATTTCTTAGCCCCTTTTCTGAGATGGAGGTGACTGTTTCTAGCCTCTGAGGAAGTAGCTTGTGCTCTGCCATCAGCAGTCATGCACTAACTTCCTGGAGGAGGCAGTGGGGTTGGGGATGCCAGGAAGCTGGACTGCCCTGAACACATGAGGAAGGAACCATCCTCCTTTCCCTTTTCCTTTGCCTCCCTCTTACCCTCCCTGACTCTTCTCTCTCCCTGCCACCTCCTCAGTAGGGCCACTGTAAAATGACCCAGCCACACAGCAGGACTAAGAGAAGCCAGAGGAGTCCTACCTTGGCTTAAAATAAGTCTGTTATTTAAAAAGACGCTAAAATGTATAGAGTAAACATTTTGTTATTCCATTGAATCTAGACTTTATTGGCATATAATGTGTTTTGTCCTAATGTAAAAATGGAGAGTCTTGGAGCAGCAGATGGCAAGGTGGTTAAGGTGCTGGATCCCACATGACTGAGTGCATGCTATGAGTCTTGGACTGCGTGGCTTGAGAAACATGCCAGATGTGTGTGTGTGTGTGTGTGTGTGTGTGTGTGCATGCACAAATTCCCCAGAGAAGAATGGAAAAGTTATGGCGTGGCCATCCATACTGGGGGAGAGGGATGATTTCTTTCTCTCTCTGTTTTTCTCTGGTGAGCACACATGTCTTGTAGCCAAAACCAAAAACAAGTCTTAAATGTTATTTATACTTAAATCATTTGGAGAAGTATTCTGAACCAGAGTTCTAGAGCATGCTTCCTCAAAAATATCCCTGCCTGGGCAAGTCAAATGGATAAAGGAGACAGCTGGAAGGAGATTCTACTGCCAAACTTGGAGTAATCTGAACTTCATTTATAAAAGAGAGACCAGCAGTTGGCATAATGGCTATGTTGCTGGACTCCCATGTAGTCGTCTGTGGTTCAAGTACTGGACCTGGTGGCTTAAACTCATGCCGAGTGCGTGTGCGTGCGTGCCCAAGATACCGAGAGGAGAATGGAGGAGAAGGGATTGTGGCGTGGCCATCCCCCCGGGAGGTGATTTCTCACCTTCTGTCTCTCTGTCTGTCTCTGTCTTTCTGGCGAGTGCATGTGCCCTATAGCAAACAAACAAACAAAAACCAAACAAAGAAACCTTTCCAAAAAAAGAAAAATAATAGTGGTTTACAATCTATTGAATAACATAAGACATAAGTCCCTACTGATATAAACAAATAAACAAGGAAAAGAAAAATACCTTCCTCACAGTATAATGTAATATTCAACATAGTAGTCATAGTAGTAGATTCAAGCAAGAATTCTGAATGGATATTAAAAGTAGTGGCTAGAAGTCTGGTGCACAACAGAGCATTCACCCAATCTCAAAATATCTCCTCAAAAATACATATATATTTCAAAGAGAAAAACAGTCACCTTACAGTGGAGATGTTTGACAGACTTCACCTGAACAAGTGATCAGTTAACATCATAAGGGATAAATGGGACAGATGAGTTTCATGTACCTCCTGGAGTCTGCACTAAAGAAGGACACGATGTCACCTCTGTGGTAATCCTGTCACAAATGCACAACCTGGATCTCATGGTCAGGAAACGTCAGACAAACCCCAAAATGAGGGACACTTTAGTAAATAGGTGACTTCATACTCTTCAAAAACATCATGTTCTCAAAGACAACAAAAGACTGAGGAACAGTTCTAACTAAAGGAAACTAAAGAGATATAATAACATGTAATTTTGGATTTTGGATCAAAATTAATTTTACTTCTTTGCTATAAAAATATTATTAGAGGGACCAGCAGATGGCATAATGGTTATATCGCTGAACATGGCATAATGGTGGGACCAGCAGTTAGTGTAATGGCTATGTTGCTGGACTCCCATGTAGTTGTCTGTGGTTTGAGTCCCGGACCTGGCGGCTTAAACTCACGCTGGGCGCATGTGCGTGCGTGCCCAAGATCCCGAGAGGAGAATGGAGGAGAAGGGATTGCGGCGTGGCTGTCCCCCCTGAGGGGGCGATTTCTCGCTTTCTGTCTCTCTGTCTCCGTCTCTCTGAAGAGCGCACATGCCCTATAGCAAAAAAACAAAAACAAAACAAAACAAAAAAAAAACCCCTAAAAAAAAAAAAAAAAAAGCAAAAAACATGACATAATAGTTTGAGTCCTGGACTCAGCAGCTTAAAACTTGTGCTGGGCACATGCGCGTGTGTATCCAAAATCCCCAGAGGAGAATGGAGGAGAAGGGATTGCGGCGTGACCATCCCCCCTGGGGGGTGATTTCTCGCTTTCTGTCTCTATGTCTCTCTGGCAAGTGCATGCACCCTATAGCAAAAATATCTCAAAAAATATTATTCAGAAAGTTGGTGACATTTGGAAATGATATGTAATTTAGATGTTTGTATTGTATTGATTTCAATCTCCTAATTTTGATAACAAATTGGGGTTACAAAAGAGAATGTCCATTTTTTTTTAGGAAATATGCTCAACTATTAGGGATAAAGTGGAGTCTTATCTGAAACTTTCTTTCAAATAGTTCAAAAAAAAAGTATAAAGAGAGAGGGAAAATGATAAGCAAATGAGGTGAAGAGTACACCAGAATTTTTTGTACTTGTTACTTTTTCTGTAATAAGTTATTTGTACTGTTCTGTAAGTCTAAAATTATTTCAAAATAAGAAGTTCCTTATCTTCAGACTCAAAGTTCCTTAGAGTGAATTTTTTTCCATTCTTGTTTCCCCTCATTCTGAGGCCATGCCTTAGCATTTAGGTCTTCTCAGCTCCTTTCACAAAGTAGGAGAATTCTGCTTTAATTGTGGGGAGGAGGTTTCTGAGGGGAGACATATTGAAAGAGAGAGAGAGAGAGAGAGAGGGAGAAAGAGAGAGAGAGAGATGCAACTATTCCCTCAGGGTGTCATAAAAGGGCAAACATGAAGCCTGGGATAAAGTCACTTGTTACAATGCCAAATCAGAGCTGTGAAGGAAGTCAAAGGCCCCTTGGTGATTCCTTTCAGGTTTCTGGAGGAAGGGAGGGCGGGCCTCAGTGAAATGTATTGACCCAGCTCAGTGAGGGTCTAAGCCAAGCCTGTGATGTGAGAAACAGGACTGAACTCATGGTTTTCACTCCCTGTCCCCCCTCTCTCTTTCTCTTTCTCTCCTCCTATCTTTGTCTCTGTCCCTCTATCTCTCTGTCACACATACCTCTCTTTGCTCTTCCTACAGATCTCTCTCACATCGGGGGGTGCAATCTTCCTCTGGACCACAGAATGTCCAGTATGTGCTGATTTCAGGATCTGAAGTGGACCAGGAGAGTGGGGAGTGGCACAGTGCCACATCCTTTACTGCCTGTTCTGATTCTAGTATCCAGGTCCATGGGTAGCACTCATCCTATGCCTACACAGTGGCCATGATATGCAATGGTGTCACAGGAGGGTTTGTCACATGCTCCTTTAAAATTCACTGTGGGGCTAGCAGGTGGCTGGACTCCTATATGGTTGAACATGGTTTGAGTCCCAGACCTGTTGGCTTGAAAACCACACTGGGCATGTGTGTATGTGAGCCCAAAATTTCAAGAGGAGAATGGAGGAGAAGGGATTGTGGCATGGACATCCCCCCTGGGGAGCAATTTTTCACTTTTCCTCTCCCTGTCTCTCTCAACCAAGTGTATGAGCCCTATGGGAAAAACAAACAAACAAACAAAACTCCCAGACTTTCTCTATTAGTCTCTTATTTTCACTCACTTATCTGAATATGGTGAAACAGAAAGTGGTTCTGCCATTTATAAACAATTCTGACTGATTCCTTCCCAGTGGTCTAGGGACAGTAACAAGAGAAGACTACAGGATAGACAAGGTAGGTCCCCCCTCCCCACTCCCTTGCAAATGGGCATCTATTCAACCCCCACTTTTGAACATTGGCTTGTACATGGAGGGAGACATAAGGAAGGGAAAAATGGAGTCATTTTCAGTTCTGAAAAGATATTTGTCTCAATTCACTAACATCAGCTGAACATGAGTCGTACAAATTAAATAGGCAAAGAGCTTCAGGCTAGGCTGCCAAAAAGAAAATCTAAATGTTTAAGAACTGGTCAGCCTGTATCTGATCAGTTTAGAGTAAAAATAAAGTCATTAAGTTGAAGCCCTTTAAAAGAGACTACAAGTGGGCTGTGGTGGTACAGCCAGTGGGGCACCACTGTACAACACTGGGCCTTATGGAAGGACTCTGGTTCAAATCCTGGGCTGACCTGAACATACCAAGTGTACTCACAGATGTGCCTGTGATCATGGCTGGCTGGAACATTTAGAGGGCGGGTGGGAGCACAGCATGAGGCTGTGTTAAAGATACCCCCCACTCCAGAAATATTAGGTTGATGACCTAATCGACTTTAGATATCAAGAGAGGCCACTGGCCATACATTCCCATGGAGAAGGCAGATCCCATGCTTGGACCCAGGGTTGTGTATAGATCATAGAAGATCCAGCTTCCTATCCATCATGTGGCCGGTTTCCACACACCACCCTCCAAATGGTTTTGCTTCAAGGAAGCTATGCACAGAATAGCAGCATCTTTTAGAAGTCAAGTGGGAATCAGGCAACAAATGGCTAGATATTCAATTTAGGCCATTCCCAGTGCTCGGATAACTCTGTAAGAAGCCATAAAGCTCTCTCTCAGATGGGAGAGGAGTGCCCTTCACCATCACAGTACTAGGGATGGGGATGGCAAGGTCCTTCCTTCTGGGTTGATTCAGTTGGACCTCAGGGCGTAGTCATGTGAGAGGGATTTTAGTTTTTATTTTTGAAGGTCCTCATATGGAAAGATATCACTAACTCTTAAGTGGAAAATGCACCATTTTCATGGGACAACTGATACCTTCTTTTCTTCAGCTAGTGCCAGGAAATACATCAACACTTTTGGACCTAATGTTTCTCACTTTAGCAGAAATGTTCTCACAGAGATATCAAAACTCAATGATATAGACTTAGGAAATAATTTTTATATTTAAGGAGTGGGAAATCTTCTGAAGGAGAAGCAGTTACCTTGCTGGATCCCAGGGACAAGTGAAGCTCCAAGAAACGGGACTGAGACGGCTAATCCCTGTGCCTTTTCCAAGCTCAGTAGGTGGCGGCTGTGGGTCAGGGTAAAGGTGTCACTCTTGTTTCTGGGGTTTGAGTTCTGTTAAGAATTCTATTTCCCACATGCCCCATGCCATGCTTTCTTTTTGTGTATTGCTCAGAACTGAAGCAAAGTTGTCTGTACATGGGCTTAATCCTCTCTTCTACTAATAGTTGGTTGGATCCACATTTGGGTGTTAGTATTTTGTGACACCATACTGCTGTATGTGTCCTGATGACTGAAGAATCTTATAATCCTTTTGCCCTCACCATATTTACTGTAGAGGGTTAAAAGTGGCCTCAAATTTGTTGACTCTCCTTGCATTGAAAGGTGGAACCTATTTTCTCTTTGAATCCAGACTGACCCTGAGAAGTAATACTATATAACTTCTTTTAAAATAATTTGTCCACGAGTGTGCGCTCACCATAAAGAGAGAGAGAGAAGGAGAGAGAAAGAGAGAAAGTGAGAACCCCTTCCCCCTTGGAGAATGGCCATATTGTAATCTCTTCTGCATTTCTTCTTCCTATTGGGATTTTGGACACACATGCACACACACCAGGTGTGTTTCTCAAGCTGCTAAGTCTAAGACTTGAACTGTGTGGTTAGATATGTGGAACCAGTCATCCCAACCACCTTGCCTCCAGCTGCCCCAATTCTGTGTAACTTCGTTTTTTTAAAAAAATAATTATTTATTTAACTTTATTTATTGTATTTATTTTTTTATTTTAATTTGACCAGATAGGGACAGAGAGAGAGAGAAAGAGATGGAAGGTGAGAAAGCAAGCTGCCAGGTCCGGGACCTGAACCACAGTTGGCCATGTGGGAGTCCAGCACCCTTAACCACCACACCACCTGCTGGCTCCAATTCTGTGTAACTTCTTAGGATAAGCCTTAAGGCATTAGCAGCTTCCAGTTCTGTCCAACTTGGAAGCAGCTGCCATGTGAGAAGTCAGGCAATTCTGAGACTTCCATGTGATGAGGAAGCCCAAGCTAACTGTGGAGAGAGAACAGCCATGTGGAGAAGTGCAGAGACACCAGACACATAAACGAAACCTTAGATCTTCCTGTTTAGCCATCAGGTGAATGAAGCCAAGTGAAGGCTCTCTGTCTTTTTGGTGAGTACATGTGCCCTATAGCAAAAAAAAAAAAAAAAAAAAAAAAAAAAAAAAAAAAAAAAAAACCCCTAAAAAAAAAAAAAAAAAAAAGCAAAAAACATGACATAATAGTTTGAGTCCTGGACTCAGCAGCTTAAAACTTGTGCTGGGCACATGCGCGTGTGTATCCAAAATCCCCAGAGGAGAATGGAGGAGAAGGGATTATGGCATGGCTATCTCCTCTGGGGGGGTAATTTCTCGCTTTCTGTCTCTGTCTCTCTGGCAAGTGCATGCACCCTATAGCAAAAATATCTCAAAAAATATTATTCAGAAAGTTGGTGACATTTGGAAATGATATGTAATTTAGATGTTTGTATTGTATTGATTTCAATCTCCTAATTTTGATAACAAATTGGGGTTACAAAAGAGAATGTCCATTTTTTTTTAGGAAATATGCTCAACTATTAGGGATAAAGTGGAGTCTTATCTGAAACTTTCTTTCAAATAGTTCAAAAAAAAAGTATAAAGAGAGAGGGAAAATGATAAGCAAATGAGGTGAAGAGTACACCAGAATTTTTTGTACTTGTTACTTTTTCTGTAATAAGTTATTTGTACTGTTCTGTAAGTCTAAAATTATTTCAAAATAAGAAGTTCCTTATCTTCAGACTCAAAGTTCCTTAGAGTGAATTTTTTTCCATTCTTGTTTCCCCTCATTCTGAGGCCATGCCTTAGCATTTAGGTCTTCTCAGCTCCTTTCACAAAGTAGGAGAATTCTGCTTTAATTGTGGGGAGGAGGTTTCTGAGGGGAGACATATTGAAAGAGAGAGAGAGAGAGAGAGAGGGAGAAAGAGAGAGAGAGAGATGCAACTATTCCCTCAGGGTGTCATAAAAGGGCAAACATGAAGCCTGGGATAAAGTCACTTGTTACAATGCCAAATCAGAGCTGTGAAGGAAGTCAAAGGCCCCTTGGTGATTCCTTTCAGGTTTCTGGAGGAAGGGAGGGCGGGCCTCAGTGAAATGTATTGACCCAGCTCAGTGAGGGTCTAAGCCAAGCCTGTGATGTGAGAAACAGGACTGAACTCATGGTTTTCACTCCCTGTCCCCCCTCTCTCTTTCTCTTTCTCTCCTCCTATCTTTGTCTCTGTCCCTCTATCTCTCTGTCACACATACCTCTCTTTGCTCTTCCTACAGATCTCTCTCACATCGGGGGGTGCAATCTTCCTCTGGACCACAGAATGTCCAGTATGTGCTGATTTCAGGATCTGAAGTGGACCAGGAGAGTGGGGAGTGGCACAGTGCCACATCCTTTACTGCCTGTTCTGATTCTAGTATCCAGGTCCATGGGTAGCACTCATCCTATGCCTACACAGTGGCCATGATATGCAATGGTGTCACAGGAGGGTTTGTCACATGCTCCTTTAAAATTCACTGTGGGGCTAGCAGGTGGCTGGACTCCTATATGGTTGAACATGGTTTGAGTCCCAGACCTGTTGGCTTGAAAACCACACTGGGCATGTGTGTATGTGAGCCCAAAATTTCAAGAGGAGAATGGAGGAGAAGGGATTGTGGCATGGACATCCCCCCTGGGGAGCAATTTTTCACTTTTCCTCTCCCTGTCTCTCTCAACCAAGTGTATGAGCCCTATGGGAAAAACAAACAAACAAACAAAACTCCCAGACTTTCTCTATTAGTCTCTTATTTTCACTCACTTATCTGAATATGGTGAAACAGAAAGTGGTTCTGCCATTTATAAACAATTCTGACTGATTCCTTCCCAGTGGTCTAGGGACAGTAACAAGAGAAGACTACAGGATAGACAAGGTAGGTCCCCCCTCCCCACTCCCTTGCAAATGGGCATCTATTCAACCCCCACTTTTGAACATTGGCTTGTACATGGAGGGAGACATAAGGAAGGGAAAAATGGAGTCATTTTCAGTTCTGAAAAGATATTTGTCTCAATTCACTAACATCAGCTGAACATGAGTCGTACAAATTAAATAGGCAAAGAGCTTCAGGCTAGGCTGCCAAAAAGAAAATCTAAATGTTTAAGAACTGGTCAGCCTGTATCTGATCAGTTTAGAGTAAAAATAAAGTCATTAAGTTGAAGCCCTTTAAAAGAGACTACAAGTGGGCTGTGGTGGTACAGCCAGTGGGGCACCACTGTACAACACTGGGCCTTATGGAAGGACTCTGGTTCAAATCCTGGGCTGACCTGAACATACCAAGTGTACTCACAGATGTGCCTGTGATCATGGCTGGCTGGAACATTTAGAGGGCGGGTGGGAGCACAGCATGAGGCTGTGTTAAAGATACCCCCCACTCCAGAAATATTAGGTTGATGACCTAATCGACTTTAGATATCAAGAGAGGCCACTGGCCATACATTCCCATGGAGAAGGCAGATCCCATGCTTGGACCCAGGGTTGTGTATAGATCATAGAAGATCCAGCTTCCTATCCATCATGTGGCCGGTTTCCACACACCACCCTCCAAATGGTTTTGCTTCAAGGAAGCTATGCACAGAATAGCAGCATCTTTTAGAAGTCAAGTGGGAATCAGGCAACAAATGGCTAGATATTCAATTTAGGCCATTCCCAGTGCTCGGATAACTCTGTAAGAAGCCATAAAGCTCTCTCTCAGATGGGAGAGGAGTGCCCTTCACCATCACAGTACTAGGGATGGGGATGGCAAGGTCCTTCCTTCTGGGTTGATTCAGTTGGACCTCAGGGCGTAGTCATGTGAGAGGGATTTTAGTTTTTATTTTTGAAGGTCCTCATATGGAAAGATATCACTAACTCTTAAGTGGAAAATGCACCATTTTCATGGGACAACTGATACCTTCTTTTCTTCAGCTAGTGCCAGGAAATACATCAACACTTTTGGACCTAATGTTTCTCACTTTAGCAGAAATGTTCTCACAGAGATATCAAAACTCAATGATATAGACTTAGGAAATAATTTTTATATTTAAGGAGTGGGAAATCTTCTGAAGGAGAAGCAGTTACCTTGCTGGATCCCAGGGACAAGTGAAGCTCCAAGAAACGGGACTGAGACGGCTAATCCCTGTGCCTTTTCCAAGCTCAGTAGGTGGCGGCTGTGGGTCAGGGTAAAGGTGTCACTCTTGTTTCTGGGGTTTGAGTTCTGTTAAGAATTCTATTTCCCACATGCCCCATGCCATGCTTTCTTTTTGTGTATTGCTCAGAACTGAAGCAAAGTTGTCTGTACATGGGCTTAATCCTCTCTTCTACTAATAGTTGGTTGGATCCACATTTGGGTGTTAGTATTTTGTGACACCATACTGCTGTATGTGTCCTGATGACTGAAGAATCTTATAATCCTTTTGCCCTCACCATATTTACTGTAGAGGGTTAAAAGTGGCCTCAAATTTGTTGACTCTCCTTGCATTGAAAGGTGGAACCTATTTTCTCTTTGAATCCAGACTGACCCTGAGAAGTAATACTATATAACTTCTTTTAAAATAATTTGTCCACGAGTGTGCGCTCACCATAAAGAGAGAGAGAGAAGGAGAGAGAAAGAGAGAAAGTGAGAACCCCTTCCCCCTTGGAGAATGGCCATATTGTAATCTCTTCTGCATTTCTTCTTCCTATTGGGATTTTGGACACACATGCACACACACCAGGTGTGTTTCTCAAGCTGCTAAGTCTAAGACTTGAACTGTGTGGTTAGATATGTGGAACCAGTCATCCCAACCACCTTGCCTCCAGCTGCCCCAATTCTGTGTAACTTCGTTTTTTTAAAAAAATAATTATTTATTTAACTTTATTTATTGTATTTATTTTTTTATTTTAATTTGACCAGATAGGGACAGAGAGAGAGAGAAAGGGATGGAAGGTGAGAAAGCAAGCTGCCAGGTCCGGGACCTGAACCACAGTTGGCCATGTGGGAGTCCAGCACCCTTAACCACCACACCACCTGCTGGCTCCAATTCTGTGTAACTTCTTAGGATAAGCCTTAAGGCATTAGCAGCTTCCAGTTCTGTCCAACTTGGAAGCAGCTGCCATGTGAGAAGTCAGGCAATTCTGAGACTTCCATGTGATGAGGAAGCCCAAGCTAACTGTGGAGAGAGAACAGCCATGTGGAGAAGTGCAGAGACACCAGACACATAAACGAAACCTTAGATCTTCCTGTTTAGCCATCAGGTGAATGAAGCCAAGTGAAGGACCCCCAACCAATGGCATGTGGAATAGAATAACCGCCCAACAGAGCCCTGTCCAAATTGCTGACCTACAGAAGCATCAGGATGTAAGGATGGTTGACTTAAGCCAGTAAGTGTTGTGGTAATTTGTTTAGTAACAGATAATGAGACAAATATCGTCAAAACTAATGGAATAAATAATCCACCCCCCCCAAAACACACACCCCACAGCAATAACAGGACACAGATGTATGCAACTTCTCCATGTTGTTAAAATAGCAGAAACTCTATTGAGCTGGGAGCAGAGCCCCCAAATTATTTCAGGTGTGGTCTACATGATGTCAGACAGAAATATTTTTCTGAAAGTAGCTCTTTCATATTCTTTGTTCTGTACTGTGCCCCATTTTTACTAGTCTGGCCAATATTTCCTCATGCTGTAATCCCATTCATTCCTTTTACCTATAAAAGATAAAAGAGTTGATAGAATACCATAATAGTAAACATCTAGCTTTCCAAAACTAGGGAACTGGGTATATAACTGATGGCATACCCACTCGAAAAACCCCATGAATATATTAAAATCAGTGCTATAGGAAGGTATCTATGGACATCGAAAGTTATCCCCAATGTATTTAATGAAACACTGTGATCTCATTTGAAAATCTTACAGTATACACATATGCCTAGGAAAGGATAGGAGGATTTACAACAAGGTGGAGTCGGGGAGGAGACACTGTATGCTGTGTTTGAGTTTCCTGAAATGAGCATGCACACAGCTCCTGCAGTGCGATCAAACAGTACGAGCAGTGCTATCAGGAGGTGAAAGTAGTGATGGAATGGAGGAAGTCTGGCAGGCCCCTGAGGGAAGTGGAAGAAGGCTGAAATGATATGACTTAGATCGAAATACCTGTGGTTTCTTGGGCCCCACTCCGTGCTTGCCCTCCTGTGCGTGAACCTGCTCGGGCAGCCTGCCAACGACATGCTCTCTATTCATAGCAGCTCAGTCCACCCCCAGCCACATGGACAGAATGGGGGAGGCGGTTCCCCAAAGGAAGGCACAGTTATGTTTCCACTAGAAGAGAAGAGGGGATACTAGCAACAGATGTCTGCTGTACACAGATTTTACAATTGTGTTTTCAGTAGGATGTAGGAAAAAGAAGTGAAAACCACACAAAAAGTCCCGCAGAGCAAGCAGACACAGAACTGCTAGACTCTGCCTGAGCCTGAGCCCCTGTAGATTCTTTTAAGGTTCTTGTCCTAGGATGTGTGTGCTTACCAGAGAGACAGAGAAACAGTGAGAGAGAAAGTGAGAAATCACCCCCACCGCAACCCCCCTCCCCCCCACTGGGAGGATGGCCACACAGCAGACCTCTCTCCTCCTTCACGTGCACCTGGTGTGAGTTTCAAGTCACCAGATCTGGGACTTGAACTACAGTTGGGCATGTGGGAGTCCAGCACCTTAACCACCATGCCACCTGCTGGCCCCATCCTGTAGATTCTTTTTATTTTCTGAGAGATTTTTGCTGTAGGGCGAGTGCGCTCACCAGAGAGAGACAGAGAGATAGAAAAGGAGAAATCACCCCCCCCCCCCCAGGGGGGATGGTCACGCTGCAATCCCTTCTCCTCCAATCTTCTTTCGGGATTTTGGGCACACATGCACATGTCCAGCGTGGGTTTTAGGCTGCTGGGTCTGGGACTTGAAGTTGCAGTT
The DNA here is from genome assembly GCF_000334495.1 of Tupaia belangeri chinensis. Lineage (NCBI taxonomy): Eukaryota > Metazoa > Chordata > Mammalia > Scandentia > Tupaiidae > Tupaia > Tupaia belangeri. The sequence continues at coordinate 2,509,811 of NW_006159535.1, forward strand.
GACTTCATGGGAGTCCAGTAATGTAACCATTAAGTCATCTTGTTGCCCATCCTATAGATTCTGCTACGTACTCTCTTGTTTTGATGAATCAG
>NW_006159535.1:2510202-2545538 GCF_000334495.1 Tupaia belangeri chinensis
TTTATCATTCACAGTATTTTTCTCAGGAAGCACAGAGCTCTCTTCCTAAGATGGCCCAGGACCTTCATTCCCCTGAAGTCAGTTACTAGGCAGTGTTCCAGGGATGGGATGTGTTGATTCAACCACTGAGCATCAAGCAAATGTCTGTTTGTTCTCTGGGACTTTTTGTCTGGCTCCCTAATTCTCTCTCTCTTTCTCTCTTTTATTTTTTTAAGGAGATAAAGAGAGAGAGAGAGACAGAGAAGGGAAAAAGAGGGTGGGAGAGAGAGGGAGATACTTCTGGCAGGGTCTCACCATGCTGTCGTCTGTCGGCCCTGTGACCTATCTGCCTCAAGCCTTCCTGCTGGCTAGGATTACGGTCTCATGCCATGGTGCCCAGCCTGCTCTGATGTGGTCCAGGAACCCAGCCCAGGCCTCCCATGTGGCTCCAGCCCTACTGCCTGTAGCTAGGCATCACTTCTTTTTTCTATATCCTTCCAGAAAATGCAATGGTAAAATCTGTGTACAATGGACATCACTGTCCAGTATCTTTTTTTTTTTTTTTTCATTTTTCCTATTGGAAATTTCATCTTGCTTTCCTTTAGGGGAACTTCCTCCTCCCCTTCTGTTCATGTGGTTGGGGTAGAATGACTCATCCCCTGGCTCCAGAGGGTGGGCACATGGCCCAGGCATGGCTGGTCAGCATATTCCACTCTCCTGGCTTCGGCAAAAAGGCAAACAGGCACATGGCCTGAGTCAGCCCACTGAGACATTTCTGGGACTTTTGCTGGAACTGCCGAGAGAGGGGTAGAGTATGTCTATTTGGGTTGCTATGCTGGCTGCCAGCCTAGAGCTGCTTGTGGCCCACCTTTGCCACCACACAGGGCAAACCTGCTGAGAGTAAAGTCAACATGTAGAAAAGCAGAGCTGAGAGAGAATCAGATTTTTTAGTATCATCTTTTGATTACCTTGCTCAAGCTACTCTGGAATTTACTTCTGGATTACAAGTTTATTATTATTATTTTAAAATTATTTACTCATTTATTTTTGTTATTATTATTTTTTATTTTTTAATCTGACCAGAGAGACAGAGAGAGAAAGGCAGAGTGAGAAAGCAAGCCACCATGTACTCGAACCATGGTTGGCTGTGTGGGAGTCCAGTGTCTCAGCCACCACGCCACCTGCCAGCCCCAATTTTTCAATGTTATCCTTTATCTTTGCTACAACATATGTGCACTTGCCAGAGACAGAGAGAGCGAAAGTGAACAATCACCCCATGGAGGGATGGCCATGCCATAATCCTCTTCCTCTATCTCTCCTCTCAGGATTTTGGGCACGCATTTACTGGGCAGCTGACCATGTGAGATCCAGCTACCTTAACCACACACCACCAGCTAGTCCACTCCTGGATTTTTTAATTGCATAAGCTAAACAATTGTTCTTTTTTTCTCAAGACATTTTTGAGCTGGATTTCTTTCACAGTAAAGATGGGAGATAGTGAGACTTGAGCAAAGCCTACAGGATGGGATAGAACATACTTTTATTTTTGCTTCATAAATACCTTACAGACATGGATGTGAACTCACACGTCGTCATGTTTGAGCCTCTCCACAACCGACCTCTTATGAAGTAGGCAGAGTCTCGATTGTTATTTCCACTTTGCAGAAGAAGAAACTGAGGTCCCGAGAGGTTAGGTGAGGCGTGCAGAAGCACGGGGCTGGAGAGCTGGAGCACAAATCCAGGCTCTTTCCACCATGCAGAGGGGTTTCTGAAGGTAAATCAATGTCAGCGGGCAGAGAGGACACAGGTCGGGATCTTGGAGAAGACATGTCTCTGTGGCTGTGACTACAACTGCGCTTTCACCTCCCCCATGATTGCCTAAGGCAGCACTAAATACACAATAACGACAACTCATATTTACTGTCTGCCTCGTGCCAGCACCGGGCCAGGTAAGCACTTTGGAATAACCATCTTCTTTTGTTTTTCTCAATATTCACTCAAAGAAGGTATTACTACTATCACCAGTACTAACCAAGGATGTACCCTAAACCCAGAAAAATGAAGCCACTTTCCCTAAGTGACACCTTGAGTCAGTGACACAGTAAGCACTTCACTCTGCATCCGACTCCAAGAAACTCCCCTCGGCCCTCTTCATCACCAGGCTGTGGCAACCCCAGTGGATTGTCCTCTTGCTCTCTTTTCTGGGTAGTTTGTTGTTAGTGTGGAGAAATGTTTCTGCTTTTTGTGCGTTGGTTTTGTATCACTGAACTTTACTGTATTCATTTATTAATCCTAACAGTTTTTTGATGGAATTGTTAGTTTTCTACATATATGACCATAGCATACACAAATAAATAGCAACAATTCTACTTTTCACTTTGAGTGTCTTTCATTTCTCTTTCTTGCCCAATTGCTCTGGCAAGGACTATCAAGACTATGTTTAACAGACATGATGAGAACAGGCATCCTGGGCTTGTCTGGATCCTAGAGGAAAGGCTTTCGAATTTCTGCTGCTGAGTATAATGTCACCTGTGGGCGTTTCACATATGACCTTTATTATGCTGTGGTGTATTCCTTCTACACTAAATTATGGAGAGTTTTTGTCCTAAGAGGATGTTGAATTTTGTCAAATGCTTGTTATACATCTGTTGAGATGATTGTGTAATTTTTGTGTTTCATTCTGTTAATGTGATGTATTTTTTTATTTTTATGTTTTTGCCATACGATGTGTGTGCTTGTTGGAAAGAGACAGAGAGAGGGAAAGTGAGAAATTGTCACCCCCAGGGGAAATGGCCATGCTGCAATCCCTTCTCCTTCATTCTCCTCCAGGACTTTTGAACAGACACACACACATGCCTGGTATGATTTTTCTTTTCCTTTTTTCTTTTCTTTTCTTTTCTTTTCTTTTCTTTTCTTTTCCCTTTTCTATTCTTTTCTTTTTTTAAAGAGAGATTTTTGCCATAGGGCATATGTACTTGCCAGAGACAGAAAGAGACAGAGGTAGAAAGGGAGAAATCACCCCCTGGTGGGATGGCCACACCGCAATACTTTCTCCTCCATTCGCCTCTCAGGATCTTGGGCATACAAGCACTTGCGCCCAGCATGGGTTTTAAGCCACTGGTTCCGGGACTTGAACTGCATTCGCCTATGTGGGAGTTTAGCAATGTAACCATTGCACCACCTACTAGTCCAACCTGGCGTGGTTTTCAAGCCAGTGGGTCAGGGGCTCAAGTGTGGTTGGCCTTGTGGGAATCCAGTGCCTTAACAAACATGCCACTTACTGGTCTGTGATATTCCATAGTTAATGATTTGTGTATGTTGAACCATTCTTTCACTCCAGAGATAAACGTCACTTGATTGTTTAGATTTATCTTCCAAATGTGTTGTTGACTTTGGCTTATTAATAGTTTGTTAAGAATTGTTGCAACTATGTCCATCAGGGATATTGACCTAGAATTTTCTTTCTTTCTGAACATCTATTTATTTATTTTTCTATTTATTTGTTGTCATTTTCACGGATCTGGGGCATGAATGTGGTTGGCCATGTGGGAATCCAGCACCTTAACCACCACGCCAACTGCTGGCTCCTACAATTTTCTTTTTCTGTGATGTTTTTGTCTAGCTTTGGTATCAGAGTAATGCTGGTTTTATAAAAAGAGATTGGGAACATTCTCTTCTCTTCATTTTTTTTTTTTAACGTCTCCTGGCTGAACTTTTGGCCTTTCAGTTGGTTCTGGCAAATTATGATTCTAGGTTTTTCTTTCTTTTTTTAAATAACAGTGTACATGTGCACAAGAGAGAACAAGAGAGTGTCCATCATGCTGCAGTCTCCCTTCTCCAGCCCTCCGGCTCTTTAGAATCTTGGGCACCCATACACTCCCGACGCATGGTTAGGCCTATTTTGGGATCTGAACCTGTGATTGACCATGTGTCTTCTAGCATTGCAAGAGTATTCCACCACCAGGCCAGGCCTAGATTTTTCTTTATAGCCATCCATTCTCCTGATTAAGGGACACTTGTTCTCTGAGATTCCACAAAGAACAGCCCCCCTTCTGGGGTTCCATCTTCTTCTTTTTTAAAAAAGAACTATTTATTTAATTTCATTTGTTATTTTTTAATTTGCTATAGGGCATATATGCTCACTACAGAGAGAGAGAGAGAGAAATACAAAGGGAAATTGAGAAAGCAAGCCTCCAGGTGTGGAACTCGAACCATGGTTGACCACGTGGGAGTCCAGCACCCACTTTGGTGTTCCGTCTTCTTCAGCTAGCTCTGCTGGGCTGGCCTGGGTAGTTCAAAACCTCAAATATTTCCAGATAACCTGTGAACTCCTAGCTTTCAGTTTTCTGGCTCCTAATGGTGCTTGGAAACCCAGAGCGGCATTGTCATTGTAGAGCAAAGAGGAAAGGTAGGGTCCTGGAGTGAGGAGTGAGGGCCTGCATCCCCCAGGCCCTGAGAACGTTTCTGTCTGTGGCTCCTCCCACCCAGCTCCTTGCTCCATCAATACCCTGTGGGGAAGCAACTGCAGCTCATTATCTATTTATTTTATAAAGCGCTGCCCCTGGTGCTAAAATCACCTCAGGGCACAAAACACACAATGGTAAAACAATGAAAAGATATAAAACAGAGGATTGGCAATGACAGGCAGTTTTTGAAAATCAGCAATAAAATGCCACTTTTTAAATTTAAAATAATTAATTTTATTTATTCATTCATTTATTTTAATTTGGTCAGAGAGAGACACAGAGAAAGGAAAAGTGAGAAAGCAAGCCACCCAGGCCTCTGAAGATCCAGGGGCCCTGTCAAAGGTCAGGGTAGGAGCAATTTTCCTACAGCCTCTGTCTGAGCTGTTTGCTCACAAAGCTGCAGTCATCCGTATTCGACTCCCCTGAGCCTTCATGACTCAGCTTGAGGACAGAGTCAACTCTCGCGTTCTTCCCGTGCCTGCTACTGGAGTCTTGCCAGGGGGCTGGTGGCATCTGGTCCGAGTATAGAGTGGCAGTCCTACTCTAAGTGTCCGGCAGGGGGACTCAATTAGCAGCTAATGTGTCACTGTCAGCCATGCTGGTAGTAGTTGGTAACGAAATAAGAATATTGACGCCGACGATAATCATGGCAGCTCATCTGGACTGAAGCGTCTGTTCTGTGGAGGAGTCATGTAGGCCAACGGAAGGGTTTCTCTTGCTTCGAAAGACAGTGGTTAAAATCAGAGGGGAGGAAAAGATGCCAAAGCGATCACACTACCCAGGTTGGAAGAGAACGCGGAAAGAGGAGAGCACCGTGCGGAAGTCATTTTGGTTCCAATGAAGGTCAGGGTGCAGCTGGAGCTCCAGCCACTGGTGGGGGTGCTGCTGGTTGCAGATTTTTCATTTTCCTGAGCAGTGAGCCATGAACTAAGGCTCGCGAGAGCCACGCTGTAGTCACCAGTAACTTTAGCGCCTGCAGGACCATGGGCAAGTCACTTTACCTCCCTGGACTTCAGTTTTCCTCACTGTTACGATGAAGGGATCGGTCTAGGCAATCATTTTGTTATTCTACATTATGGATTTCTAATCCTTAGAACTCACGTAATCACTGGCAAGTATTTATTGACCATTTTCTACCTGCCGGAAAGACGTCTCTCAAAGAAACACTTTCCAAGCTCTTGGGATCACTCTGGTTTCTCACCCGTGGCCACAGCCCTGCTGCTTCTCCGAGGGGAAGCAGCGGCATCCTTTGGTTCAGTTACAGTTATTGATCCCCTCCCTTCCCTACCCTTTGGGTCACTGGTTGCCATTCCGAGCTGTCCTATTCCCCATGCAAAGGCATTTTGGAGTTAAGCACTGCTTCACCTGAGGAGCAGCCCTACCTGTCTCTGGGCAGTAATGAGGTTTCCTTTCCTGTCTCACACTGGCCTGCTAGCTTTCATCCTGCTGAGCGGCCCCGGGCTGCATTCATTTCTCTCCATGCCCAGGTTCAGTCAGCTGTGTTCTCCTCTGCTCTGCAGGCTATCTGTCACGGGAGGCTGTCACAGTCCAATTGGAATTCACTTCATCTTTCCCTCTGCCCCATTCGCTGAGCAAACATGTGCGCTGGGCATGTCAGCCATGGAAATTCTCCGGCCCCTCTTGTTCTTGCCTAAAATGAAGACCTCAGTGGTTTTACAGAATTACTTGCCAGTGATTATGTGCGTTCTAAGGATTAGAAATCCATAATGTAGAGTAACAGAACAACTACCTTTTCCTGCAACCTAAACCCAAAAGCTATTTGTTAGATACTTGCTGTATGCCTCGTGCTGTTGTGCCCTCCAGAGGCTTATGATGTTGGCGAAGCGAAACAGACACACGTGAAACAATTTGAAAACAGCAAAGCACGCTGTGCTATTAGTGTGATCCTTAGATGCTAAAATACCACCCCCTCACTCTAGTTGTAGGTGCTCAGCGAGCACTTAAGTGCACCCCCGGCCCACCTCGTAGCAAGGCCTTGAATTGGGTATTATTGTTCCATCTTACACATCGATAGAGTCACAGAGAATTCATTGGCCTCTAATGGACGAAAAGATAGCCCAGGTCTGTGTAACTGCTAAGTATGTACTTTATTTATTTATTTATTTATTTATTTATTTATTTATAGAGGTTTTTGCTATAGTGTGCGTGCGCTCGCCAGACAGAGACAGAGAGACAGAAAGCGAGAAATCACCCCCCAGGGGGGATGGCCACATCACAATCCCTTCTCCTCCATTCTCCTCTTGGGATCTTGGGCATGCATGCACATGCGCCCGGCGTGAGTTTTAAGCCACCGGGTCCGGGATACGAACCGTAGTTGACTACATGGGAGTCCAATGACATAGCCATTACACTAACTGCTGATCCCTTTATTTTTTAAAAATGTAAACAAAATTTTCATTATTTGTGATGGAGTGCATGTACGTGCACATGAGAGTGGGTGAGGGAGAGAGAGAAGAGAAAGGGGGACTCCACATTGTCTGGTCACACTGCATTCCCCTTCCTCCAAGCCTCCAGGCCTCCAGCCCGTCAGATGTTGGGCCCTCTTGGCAGTACATTGCCACAGAGCCTGCCTAACATGTGTTCTTTAAATTCTACTCAGTCGTTGCTCTGAAGGTGGGGTCCAGGTGTTTTGCTCATGGCTATTTTCCAGTCATTTTCCCAGAGCTTATCACAGTAAAGCTCAATTAAGTATTCATATATGTACACACACACACACACACACACACACATATATAAATATATATATATACGCAGCATGTATTGCATGCGGTGTCTCTTACAGACAGACAGATCAATAGGAAAAGCGAGACACATGGTCGGTTTCCTAGTCAGAGGTGCAGGGAATGGTGAGGGGTTTGGAGGGTTATGAAGTTTCAACTTGGCCAACCTAGTAGTAGAGGGATGGGTTGATGATAAAAGGGTAAGGAGAGAGTAAAGGAGAGAAGTAACACACATGCGCGTGCGTGCACACACACACACAACACCAGCAACCCAAACCTGCACACGCCACCACTGCTCTTTTTGTGGTCTTTAACTCCACCCTGTTCTGGCACACAGCTCATCCCAGTGCAATGGTGTGGTGCTGCTGTGTATGTCTCCCACAGAACTGCGAGACTTAGGAGGGCAGAGGTTGGCTTTACCTGTTTGATATCACAGCCAATAATTTTTCAAGTGAATTAAAATGAGGAAGAGTCCTGCGCCACTCGGACTCTTTTTAGCCTTTGCTTCTTTGATTGGTACTTTCTGGGTAGCAGCAATGATCTAGAAAGAAAGAACAGCAGAGAAGCCCAATAGTTAGAAGGGGAAACAAATGTGCTGCTATTTTTTTTAAGGTCTGATCTATCCTAGATCAGATTTCTGTTCTGAGAAGGGAAAAAAAAATAAGGGAAAGAAATGAAGCTGCATCTCCTCATCAAGTCAGCCCAGAGGGCTGCCTCAAAGAGGATTGAGGAGGAAACGTTCAATTTTATTGGTTTGTTCTGCTGGGTCCTTCTCTCCAGGACGCTGTTTAGTGCACCGAGTGAAGTGGAAAATGAAGAACAGGTGAGCAATCAGCTGTGAAAAGCTTTAATGGACCCAGCACCCCTTTGGGAATGAGGCAAGGCTCTTGCTGGCACTCAGGACCAGCGTCTCTCTCAGTTCAGTGGGCTTTGTTTTTGTAATGGGAATTTAACTCCCTCGGGTGGCCCTGGGATGGAGGAATATTACTACATTCAGCAGCAGTGAGGCTGCAGCTAAAAGGAACTGAGGCCACTGTCTTGGAAGGGTCCCCTGGCTTATTGGGGGCCTTTGAGAATCTTGAACTCTCTGGATAGAGAGGAGAGTCACAGACCCTGTAAACAGTGATGCTGTGATTACCTGGGGCTTCCAAGTAATGGGACTTGGATAACTTATGGAGTGGAGGGAACTCTGGGCTGACATGAGTCCAGAACCAGGGGACTTGGGATGACCACAGTACCACTTGGGAGAACAATGGGTTGGGTGGCCTCTTTTAAGTTCCCTGTAGAGTTATGTAAATAATTAGACCTTGGATTGGGGTTGGGAGGGTGGGAAAAAGATGTCTATTTAATAATAATGGGAAGGAGAAGGAAGAGGAGTAAGAAGTAAATATTCAGTGTTTATTATAAACTAGGCCCTGAGCTAATCCCTTATTTATTATTGTGTGAGAGCTATGTCTTCACTCCCTGACACTAACAACAAATTTAGCCTTCGTCCAATTAGCTGCTGCTTCTCTCTCACCCTCTTAGGGTTTTGCTGGGTCCTGTGCTTGTTTTCAGTTGTATAATCAGAGGGAAAGGATATAGAATGGAGAATTAGAAAGGTAAGGGGATGATGTTGACCTAAGAGAAAACGCTGGAGCAAAGTAAATAAAGACAAAGAGTTTAGAGTTGGGCTAGGGTTAGATTAAGTGCCCGAACACCACAATATCCAAGTTGACCTGAAGGTATGCCAGAGTCTTATAGATTTGGGTGCTCCAAATTCTGAAAGGAGGGAGAAATGGAGGAAAAATGTTTGCAATGTGACCATTCCCCATGGGGAGGAAGGCGTGCTTTCTTCTCTTCTTGTCTCTCTGTCTTTCTCTATTGAACACACACACACACACACACACACACACACACACACACAAGTTCATAAACAAAATAGCAAAAAAAAGTTTATAAACAAAATAACCAATGCCTTTAGGTAGCAGCATCTTGAGCTATTTCAAGAGCATGTTCCTGAGGAAGACACAAGGCACAAGATGTGCATAACTTTTATTCTTTTATCTCACTAACTCGGCTAGACTGGAATCTCCTATTTTCAAGAAAAACTGGTCTTTTTTGGTAACTTCCTTAAAGTTCAATTTGATGATATGGTATTTTAGCATGAGTGACTCCATTTTGGTCTGGCCTATTTGAACATAGAGCAAGAGCTTGGTACAGAACAATGGCCTGATACAATTTTTTATTTAACAAAGGGGGATGATCTCTTTGGTGGGGCAGCTCTAAAGTGCTCCTTTATTGTGGAGAATGTTTGTAAGGGGCAATTTAAACTTGGTAATGAGAAAATTTAAAAATGAAATGGTAGAAACTTAGTGAGCTGAGTCCAACCTACATGACAAACATGTGATGAGGAGTGAAAAGCAGAAAAAGAATTTGTGGGTTGAGTATTGGGTAGGGTTTCCAAATAAAATGTAGGGCACTAGTTTCAGATAAACAACAAATAATTTTAAAATTTAAGGATGTATTTTATTAGTATTAGTGTATCCAAAATCTTGCATAGGATAGATTTATGCTAAAAAAAGATTCATTGTGTCTCTGAAATTCAAATTTAATGAGGCATCCTTTTTTGTTCTTTATTTTATTTTGGTTTGTTTTTGCTAAATTTGGCAAGTCTAGTGGTAGAAAGAATTTTATAGGGTTTCTAGAGTTGAGATTCTAGAGCAGCTGTGGGTGGAAGTAGGGGAATGCAGTAGAAGAAGAAAATGTATTTTAAGAAGTGATGTTGTAGGTTATAAATTGAATTCTGTCATAGTCCATTATTGTATGGCTAATAGAAATACTCGAGACTGGGCGATTTATAAATTAATAGAGGTTTGACTCATGGTTCTGGTGGCTGGGAAGTCTAAAGGCATTGGGCTGAATCAAGTCGGCCTATGTCGCAATATGGCAGAAAGAAGCAAAGAACATGGGGGATGTGTGAAGAGGAAGAGAGAAGGAGAGAGATAGAGGAAAGAGAGAGAGATGCTAAAACTTGGGGGCAACTCTCTCCCTTCTATAATAACCCCTCTTGAAAGAATTGACACCTTCTCATGAAAGTTAAAACTGACTGGGTCTCACAAGACATCATTAATCTACTCATGAGCGTTATGCCTCCATGATCCAGTCACTGTCCAACACCATCATACTAGGGACTAAACTCCAAAACATGAACCTTTGGGGGACAAACCATTATCCAGACCATAACACATGCTCTTTTATGTTTTTTTGAGTGATGCTTACATGACTAGCAAACTTTATAAATTATATTTGGCTTTAGAACTATCTTATTCAGGGCCCAGCAGATGGCATAACAGTTAAGGCCACTAGACTTCCACATGGTTGACTGTGGTATGAGTCCTGGACCTGGTGACATCTTTCTCACTTTCTCTCCTTTTCTCCCTCTTTCTCTCACTTTGTCCCTCTCTGGTCAAATTAAAATAAATAAATAAATCAAGTTAAGTAAAAAAATTCTTAAATCAAAGAACTGTCTTATTCAAATGTAACTCCATGCAGAGACTAGGTGGTGTGAAAACCTGGCCCATGTCTGAAGTGCAGATACATTATCTCACATAATTCTTACCATTTTGCAAGGTAGGTGACATTATTCTTGCATTAATAGATGAGGAAATCGAGGTTCAGAGAGGTTATGTAACTTGTCCAGGGTCTCACAGTAAGTAGTGAAGCTGCATTCCAAGGCTAAACTCATCTGATCTCCTCTATTCTAAACCTGAAGTCTAAAAAGCCCACTTCAAATAGAATCTCCACTTTCCAACTAAATGCCACAAGGATATACATTTTAAAAAACACTTAAATATAACATGACAAATGAATCTAAAATAGGTACATCAATTTTTAGCATTCCCTTTTTAGTAAACAAAACAGGTATCTGGAGAGAGAAGGATCTCACAGATATAGATAGTGGTAGAGCCAAGACTAGAACTCAGACCCACAGAGGGGACAACAGGGATTGAAAGCTGTCAAAAAACCCCTGAAGCTGGTCACGTTGACTGCCCCTTTATTGTCAGCCTCATCCTTCCTCAAATTCACTCACCTCTCTCCCTTCCACTTCCCTCCTCGCTGAGCATTGAACTGTGTCCCATTTCTATGTATTCCTACTCTGAGCCAGCTGTCATAATCCCTGCAAGGTGTTAGCTGATAACGGCTTGTGGGAGGATCATAAAATGTGAGCCCAGTGGAGGATATTAAAGTAGAAGTCTGAAATCAAGTGTGTGCTAAGACGGATATTGCAGGAGATGCCAGAAGGCCTACCAGGTAGTCCTACAAGGTGGCGTTTACCTTGGGCTATTCACTGTGGTCTAGAGTCTGGTTCCCAGCCTTGCTAGTCCCAACACTGTGTCTTTTCATGCCCCAAATTTGACTGAATGTGGAGATGATGACTCAGAATAACAAAACTCACAGACAGAAATGCAAACAAACAAGCCCGTTTATTAATGTACAATAAGACTTAACCTGTCCTGACCAGAACCTTCCTCTCATGGGAGGAAAAAGTATCTGGAAAGTCAAGGTGTTGACTGGCTCTCAGAGCTCCTGGAATCAGTGCAGAGGGAGTCAGGTAGAGAAGGACAGAGTTTAATGCCATTGATCTCTTAAGTCTTGCGCTGTCCATCCATGATGAAGGACTACCTGTCATTATGACTGGACACATGCCTCACTAAACTAAGCTTGCTCTCTTCCATGTAGTACTAGAATTGGAACATCCCAGTAGACCAGGTCCTGGTAGGAAGTAAATGACACACTCAGAGGGAGTAGTGACTAGGGTTGGCCCTGTGGCCTACTGATTAAGGGAGCTGGCTCCCACATGGATGTGTGGTTCAAATCCCATATGTGGTGGTTTGAAAAACACACTGGTGTGTGTGCATGCACACCCCAAATACCAACAAGATGGAGAAATGGAGAAGAATGACTTGTGACATGACTATGCCTCACTGGGGCTGTTCTCTCTCTCTTCCTCTTTTTTCTCTCTCGGTCTCTGTCTGGTGAGAGTATGTACCTTCTGATGAATTAAAACAAAACAAAACAAAAAGTGAACAGGAGTAGTGACTAGAGAACATTTACAGAACGGACTCTTTTTAAAGCTATTTCAAAACTAACAAGGAGTGCTGAAGTATTCCTAATCTAGCAACTGTGAGAGTTATCACCTCCTCAAAGTCAAAAGGAGGAAGCAGGTACCAGAACACAGGGAGAGCTGGGGCTAGGGCTATAACGGAGGTGTTTCCACAGGATCTGTGGCCTTTGCCACCACAAAACATAGCTTAGCAGGAAGGGAATCTGGGGAAGAAATGTGCTGGCTCTCTCCTACTGTCTTCTGAGTCTGTTAGTGCATGCCACTGACCGAGCACAGCTGCAAGCCAGAGGACCCAGTTGATACACTCTGTAGAGGCCAGCCTTTCAGATCACAGAGCAGGCTAGAGAAGGTGAAGAGTCAATCAGGAGGGGCAAGCCAAGAGATCTGGCACGTGGAACTGCAACCATTGTGCTTCCTCTTCTCTGGGCTTCCTCATTTGACCGTCAGCTTCTGCTTGAGATGATCTGGAATAATTCCTTCATTCCGGTTACACAGGGGTCTCCGTGGTCTGGGAGTCATTCTCTCTCTCTCTTTTTTAAGATAGAAACTCACTTTGTCAGGACCCTCCTGTTCGGTCTTCTGAGTAGCTGGGGTCAGAGGTGCACTTCTCCACACTGAGCCTTCAGGTTGGCCAGGAAGAGAATCTCGATTTCCCAAGTGGCCTTAGCCCATAAAGCAGCAGGGTCTTATCAACACATGCCACTGGGGCTGGGCCATTCTCTCTCTTTAAGATGTCTCTAAGTATCTCTGTTCTGATCTGTTAAGTGATGAATTCATTAATGTAATTTTATAGTCTTTTTTTTTTTCATATTTAATTGCCAGGGGACACATGCTTGCATGCCCCAAATCCCAACAAGAAAGAAAGGGGAAAAGCACTCCTCAGTGGTGCATCTTCTCATTTGTCCACTTGCTGGGATTTGGGGCAAGCAAGCACATATGCCTGTGTACTTTTTAAGCCACCAGGGCTGGGATTTAAACCATGGTCAGCCACGTGGAACTTGACTCCCTTAATCCCTAGGTCATGGCGCTGGCCCTGTGATTTTATATTCTCATTTTCTCATAGCTTATAAGGCCAGGTAGGGGATGCCTCCCAGGCGCCTCCACAACCAACACAATTTATCCTTATTGAAAGAAGAGTTAGGGGCAGGGGGATCTCAAGAGCAGGCCAGAGCTCTCCCAGCTACTCTCTTGGCATCAACTTTACAGGGAGAGTTTGCCTTTAAAAGGAACTCGAAGTGTGAAGCTTAAGGCACAAAGGAATTTTCTATTTTCTCAAATAGAACACTTCAGTTTGGTAGTAGGGAAGCATGGTGGGTTGAATAATTCCCCCCACCAAGATCTCCACATTCCAATCCCTGCAACTTGCAACATATATGGTGCCTTATATGGAAAAGGGACTTTGTACATGAGTGTAAATTAAAGGTGCTGCCATGTGGAGATTATCCTGAATTATCTGGGTAGGTTTGATGTAATTACGAAGGACCTTAGTGGACTGAGCCAGGCAGGTCAGAGGGGAGAGAAAGAAAGGTGATGACAGAAGAAGATGTTGGATTGAGACACCTTGAAGGGGGGAGTGGGGGCCAGGGGTCAAAACATTCAGGAGACCTCTAAAAGCCAGACAGTGCAAAACAATTATTGCCTTCTAGAGCCTTCAGGAAGAATGTACCACTGATTTCATTGAATTAATTTATAATATTTTGAAAGCAAATAGGTTTGGAGTCAGCTGATGGTGTGGTGGTTGAAGTGGATTCCATGTGGCTAACTGCATGGCTCAAGTCTTGGACCTGGTGGCTTGAAAAACATGCTGGATGTATGTACATGTGTGGCCAGAATCCTGAGAGGAAAATGGAGAAGGGATTGTGATGTGTCCATCCCCCCCAGGGAGTGATTTCTCACTTTCCCTCTCTCTCTTTCTCTCTCTGGCAAGCACATGCACCCTATAGCAAAACCCTATAGGAAAAAAAAAGGAAAAATAGTGTGTTTACTTATATTATGAGAAAGTGAGAGGAATGAGAGACAGCACCCTCAACAGGGCGTGATGCTGCAATCCACCGTCAGCCTCCGCAGCCAGCCTGGATCACGGGCAGATGCATATCCAGCATACTCAGGGAAGGCTCTGGATCCAAATCTGGAACGTTCTCATGTGTGCTGGCCTTGCAGAGCATTGTATGTTACTGCTGCGCTACTATCTGCCCCTTAGCATTTGATTTTAGTCCCATAATACCCTTCTTGAACTCTGACCTCCAGAACAGTAAGAGAATAAATTTGTGTTGTTTGCAGTTATTAAATTTGTGGTAATTTCATACAGTAGCCATAGGAAACTAACATGGACAATATTTGGGCTTTCAAGTTCTTGTCCAACACCCTTCAATTACAGGAGATAAAGGCTACACTCAGATCTTCTATCGTGGCTTTTTTGCCACTCAGTTTTGGGTGTGTATACAGGCTCCCTAGGGACTGGAAAAAAGCTGCCCTGGCAATGTCTAAAGGCACTCGGAACACAGGCAAAGTAGGTTTCTGCAAGGCCCAGGACATCCAGACCTTGTCCTTCACTGTTGACCAGGCTGGGGTGGCTGAGGGCTCCCACCCCAAGTCCTCTGAGTGGAGAGCCTGCTGTCTCAGAAAGGCAAGTGAAGAGATGGGGAGGAGCCTCTCCAGGCTTGGAAGAAAGGTGAAACAATTACGGAGTGACACAAAGGACGATTTCCTCCTGGCACTCTGTTGCTAAAATAGCCAAAGGAAAGGACTTTGAATCAGCTTTGAACTGGGACACTTGGGGGAGAAAATCCATCCATGAACTTCATGTCATCCAGCAGGTTTCCATGGTTCTGTTCTCTACCCCTGCTGTCACCCCAGCAGGCTGTCACAGAGACGTCCTCTGTAAAGCTGTTTTCCTTCTTCTGCAATTAAGTCATGCGTACTAAATGGAAATGAAGAGGACCTCACTCAAATGTGCCTTTAGAAAGAGATGGAATATGAAAAGGCTCAAATTCATTTCAGAGACAGCTTCATCTGTCAGAAATCAATACAGCCCGTGCATTCCACAATGCGCCAGTTCATGAAGTGAAAACTGCTCCAACTCTCAATTTAACATTTTCAAAGCTGATATTAAATTCCAAGATTTTATATCTGCTGTTGCCCATTGAGGACCAAGTTATAAATCTGAAGTCTCTCCTCAGCTCAGGAGTCTGACAGTGCTCGATAAAAACTTTTATAATCAAGTTCGATAAAGAATCACAAATCTTCATCTTGTGCATTTCAGCTTACAACAGTTTTTGTAAATAATATCTTGCTGTCTTGATGTTTGTCAATATTTGTCATTTTTTTTAAAAGGAATAAAATAGAAATACTATGTAAACTCTTGCCTCTTGGACAGAAATCACTGTTGGTAAAGGATTCAATGAGTAAGACGTCTTCACAGTGGCATTTATAAAGAATGACCATGAAAAGCCGGAAGATGGAATCTTTAGTGACATCCATAGCCTGATTCTGGTAACATTTATAGAGAAACAGAAGACAGCTGATCATCCAGGAGCCTTAAAAAAAGACTCCTCTTTGCTCGTTAGCATTTATTTCAGTCCTGAAATGGGCAGTCAGGCACTTGTCTTCTCTAAAATGCCCTTAGGCCAAAAATAAAGGAGCCTGTTTCACCTCCAAGCCTGTTTTGGGTGAGCTCCTTTCTTTAGAATGAAGACCTTTAAAAAAATGAATAAAAGAGATATTTTTATTGGAGCGAGTTAGATTCTGAGTTCTCTGTGTTTTCTTAGCTGTAAAAAGAGATAGGAAACAATACTATGCATACATACACACAGGTACATGCACATACACACACACACACACACACACACACACATATATATATACGCCCATAGGCATCTCGTACATGAATATGCATTAAAATAATAGATATATATATGTGTGGGAAAGGTAATATCAGGGACAATGCTAAACATTCAGGTCTCTGAGGAAAAGGGGGAAGAATGTGAGCAGGAGGGTAGACCAAAAACTTCAAATGAATTTATAAAATTTTATCTTGTCAAACTGGGACATTCCTCAAATGCTCATATACTTACAGTGGTTAGTTTGGGGTGTAAAGTTGACTGTTCTGAGGAATACTTAGAAGGCATTATTCTGGGGGTGTCCCGAGGAGATCAGTGCGTGAGTCTGACTAGATCAGCAGGGGAAGAGCTCCCTCAATGTGAGCAGGCATGATTCAATCGAGGGGCCCAGAGAAAATGAATACTATAGGCAGTTGGATCTCTTTGGAGAGAGTTTGGCAGATTTTCTGCTGATACCTAGGACATCAGAACTCAAGGCTCACCTAGCTTTCAACTCCTGGGCTCACACCAGCAGCCCCTTGGGTTCTCGGACTTTTGACTTTAGACTTAGAGTTATATCACTGCCTTCGCTGGCTCTGAGGCCTTCAGACTTGGGCTGAGCCTGCTACTGGCTTCCCTGGGCCTCCAGCTTGCAGAAGCCTGTGGTGAGACATCTCAGACACCATAATCGCACGAGTCAATTCTCCCATAGTTCCTTTCTTATATATCCATGCATAATCTATCAGTTCTGTCTTCCTAGAAAACGCTGAGCATACAATACCCTTTTTTATTTGTATATCTGATATATTTCATAGATAAATTTAATTTTTTCCTTTTTTTCTTGATAGAACACATATGCACATGCATTAGGGAGAGAAAGAGAGAGAGATGATTGCCTTCCATGGGGTCTGGTCATGTTGTGATCATCCCCAACCCGGTGGCCAGTTTGATCATGGGCACTCCTGCACATGCCTGCATGACTCAGGCTGACTGCGTGTGTTCAACTGCAGCCACCATGTGGGATTCAGCTTCTCACTCTCTTTTCTAAAGGTTTTTGCCATAGGGTGTGTGCGCTTGCCAGAGAGACACAGAGATAGTGAGAGTGAGAGGGAAAGTGAATAATCACCTCCCCCGACCCCTCCCCCCCCACAAGGGGAATGGCCACACTACCATTCATTCCATTCCCTTTCTGGGATTTTTGGCATGCATACACACATGCCCAGCATGAGTACCTGGGGTTTGAACCATGGTTGGCCATGTGAGAGTCCACTGTCTTATCCACTTTGCCACTGGCTGGCCCCCAGATTTCGTTTCTCTTGAGCGATGCATTCCCACTGTACCACAGACTTGTCTGCAAAAATTAATTCTATAGCAAGGTTTAGAGCTGCCTCATCAGAGAAATGAGAACACGAGGAAATAGTTCAGATGTCATTCAAATTCAACATGACCTAATTTACTCTTCTTAAGATCACTCTGCTGGCTCTGTGTTTAAGTGGGGAACCTAGACATGTCAGTGACAGGAAAGGATGAAAGACAACATCTTGTGCTGGCATGTGCTGGCTCATGGAAGAGGATCATTTAATTTTAATAAGATTTTTTCTTGGGGGCCAACCAGTGGTGTGATGGTTCAAGTGACTGGATCCCATATGGCGGACTGCTTGGTTTAAGTTCTAGACCCAGTGGCTTGAAAAATATGCTGGGTGCATGTGCATGCATGCCCCAAATCCCGAGAAGAGAATGGAGAAGGGATTCCAGCACGGCACTTCCCTCGGAGATGCTCTTATTTTCTCTCTGTCTCTTTCCAGCAAGCACATGCACACTGTAGCATTTAAAAAAAAAAAAAAAACCAACTTTTTTCTTTGGTTTACTTATTTATTTCTTCCATGAGCAAGAGATACAGAAAGGGAGAGAGAGAAAAAAAGAGCCCCGTGACAGGCATGTGATTTGTGATTCACCCCTCAGCCTTAGGCAGCTCCAGAGCATGGGCATCCATGTGCCAGGATGTTCTCTGGATGTGAACTAGAAACCTTCTCATATAGTTCAGCCTTGCGGAGTCCTTCACAGTTATCACTGTGCCACCGTTCAACCTCAATTTTCATGAATTTTGAAAGCCAGTAGTTAAATATCTATTATTAAAACTAAAAATGAAAGTCCATAAACTTGCAATTAAATAAATTATATTAAAAATAAATTTAATAGGGCTAGCCTGTGGCCTGGTGGTTAAGGTGGTTGGATCCCACATGACTGACCACACGGTTCAAGTCCTAGACCTGGCAGCTTGAGAAGCATGCCGGGTACATGTGCGTGCGTAGACCTGACAGCTTGAGAAGCATGCCGGGTAAATGTGTGTGCATAGACCTGACAGCTTGAGAAGCATGCTGGGTACATGGGCGTGCGTAGACCTGGCAGCTTGAGAAGCATGCCGGGTACGTGTGCGTGCGTAGACCTGGCAGCTTGAGAAGCATGCCGGGTACATGGGCGTGCATGTCCAAAATTCCAAAAGGAGGAAGAAATGGAGGAGAAAGGATTGCAGTGTGACCATGCCCCATGGTGATGATTTCTTGCTTTCCCTTCTCTCTCTTTGTTTTCTCCAGTGAGCATACATGCTTTCTGGCAAATTAATATAAAATAAAAAAACTTAAAATTCATCACATTCTTGGGAACCGGCAGTTAGCGTAATGGCTATGTCACTGGACTCCCACGTAGTCGACCACGGTTCGCGTCTCGGACCAGGTGGCTTAAACTCACGCCGGGCGTGTGTGCGTGTGTGCCCAAGATCCTGAGAGGAGAATGGAGAAGGGATTGCAATGTGACCATCCCCCTGGGGGGTGATTTCTTGCTTTCTGTCTCTGTGTCTCTCTCTGTCTGGCGAGCGCTTGCGCCCTATAGTGAAAACCTCTCCAAAAAAAAAAATTCATCACATTCTAATTATTTTATTATACTTTGTTACTGTCTAGTCTGTTGAAGCTATGTCTATCTATTGTACCTGCATGGTAGAAAAACTATATAATGGCCTACAACTTCATTCAGCGATATGTTAAGCTAGTAATTTGAAATTGGACAGAGTGAGAGTATTTACACCAAGGAAAGTGGCAAATGCTACTAATCAGGGCCTTTCCTGACACACACACACACACACACACACACATACATATACACTTGAGAGCCTGCAGTTAAACATTTACTGGCACACTATGGACAGAAACCAATTTCCTCAACAGCTTCTTGGCTTTAACTTCATTCTGAATGTTCTGAACTCTCAATCACCAAGAAAAGCTCATCTCTCTACTAGATTTGGATGACTTCCACAAAACCAACTGGATACATACTTGAGGTGCTACATGATTGGATAAAATTTGCAGAAGAAAGGCTGTCTGTTCCTTTTTTGTATATCCTTCAGACCACAAAGTATCACCTGCCAGTGTCCCCAGCCAAGGGTGCATTTGATTGTTAAACAAGTCTAATCCCAAATATCACAGTATCATCCTTACCTGGCCTCCCTCTAATTCTCTTTCTTTTTTTAACCCTGACTTACCTTGAGCTGGGAAATCCCTGGAGGTCTTAGACTTAGGCTTACATAGTATGAGCTGGCAAAGGAGCAGGATGCTGGGCTGCAGAAACCCTGGGATGTGCATATGCCTGCTGGCCGAATTTCTTGCCCATTTGAAAACTGGAAGTTCCTGGGGCATCTGGAGCCTAGCAAGGGGCAAGGTAGGGCTGGTTTAAGAATAGCGCCCCCCGCCCCCAGCAATTCCTCAGGCCTAGGGCTTCAGCCCCTGACACCAGCTGGAGTCAGAGCAGCATCAGTTCTAGAGCGGGTAGAGGGAACTTGGTAACCATTCTGAGCAGTCACAGAGATACTGGTAAGAGCTGACAAAGAGTGCTTTTCTTGGAGGTGGCTCTCGATATTTTTTCTCTTTGTTCCTCTCCAATTCACTTCAAAAATAAACCATGTAGGGAACCAGCAGTTAGCGTAATGGCTATGTTGCTGGACTCCCATGTAGTTGACCACGGTTCGTGTCCCGGACCCGGTGGCTTAAAAAACTCACGCCGGGTGTGTGTGCGTGCATGCCCAAGATCCCGAGAGGAGAATGGAGGAGAAGGGATTGCGGTGTGGCCATCCCCCCTGGGGGGTGATTTCTCGCTTTCTGTCTCTATGTCTCTCTCTGTCTGTCTGGCGAGCGCACGCTCCCTACAGTGAAAATCTCTCCAAAAAAAAAAATAAATAAATAAACCATGTAAAACAACAACAACAACAACAACAAAACAGGTCAGTATTCATTAACCTGGGGCAGCTTAAGTATATTCTATTTTCATTAGGAAAATTATGGATCAAGGAAAAAAATCACCTTTCCTTCTGAATAGTGTCTCATAACCATGTAATACTTGTTAGAAATGTAACATTTCAAAACTCAGAACGTAATGGTTATGCTGTAGAGATCAGAGGCACATGAAAAACCTACCTTCTATTATTTACACTGTATTTAAAAGAAGAACCCTACTGTTTTAGGTAGAACTAACTGTTCTGCATTTGGTTGGGGATGAAATTCTCAGTAACAGCCAATAGATTTTGTAAAAGAGTTGAAGTAATTTAGACAGAAAGGAAGGCGATGTTCTCTAGAAAATGATGTGAGATGACCCAAAAAGTGGCTCTTGGGAAGACAGAAACACAATCATAAAAGAGACGCGAGAAGAGTTTGAATAAATTATATCATGAAATGTGAGAGTGGAAAAAAGTAGTAGTTCTGCCTTAGTATTTTTATATCGTACGTGATTTTAAAAATGTATGTGTGACTAAAAAAATGTATAGTTTAAGTTAAAAATCATGTCTCCGAAGACCAATGACATGACAGTCAGAAATCAGTCTAAAATAATTCTTGGTATATAAAAGTATTCAACTATAAACAAAATATATATGAATGAAAGAACATAAATGCATATTGATCTAGAAGGAAAGTCATCAAAAATAATCAGAGTGGTTATGTTTGGATGTGAGGCTACGGGTGACTCCCCCCACCACAATTCTACAGTTTCCAAACCTTGCACAATGCATAGTCCTTACAGTTCTTTTTCTCTCTCTCATTTTTTAGGCTTTTGCTAGAGTGTGCTTGCACTCATTGGAGAGAGACAGAGACAGAGAGAGGGAAAGTGAGAAATCACCTCCTAGGGGTGATGGCTGTTCTACCATCCCTTCTCCATGCTCCTCACAGCATTTTGGGCACACACACGCATGTGCCTGGTGTGTTTTTCAGGTCACCAGGTGGCCGAGCTGGTGAGCGCCTTACCCCCCACACCACTTGGTGGCCCTGGTTTTTACTTTTATAACAAAAAAGAACCTTATTTTAGACACACTTTATAAAACATCTGCTTAGAAACCCTACCTCTCATGTGTCTGTGTGGATCCTCTACTCCTCCTAGGGTGGAGTAGAAATAAAATAACCACTTTGTGAATCATATACCTGACCTTGTACTGAACACTTTCCATGGGTTATTTTATGTAATCGCCACCCGGCGCTATGATGTTCGCATACATACCCTGATTTTATAGGTGAGAAAAATCAAAGACCGGGGCAATTTAAGTCTTTGCCTAAGATACACAGCTCATGAGTTGAGGTGCTGGTATTTAAACTGAAGCGGACTGAGTCCAGAGGCCAGGCTCCCAGCCGTAGGGCTACCTGAGCTGCCTTCTCCAGCACTCCAATACCAATCTAGAAGGATTTCAACTGTAAATGTTAGCTTATGGGAAAATTCATAGCTAAGGGTCCCAAACATCTATCTCAGCCTCACCCGTGAAGAAGCTGAAAATTTTAATTGAGTTTTAAGCAGGCACAATCGTCTGAAAAAAATCATGTTGAAATTTAAGCTAATCAGGAACATGATGGTATTGGGAGGTAGAATGATTGGGAGGTGATTAGGTCATAAGGACAGAAGATGCATGAATGGGATAAGTCCCCTTATAAAAGAGGGCAGAGAGTTGCCTTGCCACTTCCCATCGTGAGAAACGGTGAAAAGGTGCCATCTGTGAACCAAAAACCGGGCCCTCACCAGACACTGTGTCTGCTGGGGCCTTGATCTTAGACTTCCTAGCCTCTTGTTGCTTATAAGCCACCCAGCCCATGATACTCTGTTAGGGCAGCCCTAGCTGAACCAAGGTTCTTACCTGGGGCTGTGCTGTTTGCAGAAAGCCCCTAGACTGTGAGCTGGTGGGCTTCCAGGACTGTGACTTGAGTCATTGCATACGCCCCCCCCCCACCTTGGTTTAATGCTCTGCTGTTGCCATCTTGAAATTCTTAATTTTCAAATAAAGGGCTTTGTTTTCTTTTTTATCATTTTTTAAGAGGTTTTTGCTATAGCACGTGTGTGCTCGCCAGAAAGACAGAGGGAGACAGAGAGAAAGCGAAATCATCCCCCAGGGGGGTTGGCCATGCCACAATCCCTTCTCCTCCATTCTCCTCTCAGGATCTTGGGCACACACGCACAAACGCCTGACGTGGTTTAAGCCACCGGGTCCGGGACTCGAACCGTGGTCGACTACATAGCCAGCAACAGAGCCATTATGCTAACTGCTGGTCCCAGGGCCTTGTTTCCTTACTTTGCACTGGAACCTGCAGATGTGTAGCCAATCTTGCTGATAGGGCACCAGAAAGAAGAAATTCCCTCTGAAGTCTTTGGGTCAAAGGGTCAGATGGAAAGAAAGGGGTCTTTCAGATTGCCAGTCCAGTGACAGCGAGCTCAGAGCACGTATAGGGAATTCCAGCCTCTCCATTAACCGCTTTTATGAAAAAGCTCTCAGTGCAAAACCCCAAACTTAGGGTGGGTGAAGGATACGGGGTAAGTATGGCCTCAGTCTCTGCCTTGTCCAGTTCTACTCTGTTTTCGCTTGCTGTTTGGTCTGTGGGTGTCCATTCCGTCCTTGTCTATACCCATGCCCTTTATTCACTATTAGAGGCTTTTCGTTTTTCAAGACAAAATATTTATTTACTGTGACAGAAAATGCATATAGCGCTGTAGGTAAGGCATGCTGCTGAGTGTCTGAGTATAATCAAAGGCTGGGATGAAAATGAACGGGAAGGACTGCTTTTACCTTTCTTCAGACGCCAGAAGGTTCATGCACTCACTAGAAAGACAAGGGAGAGAGAGAAAGCTGCCCCCAATGGGGAGTGGTCTCGGAGCACTCCCGTCTCCTCCATTTCTCCACGGGTGCCCAGCGGTGTGTGTTTAAAGCCTGTGGGGCTGAGGTGTGAACTGCTGTGGCCATGTGGGATCCAGCTTCCCTTTGTCACCAGGCTAAGGGGCTGGTCCTGAATGCTGTTTCTTTTTTCTAAAACGGTGAAAAGGTGCCATCTGTGAACCAAAAACCGGGCCCTCACCAGACACTGTGTCTGCTGGGGCCTTGATCTTAGACTTCCTAGCCTCTTGTTGCTTATAAGCCACCCAGCCCATGATACTCTGTTAGGGCAGCCCTAGCTGAACCAAGGTTCTTACCTGGGGCTGTGCTGTTTGCAGAAAGCCCCTAGACTGTGAGCTGGTGGGCTTCCAGGACTGTGACTTGAGTCATTGCATACGCCCCCCCCCCCACCTTGGTTTAATGCTCTGCTGTTGCCATCTTGAAATTCTTAATTTTCAAATAAAGGGCTTTGTTTTCTTTTTTATCATTTTTTAAGAGGTTTTTGCTATAGCACGTGTGTGCTCGCCAGAAAGACAGAGGGAGACAGAGAGAAAGCGAAATCATCCCCCAGGGGGGTTGGCCATGCCACAATCCCTTCTCCTCCATTCTCCTCTCAGGATCTTGGGCACACACGCACAAACGCCTGACGTGGTTTAAGCCACCGGGTCCGGGACTCGAACCGTGGTCGACTACATAGCCAGCAACAGAGCCATTATGCTAACTGCTGGTCCCAGGGCCTTGTTTCCTTACTTTGCACTGGAACCTGCAGATGTGTAGCCAATCTTGCTGATAGGGCACCAGAAAGAAGAAATTCCCTCTGAAGTCTTTGGGTCAAAGGGTCAGATGGAAAGAAAGGGGTCTTTCAGATTGCCAGTCCAGTGACAGCGAGCTCAGAGCACGTATAGGGAATTCCAGCCTCTCCATTAACCGCTTTTATGAAAAAGCTCTCAGTGCAAAACCCCAAACTTAGGGTGGGTGAAGGATACGGGGTAAGTATGGCCTCAGTCTCTGCCTTGTCCAGTTCTACTCTGTTTTCGCTTGCTGTTTGGTCTGTGGGTGTCCATTCCGTCCTTGTCTATACCCATGCCCTTTATTCACTATTAGAGGCTTTTCGTTTTTCAAGACAAAATATTTATTTACTGTGACAGAAAATGCATATAGCGCTGTAGGTAAGGCATGCTGCTGAGTGTCTGAGTATAATCAAAGGCTGGGATGAAAATGAACGGGAAGGACTGCTTTTACCTTTCTTCAGACGCCAGAAGGTTCATGCACTCACTAGAAAGACAAGGGAGAGAGAGAAAGCTGCCCCCAATGGGGAGTGGTCTCGGAGCACTCCCGTCTCCTCCATTTCTCCACGGGTGCCCAGCGGTGTGTGTTTAAAGCCTGTGGGGCTGAGGTGTGAACTGCTGTGGCCATGTGGGATCCAGCTTCCCTTTGTCACCAGGCTAAGGGGCTGGTCCTGAATGCTGTTTCTTTTTTCTATTCCTTTTTTTTTTTCTTTTTCTTTTTTTGGTTTGCTACAGAGCTTGTGCCCTCCCCGGAGAGACACAGACAGAGTGCTTCAGGTAACACGGGAGGTGGTGTGATTTGCTGCTTCTCCCGAGAGACAGACACTGCCTGTTAATGCCCGTAGTCCCTGGGTGCTGGCTGCCCTCTCTGGTATTGTGGACACAAAAGTATCCAAGGCCATTCTGGTCTGAACCATCTCCCCAGGTGCTTCACATACCTGTTGATATTGTCATTGTTGTTGGCTTTTGGGAAAGGGAACCCGCCACTCTGCTGGGCTGCCAACTTGACTGGGGACTGGAAGTCTCTCTCTTCTTAATTTAGTATAGGGCAAGTATACTCCCAAGGGGATGGGGAGACAAAGACAGAAACTGAGAAACCACCTCCCAGAGGGGCACAGTCATGCCACAATCCCTTTTCCTCCATTCTCCTCTGAAGATCTTGGACACACATGCATACACACCCTGTGTGTTTTTCAAGCCACCAGATCTGGGACTTGAACTGGGTAGTTGGCCGTGTGAGAGCCAGCCACCTTAACCACCACAACACCAGCTGGTCTAGTGACTGGAGTCTCTTTTTGACTCATTTCTGTTGCTTGTGCAACCTATCCACGCAACATTCTGTTACTTGTAGATTGGTGAAAACCGCGTTATTACAAGTTGCTAGGTACACATATTTCTCCATCTGAATTTGTCCATTTTAATTCACTCACAAAAGGCCATTGACTGCCACTGCCATTTAATTCAAAGGTCCTGTTCGTGGAGGTTTACAAACAAGGAATCTGTGAGGAGAATGTGACCTGAAGGGATCCTGTTGGTGGAGGTTTACAAACGAGCTATCTGTGAGGAGAATGTGACCTGAAGGGTGGCAGGGTGTGCTATCCCAAAATAAGCCACTTTGAGCTAAAAGCACTTCAAGAAACAGCAGGTACAAGAAGGACACTCTGACCGCTCCCAGTTCTCCTGCTTTTTCTTCCTGAAAGTGGGAGATAAAAGCCGAGGTTCCATCTATGCCAGTTTGACTTAGCAGATCTGAGGTGGTGCCCAGGACCTGTGTTTCTGGTGCTGGGGGTTCACAGATCACCTGTATTCATTGAGGTCCACCAAGAAGCAGATCCTAAGATAGAACTGGATGTAAGAGTTCTTGGGGGTGGGAGTGGGGGGTAAGGGCTGGGACCTCCAACCACGCCTGCTCCCTGGTTCTCCAGCCTACCTGCTGCAGGGCACTGGGAGGCCTTCCTGCCTGAGAGACTGTCTCCTCCTGTTCCACCCCAGTCTCCTGACTCTTGCAAACAGGAAGAGGGGCAGAGCAGGGCAGTCAGGCATAGCCATGCCAGGCTGGGTTGGGCCAGAACTGTACATCCACCTGCTGCTGTTGTGTCTTAGATGAGTCTGGACCAAAGGCCCAGAGTGAGAACTGAAGGAGAGCAGAGGCTGGATGCAGAGGACAGAGCAACTTTTCTGGGTCAGTCCCTCTGGCTGCTGCTCTCCTGGGACCCACGCACAGGCTCCTCATGCAGGCGGCAGCCCAGCCCCAGGGGACTGAAGCTCAGGGTCTCCCTGCACATGGCCATAGTGACAGCCGAAGGGAAGTCTCTGCTGTGTGCTCAGGAGGCTGGGGAGGAGCCATCCTGGGGAACTGGTGCAGCCAGACCTGCTCTCTGGGCCCTTCCTCACAGAGAGATGCTGAACTTTTATAGATTTCTCTGTCCTAAACCCCACGAACTAGGCAAGAGAAACTGAGCTGATAGAGAAAGCGTGAGGTGGAGGCCAGTCGTGTGGAACCCGGAAGGGGCATGACTCAGAGCGGAGTGTCGGAGCAGGTTCTGTGTATACAGTGCGAGCATGTTGGCTGGTACAGCTGGGCCTGTCCCTTACTTTCGTGCCTGGTCCTGATGGCTTTCACCTTTGCTTTGCTTTCACTTCTGGGTAGTTTTACCTATTTTTTTTTTTTTTGAGAGGTGTTTTTTTTTTTTTTTTTTTTTTTTTTTTTTTGCTATAGGGTGCGTGTGCTCGCTGGAGAGATAGGGAGAGACGGAGTGAGATAAGTAAGAAATTAACCCCACCCCCTCTCACTGCACCTTTCCCCCCCAGGGGAAGGCCGTGCCACAGTCCCTTCTTCTCCATTCTCCACTCTCCTCTCAGGATTTTGGGCACGCAGGCACATGTGCCCAGCATGAGTTTCAAGCCGCTGGGTCTGGGATTTGAACCATGGTCAGCCATGTGAAAGTCCAGCACCTTAACCACTATGTCACTTGCTGGTAGTCAAATCTTTTCCTGGGAGATTGTTCATTGTACTTTTAGTTGAAGAATGAGGGTGAGTCTTTGAATACTTAAAAAACATCTAGGCCTGGGCCAAGCCCCACCAGCTGAGCCTAAAGGAAGGGAGATGTGGCCACAATAGCCACACCATGGCAAAACCCCACCCCTGGAAGTCTATGGTCTTGGGCACATGACATTGGACATTGAGGCTGGCACCCTGGATCCTGTAACTGATGTCACTGCTGACTATGCATTCTGGATTGTAAGACACACCACCAATTTAATAACTGCTTTGGGGAGAGAAAAAGAAACATAGCTTCATCACCTGCACACAAACCGAAACATCCATTCTGATTTCAGGACTATTAAAATGTGAAAATGTGCATCCCAAAGCAAATGTGGAAAACCAGGAGCAAAATTTACAAAAATGAAGAAGAGACTTCCTAACTTGGGGGGTAAGATGCATTGATAATGATGTCAAGAGGCCTTTTGCCATATGTCACTGCTATTGTTTTTTTTTTTTTTTTTTTTTTTTTTTTAGGGGCACGGCCACCACCAACAGACAGAGAGAGACAGAGAGACAGAAAGCGAGAAATCACCCCCCTGGGATGTTGGCCACGCTGCAATCTCTTCTCTTCTGTTCTCCTCTCGGGATCTTGGGCATACACGTACACGCGCCTGGCTTGAGTTTTAAGCCACCAAGTCCGGGACATGAACCACAGTCAACTACATGGGAGTCCAGTGACATAGCCATTACGCTAACTGCTGGTCCCACTGCTACTTTTCTTTTTTTTTTAGAGAAAGAAGACATGAGTTGACCTGGTCTACTCACCCCATAGTGTGGTATTAGTGGTACTTGTATTTAGCAAGCACTACAGGCATTAAATTGGTTAGTAGCTATTTGCATCTTCTAACCACACAGTTGAAATAGAATGAAATGATATTTAGTTAGTTTCAGTTCTAGAACTAGTTCTAGCTAGTGTTTGTGGGGTACTTTTAATGTACAGGTGCTTCTTTAGGTACTTTACATGAATTAACTCATTTAACCCTATGGAAATCCTACGAGAAGGTGCTATGACTATTTCTAGCCGTAGAGATGGAAACGATGAGGCACCAAGTGGTCTAAGAATATAAGCAAGGTCTCACAGGTGGAATGTAGACTGAAGCACGGGTAGTACTGCTCTTGAGTCAACAGTCTCCCCAGAGCAGAAGGGAGGAAACAGACCAAACAAAACCGAGAGTTTCCAATAACGTTGGACAGATAAAAAAAAATATGTATGTATATACATATATATATTTTGGGTTGGGCTAAAGGTAGTGGCATGCTGGTAACCTGGCTCTTTCTCCCCCATCCTGAAAAGCACTGGTTATTAGCATTTGCCAATTTCCTTGGTGTAAATACTTTCCCCTTGACTGATTTCAAGACATCAGTCTATTGGTACAATTTCTAGGTGTTTAATAGTTGCTCTCCAGAGCCAGTATGAGCTGGCTTCAGCATACCCCTAGCTGAAAGTAACTGACCAAATTGATTTGAGGCACTTTGACCAAGAACGTGTTTTGCATGGTGATAAATTAAGCCAACCGTGGGTGCGCCTCTGCATGTATGTTTAGGGCTTGGAAATGTTTTTTCCTCTCTGCTTCCCCACCTGCCACCCAGGGGAGTACAGCCCTGACTGGGCCCTGGGGAGGGTAAGGGTGTGCTGTCCACCCTTATTGGCCTCCCTATCACAGAAGAAACAGGAGACCAGAGTTTCCCATTCCAGGGGAAGCAGCCGCCTCACTTACACTCAAGAAGGACCACTTAGTGGCTGCCTAAGTGCCTCCTTCCTGAAGCCGAGCAGCAGCAGTGAAATGAGATATAAAGGAAGGAAAACTACCAGGTTAAATGAGTGGGAATATGGGCCTGAAAGTGGTGCAGCTGAGAAGCCAGGAAGAGGCTGGTAAACCATGGCCAGCAAGAGCAGAGACGAGAGCAAGTCCTAAAAAGCAAAGTCACCAGAAGACACTTAAGTGACATCAGAACAGCTCTAGAAACAAAGTCACGAAGGGAACACAAACTTGGATACCTACATGGACCAGGCAGGTAACGTACGTGAACAATATGAACAAGATATGAGAAAATAGGGAGTGGTGGGGACTGTAGCAAACTATAAGCACATGCCCTGCCAGAAGACCACGAAGGGTTTTTGAAAAGCTGTGGTTTTAACATTATAGGACAAAGGAAACAAGTCTACCACCAGATGTGGGCCTCTATTTTCTGAGCTGTCACAAAGCTTCTCAAAAGATTTTGAAGGTCACTCACAGGTGGAGGCAGACTGCCATTGCCCCTGCTCTTCATCCGAGGCACTGGGGGCCAGGGGTCGGGCAGGCAGTAGAGCTGATTCATCCAGGAGCAGGCCGTCAGGGGTACATCGTCTATAGCAAACTTCAAAACGGTAGTATGACAGACTAAAATCCAGTCTGCTTCTTATTATCACCATGTGCTGACAATGCTGAACAATATCAGTGTTCTTCTTGGGGAAATTTTTTTTTTTTTTTTTTTTTGGGGGGGAGAGAGAGATTTTTTTTTTTTTACTATAGGGCATGTGCACTTGCCAGAGAGATAGAGAAACAGAAAGTGAGAAATTACCCCCCTGGGGGGGATGGTCATGTTCTAATCCCTTCTCTTCATTCTCCTCTCAGGCGCTTGGCCATGCAGCACACCCACCTGGCGTGTTTTAAGCCACTGGGTCCAGGACTTGAACGTGGGAGTCCAGTGATGTAACCATTGTGGCATCTGCTGGTCCCAATCTTTTCTTTTTTTCCCCCCATCTTTTCTTTTTATAAATGAGAGAGAGAACACATGTGTGTGAAGGAGAGAACATGAGAGTGCATGGTGGGGGGTGGGAAGGGGGAGAGAAAGACAGAGACAGATTTTTTTGTTTGTTTGTTTTTTGTTTTTGAGACAGATTTTTGACAGGGTCTCTCTAGGTCTCAATCCTCCTGTCCCAGTTTCCCAATTAGCAAAGACCACAGTTGTACACTACGATGCCCAGCCTGTTTAGGCTTGCCTGGTAACCCAACCTAGGGCTCCCATACGGCCTCAGCCACCACACAGCTGGGCCCTCCTGCTTGCACCTCTGCAGCTGAATCTGAACAATTGTTGGTTGAAGTTCTAAACAGTTGTTACGGCTGTTGTTGTATTTTAACAATAGATATGTAGAGCTGGCCTTGTGCCAAGTGGTTAATGGAGCTGGATATCACATGACTGACCATGGTTCAAATCCTAGACCCGGTGACTTGAAAAACACACTGGTTGCATGTGTGCGCATAGCCCAAATCCTGACAGAGCAGGGAAATAAAGGAGGGCTGGCCGTATGACCATACCCTCGTTGGGAGGTACTTTCTTCCTTTCTCACTGTTTTCTTCTCTCTGTCTTTCTCCAGTGAACACATACACCCTCTGGCAATGAAAAGAAAACTGAATAACTCATCTATTAATGAACACTGTTTTCTACATGGAGGTTAATTTGGAACGTTAACCTCTGACTCACATAGACTCACCCACAAGCATTTGTTTCCGGAGTAAGTACTTAGTGATTCAGAACCAATTGGTTCCAAATTCTGTGTAACCACATAGTCCTGTGTTTCAACAGCAGATTTAAAATGAGCACTGCTCGCACATGACTGTAACACAAAGGGCCAGAATCTGCATCCGTTTCAATTCTGTTGTTCCATGTGACCGTTGCCAGACCGAAAAGGGCAATGCTTAAATGCCTGGATTGTTTTCATCAAGAACTGACTGGTGCTCATTCGAAAGCAACAGGTCAAGTAATGCCAATATTTACTCAGCTGTTTTCTCTGATTATTGCAGAGAAAAAACTTTAGAAGTTTACCAACCATAAAGAAAACGTATGGTGAATTTTTCTGGTGGAGATATTTTAGCAAAAATTTCTTGATTGTGAAGGTATTTGAAAGTAGTCATAATTGATCCCAAAGAAACAAGTACATCAACAGCTTGCAACTTCTGAAATTAATTGTTAAATGAAATCCGCCTAAGTCTAACGAATTGGTTTTTTTTTTAATTTAATTTAATTTTTTTAGTTTCTGCTATAGGGCACATGTGTTCACTGAAGAGAGACAGAGGGAAGGGAGTGAGAAATCACCCCTTGTGGTGAGAGTATGGATATGATGCAATCCTTTCTCCTCCATTTTCTTGAGATTTGAAACACATCCATTCACACACATCCAGTGTGTTTTTCAAGTTACCTGGTCTGGGACTCAAACCACTCAGTCGGCATGTAGTTGCCTTAACCACTGCCTTTAGCTGGCCCAACAAACCTATCTTTATGTTTTTATTTTTTAAACTTTATTTATTATTATTTTCCAATTTGACCGGAGTGAGACAGAAAAAGAGAGAGAGAAAGAGAGAGAGAGAGAGAGGGAGGGAAAGTAAGAAAGGAAACCACCAGGTCTGGGACTTGAACCATGGTTGGCCATGTGGGAGTCCAGTGCCTTTAATCACCATGCCACCTTCTGGCCCTATTTTTTTTATGTTTGAGACATCCTAACTATCTGTGCATCCATCTGTGGATTCATGTAAAAGATATTTTCAAAAATTAAATGAATAATTAACTATGAGTAAAGACAAACCAATGAACTGTTGAACATGAGTGTGTGAAGATCAATTTTGACCGTCATTGACAGATTCATAGAGGTGGAACCTCAAAAGAGAAACTAATTTTTTTTTTTTTTGAGAGGTTTTTGCTTCAGGGCATGTGCACTCGCCGGAGAGACAGAGAGAGACAGAGAGATAGAAAGAGAGAAATCACCCCCCAGGGGGGATGGTCACACCGCAATCTCTTCTCCTCCATTCTCCTCTTGGGATCTTGGGCACACAGGCACGCGCACGTGGCATGAGTTTAAGCCACTGGGTCCAGGACTCGAACCATGTTCGACTACATGGGTGTTCAGCAACATAGCTATTATGCTAACTGCTGATCCCCAAAACAGAAACTAATATTATGATATTAATTGCTGTGATAGACCAACATGTGGGTATATTTGTCCAGATTTTTTTTTTTTTTTTGGAGAGATTTTCACTGTAGGGCGCGTGTGCTCGCCAGACAGACAGAGAGAGACTTAGAGACAGAAAGCGAGAAATAATCACCCCCCAGGGGGGATGATCACGCCGCAATCCCTTCTCCTCCATTCTCTTCTCGGGATCTTGGGCACGCACGCACACGCTCCCGGCGTGAGTTTTAAGCCACCGGGCCCAGGACACGAACCGCGGTCGACTACGTGGGAATGCAGCGACATAGCCATTACGCTAACTGCTGGTTCCCTCTGTCCAGATTTTTAACATAATGATATAAGTAAAATGTATAAACTCATGATTTTTCTTTTTTACAAAAATATTTTTCTTTTATTCATGATAGAACGTGTGCATGAGAGAAAGTGAAAGAGAGAGAGAACCCTCCAATGGGCCCTGGTCATGCTGCAATCCTTTTCTCTCAGTTTCTTCATTCTGTTAGGATCCTGGGCACATGTACATGCCTGGTGTGTTGCTGCCAGCGTTGAGATTCAAATTCTAGTCATCCATGTGGGATCTGCTTTCCTCTGCACAGTGCTTAACTGCTGAGCCAAAGGACCAAAGAGCCCAAGGACCAGAGGGCTGGCCCAATTTTTCTCTTTTACTATATTTTAACATTTATTTTTGCTGGCATGGCTGCATATCCAAAACTCGATAAAAGAGACTTTTAATATCTGCACTCCTTTCCTGACCATTATTATTATCTGATTATTATTACACATCTGTTGGTGAAAGTTGTTGGGGCCGGCAGATGGCGGTTACATCATTGGACTCCCACAGAGCTGCAAGTGGTTTAAGGCCTGCACCTGGTGGCTTGAAACTCATGCCAGATATGTGTGCATGCATGCCCAAGACCCTGGGAGGAGAAGAGATTGCAGTGTGGTCCTCTCCCCTACCTTCCTACTCACTATCTCTGTCTCTGTCTTCCCAGGGAGCATATGCACCCTAAGGCAAAAATCCTCTAACTGCTCCCCCCCAAAAGTTGTCATGTAGAGAGGGGGATGTTAAAGAATGATCTGCCCACTGGGTCCTGGTATGTCACTGCTTTGTGGTCTGTGTTAGCTGCTCGGGGGAATGGACTCTGGACTGGTGGAAACCAAGCAAAAGGACTCCTGTGTCTCTAGTGCAGGGACCGTGTGGGGATAGGTCTTCCCCAATTTGCTGGAGGACACGTGTGCTCACTGGAGAGAGAGTAGGAGAGAAGGGAGAGAAAGCACTACCCCCATGAGAAATGGCCACACCACAACCCCTTCATTTCTGTCTCTTTTTTCAGGATTTTGGGCACACATACACATGTGCCCAGCGTGGTTTTCAGGCTTCTAGGTCTGGGACTCAACCACAGTTGACCATGTGAGATCCAGGCCACTGGCTGGCCCTCTCCCCATTTTATTTAATACGTTATCTAACATAGGAACCATTTTGAGACAACCTGATCCTGGCCACTTAACCTAATTTGAGAGTCCATTTTGGCAGCTCATGGAACTCTTGGAACTTAAAGGATTGATTCCATAGCCCAGGCATGGTGGGTCCTATTCCTACTGAAGAATGAA
Organism: Tupaia belangeri chinensis; assembly: GCF_000334495.1. Classification (NCBI taxonomy): domain Eukaryota; kingdom Metazoa; phylum Chordata; class Mammalia; order Scandentia; family Tupaiidae; genus Tupaia; species Tupaia belangeri. Next base: position 2,543,869 of record NW_006159535.1, read on the forward strand.
AATATTATGGGGACCTTTCTAGCCACCATCCAGGTGGGTGACTTAGAGGTTTTTACTGGCCCACTTCCCTGGCATCAGTCAGAGGGATGGAGGTGATTTTGTTCTCCCGCTGGCTCCTGGCCCCTAGCCAGACCATTTCACTGCTGGCTCCATCATGGTTACCCCTTGTGGAATGGGGAGATGGAGACAGATCAGCCTGAGCGGCAGAGGTAAGATGGGAAGGATAACCCCTAACACGAGCCCTGGCAGACAGGGCAACCCTAGGTGGGTGGAGATGGCGACTTTCTCAGGGCATTATCTTGAAATTCTCACCACTGTAGTCATTCCATTGAGATACTATCAATACCACTATTGTTCTCACCCTTATCACCCTGCTTTTTAGATATTCTTGTACATGCACAAAGGTGTCACCTAGAGAGACTACACATTCACCCTCGAAATGACAAGGAAGAGCAGCTCCTCATTAACCAGCCTGCTCCATCCCTGGAGGCCAGGGAGGCAGAGCAGGGGTGGGTTATGGAAGTCCTGGATGAAGAAAGATCTGGAATGATAGGACAGATAGAACTCTTGAAGGAGGGGACAGGTCTGGGCTGTCAGGGCTATTAGAGGGGGCGGGGCCCAGGGACAGGGCAGGTGGGACATTAGTCCTCAGTCCTTTGCCTGGTTCAGTCCAAGTGTCTTAAACTGTCATGTGCTAGAAGATGAGGCAGTGACATAGAGACACTCCAAAGGCAACTGATTCCTTCTTGGAAGCTGTTAAAGTTATTGATTTAAGTCATGACAGGCTCAAGGGCACTAAGAGATTCTCTGAAAAGGAAATCAAACTCTTTCTCTGGGTCACTATTGCTTTTTATTTAGGCAAAGGTCTAAATCTATTGAGGTGAAAGCCACTGGGTTTCACCTCCAGAGCAGTCTGGGGAGACCTATAAAACTTATTGATTTGACTTATTTAACTTACTCTGGCTAATAATAAAACAACTAGACCCATCAATCAGTCCCTAGGCCCCCCAAGAGAATGTTTACAGAGTGGATTGATTTCTCCTCAGAGATGGCAGTTTATGGGAAAAGCACTGCGGGGGTTGGAACAATAGATGCTATCCCCATGCTGGACTCAGTCCATCCTTTTGCATTGCCCAGTGACATGCTGGGACACACACCAGCCCCTTCCCTGCCCAGGTGAGGGACCTGCGACAGGGCCAGCAGTTCTCTGTAAGTAGGTTGCACTGACCTCTCTGAACAGCAAAGAGCTGGACAGCACCATCAGGAAGGTGATGGGAAGCTGCCAGATTTATCTTTGCCAGGTAAGAAAAGTCAGGAATGAGGATATTGATGCCGGGCAAAGAAGGAGGGTGTATGCAGAGGGGCGGGCAGCCAAGATAACTGAGCGGCAGCATGCCTGCCTTGAAGTCTGAGGCAAGGCCTTCCAGAGGACTTGCTGCAGGCCACCTCTGTGCCAATAGGAAGAGTCTAGAGGAGACAGAGGAGAGGAGTCATTCAACCCAGTTCACCAAGTATTTCTTTTGCTTCAGGAAGTAAGGTGCGTCCTTACCTGAGGTTAATGACAGGCTTGTTAGACAGACAAGATGTTCTCATTTGAATGAGAGAATGACCTGAGACCTTGGGATGATGAGATGCCAGGCCAGTGGCATGCATTGTAAGCGCTGTGGAAA
>NW_006159535.1:2545745-2568117 GCF_000334495.1 Tupaia belangeri chinensis
GCCCTGTGAAGACTAGAGGGGCTGGGAAGGGTCTCAGAGAAGGTAAAACTTGAACTAGGCTTTCCTACTCCAAGAAGAGCGGAGGGGAGTTGGATGAGTAAATTCATGTCCTAGAATTGTAGCATCCCCTGCCTAACTGGGCACGGAAATACTTAAGGACTGCACTACAACTTACATAGCATGTTAAATATGAGCTCCCTGGAGTCGAGGCCCGGGTTTAAGTCTGGTCCACACCAATATCCTCTGTACAGGCAAGAATTTAACATCTGCAGATCCTAATTTCTTCATCTATAAAGTGGGGATAATAATAGTACCTAATAAGGGCACTTAATAGTGCTTACTAATAGTAGTAATATTGTTAATACTGTAGTACTTTTGATAATAGTATTAATAATGGAAGTACTACTTAGTAATAGTACTATATGGAAAAGTAGTTGTGAAAGCTAGATAAGATTCATGTTTGTAAAGCACTTAGCTCAGTACCGGTACACAGGAAACATTCAGTAAGCAGCAGTCAGTGCTTAATATCGTCATCAGGGTGGTAGTAACAGTATTTAGATCCAGGTTCTGGAATGCACAGACTACTTGGGGAATGGATAAAGGGCAAGAAGAGAGTTTCTCTCTGTCCTGAGGGAGATCGCATTTGTAAAGCTTGAACATGCTCTCCCCCAGTGGAAAGAGCTTCCATGGTGTTCTGTGAAGGTCTCTCTATCCTCTCAGCCTCAGAATGTCCTTCCTGTCCTCCTCCCTTCCAGGACGTATTCAAGCTTCCTCCTCCATGAAAGCCTTCCCTGAGAGCTCTGGCCACCAGGCTCTTCTCTCCCTTGAACCTCGGGCCCTTGGCTCTCCATGTTGTGGATCAGAGGGCTGACTCCTGTCCTGTTGAGTCTCTCCTGCAGGCTCCGTAAGAAGCTTTGTGTTCTCAACAGTAGGAGTTGAGCAGAACATGTGCTCCGTAGGCTTAGGTCAATCAAGTTTCACTGAGACTGCAAACACGGTTCTCTGCCGAGCTGGACTGGTCTGTGTGCTGTCTCATCCTACCCCCACTGTTTGCATCAAACTTGTGCTTCTTACTCAGTTTCCAGAACCCTGGAACTGAAGGGTCCTGCTCTTGGCCTCTGTGACTTCCCAGGATGCCTGCACCGTGCCAGTGAAGACCCCGCTAGGGAAGGACAGTGCCTGTGGGCAGGCTGGCTTCCTGTGATGACACAGAGGAAGCATGCCATGGCTGCAGGCTCAGATTTTGATGAAGTTCCGACTTCTTCAGGATGTTCCCAGAGAGGTGGCCACCCTAGTGCCAACTGGATCTTGAGAGACCTGAGTCCCAGTCGAACCTGACAGCTGAGACAGAGTGGAGCCTGGGCTGACTACCTTCCTGGTCTTCTGTGACTCTCCTTCAGGGTGAGGAGTTCCCCCTAAATTACTTCCTGTGTACTTGGTCTTCAACAATCACCTGTTTTGTTGGAACCATCTCTGTCCTTCCCACTACTGTGTTTTATTCTCTGACCTAAGGTTAAGCTTTGGCGGGGAGATTAACAGGGAGATATATTGTGGGATGATTAGAGGGGATCCTGGGCCATCAGTAGAGGTGACAACAAAATGGGGAATACGTACGTGCAGAATAAATCATCTTAATCGTCATGCCAAGATAGGCACTCATAGGTTAAGTCATGTAAGGATTGAGAAAACCCACGTCTGGTCCTAAGTACCTTAGGAGAGGTATTTCAGCCCAAAAGTCACAGAGATTGCTATATCTATATGGCCTTTCTGTTCTGGCTGAGTTTTCCTCAAGCCCACACTACCTCTTTGAATTACACGTGTGACCCTTTCCCAGAACTGAAAGGGCAGGGAGGCAGGGTCAAAAGCCCACCGAGGAGGTGGATGAAGGTGTGCCACAGCGCAGCCAGCTAGTCTAGCACCTGTGGGGCAGGGATGCGGTTCCCTTTGTCAGGGCCTTGGCTTATATTGGGGCCTCCCCAAGGGCACCACCAGAGAGCTGGCAGAGATGGAATGATGCAGGATGCAGCTTTGAGCCTTGAACTTGAATTAGCCTAGAGAATAAACAAGTTGAAGAAATGTTGGGAGAAGACAATGCTTTGGGACCCAGCAGAAACTCCACAGAGCAACACATCTCAAAGGACTCCTAACCCTGTGTGAGATAGAATGAGTTAATCTCCTCCGCAATACCAGGAAACCTTGGGTAATATTTACCAATACCCTCTGAGCCAGGAAAAGGAGTGAAGGTTCCTCATTCACCCTCTAGCTAGGTCTCTTTTTGATTTTCCTTATGTAGACAAAATTTGCAGAACTATAGGACCAGCAGGTGGCATAGTGGTTAAGGTGTTGGACTCTCAGGTGATCAATCACCTGGACCTGGTGAGTCCTGGACCCAGTGGCCTGAAATTCACACTGAACACATGTGCATACGTGCCCAAAATTCCAAAAGGAGAATGGAGGAGAAGGAATTGCAGTGTGGCCGATCCACCCTGGGAATGATTTCTCACTTTCTGTCTCTCTCTCTCCAGTGAGTGCATGCACCCTATAGCAAAAATCTCTCACAAAAAATTTTTTTTTTTTTTTTTTTGCAGGACTAGTAAGCCCTCGAAATGAGGGAAATGGAACTTCCAAAGCAGTATTTGATGTATTTCAATGGGGATTATCCATGGTATCTCAGATGCCAGGAAATGCATAGGCCACTTACATTTTAAAGTCTCCTGGCCTATTAAAAGAAACAGAGAATTGTCAAAACAGAATCATAAAAAGTATCATCTTTTTGAAATTTTACATCTATTACATTGTTATGTTTTAGCACCAAAGGCACTGAGCTATTCACATGCAAATTATAGGACTTTTGAAAAATGTTCATGATGTCCTACAGGCAGACTGACCCGGTGATGGGGACACAAGGAAGTTTCAGCTGCATGAAGAACATCGTCTTCTTACAGTGTTAGTGTCGCTCAGAGACTTTCTATGTATAACCTTGTTTAGAGATGAGTTGAGGGGCCAGCAGGTGGCGTGGTGGTTAAGGCGCCGGACTCCCACATGGCAGACCACAGTTCAAGTCCTGGACTTGGTGGCTTGCTTTCTCACTTTCTTTCTTTCTGTCTCGCTCTGGTGAGTGCATGTGCCCAATAATAATAATAGTAATATTAATGATAATGATAAATAAATAAAATTTTTAAAAAAGAAATGAGTCAAAAGCTTAAATTGAGGCCTTTGGTTGGCTTAGATAGTTTTTGCAATTCTCTACTGCCCTCCCACCACCACAGCCCTGGGTTTAACAGAAGTAAATAGTTTATGTAAATGTAGCATTTGATAAAGATTCAGTAGCCTTGGATAATCTTTAATAAAGATTCCTTTGTCGAACTAGAGAAATTTTAAAGAAGGGATTATTATGGCTTCAGAGAGAGCATTTTGGGGGTCTTTTTTCTTATTAGGGACCAAATTTCATGAAAGCATTGCCAGTGAAATTCACTTATATGCAGGCATCTTCACAAAAAGCCTAAAAAGACATCGAGATAAAATTCTAAAGGGAGAGAAATTGTCCTTCACCATTGTATTATGTCAGAGATACCTCTTGTGTGCATCACATCAGAGATTTGAGTCTCATTTCTTTTTTTTTTCTGGAGAGGTTTTTGCTATAGGGCATGTGCGCTCACCAGAAAGAGAGAGACAGAGAGACGGAAAGCGAGAAGTCATGGGGGGTTGGGTTGGCCACACCACAATCCCTTCTCCTCCATTCTCCCCTCGGGATCTGGGGCATGCACACGCGCCCAGTGTGAGGTTAAGCCACTGGGTCTGGGACTTGAACCGCGAGTGACTACATGAGAGTCCAGTGACATAGCCATTACGCCATCTGCTGGTCCCTCAACTCTTCTTTTAAAAAATATATTGTATTCATAATAGAGAACATGTGGGAAAGAGGGAGAGGGAGAGGGAAAGCAGAACCCTTGACAGGGCCAGGTCATGCTGCAATTCCCCTCGTCTAGCCCTCCAGCTTGGACATGCTTGAGATTCGCATATCTCAGGCAGGGACCCAAACCCGTAGTAGGCCACGTGGCCTACAGCACTGCAGTCCAGTGCCCTACAGACTGCACCACCTATGTCCAGCCAATCACTTGCCTCTTATTCCAGTCCTGCAGGGTGCCGGCCATTTTCCACAGGTACAGTTGACCATGACTTACCGCAAGTTCCTGCCTCTTGCTTTCTGCCTTTGGGCCTCTGAGTGACACTGTGAGTGGGACCATCATGGTAGCCTGCTTGACACACAGGAAGGACATAGGCACCCATGGGGAGATCCTTTGACCAGTGATGTGGAGCCATGAAGAAGTGCTGCTCCCTCTCTTCACCCTCCAGTTGGTGCTGGCACCCCTTTCCCATAGCTCCTCCATGGTCTCCTGAGGCTGGATAAGCAGGAGCCTGCGGACATGGCCAACCGAGCAACACAGCCCATTTCTTCTCTCTGTATCCCTCACTCTCTCACTCCTGCCCCTTCAATCACACTCCCCAGGAAAGAGCTTGCCTTTTAGGCCCTGTTCTTTGGAAAACCCAAAACCCTTTGTGTAAGACCTGGTGGGATCCTGTATCTTCCTTTTATTGTTCTCTTGTGATTGATTTTTTGAGCCTAAATTCTTGGTTTGATGTTGAGATTTGTTACATGCCAGCTATGAAAATGTTTTTAATTCTGGTTTTGCCAGTTAATACTGTTAGCTATCCTTTATAGGTTGGAGTTATCCACAAATTTGCTCGTAAAATTTACTGTCTATTAAAAAAAAAGCCATCAGCAGCCAACCTCTGTCACCTCATCTCATTCACCTCCCTTGATAGCTGCCCTCCTGCAGCCTCGCCTCCTCTCAGGTACACACTCAGGCCAAGCTCGTCTCGCCCCGGGTCTTGTACTTGCTGTTCTTTCTGCTTGGAAGCCTCTTCCTTCTGGCTTTTCACATGAACACCTCTTGGTCAGACTTTAAACTCAGCTTAACTGGCATGTCTCAAAGAGGATTTCCATAATCACATGAGTCTGTCGTAGCACATGCCCCCAGGTGGTGATTATTATGCCTAATTTATTAGTTAGCCTTTTCATTTAAAAAAAATTATTATTTTTTTTTATTGTCAGAGAGTGTGCATCACTCTCCAGGTGGACAGACAGAGAAAATAAAAGAGAGACCTCCCCAGTGAAGCTCGCCTCCTCTCAGGTACACACTCAGGCCAAGCTCGTCTCGCCCCGGGTCTTGTACTTGCTGTTCTTTCTGCTTGGAAGCCTCTTCCTTCTGGCTTTTCACATGAACACCTCTTGGTCAGACTTTAAACTCAGCTTAACTGGCATGTCTCAAAGAGGATTTCCATAATCACATGAGTCTGTCGTAGCACATGCCCCCAGGTGGTGATTATTATGCCTAATTTATTAGTTAGCCTTTTCATTTAAAAAAAATTATTATTTTTTTTATTGTCAGAGAGTGTGCATCACTCTCCAGGTGGACAGACAGAGAAAATAAAAGAGAGACCTCCCCAGTGAAGCCCAATTACACTCCAACCCCTCTTGTTCCTCCATTTCTCTATCCTGTAGGATTATGGACATGCACATTCCTGCAATCAGCGTGTTTTTCGAGCCTCTGGGGCTGGAGCCCAAACTGTGGCGAGTCATGTGGGACCTGGCTCTCTATACACAGGGCTTAACGGCTGTGCTACGGGACTGGCCCAGCCTCTTGCCTGTTTGTTGCCTGTTTTCCTAAGTAGAATGCAATCTACAGGAGGGCAGGGATGCTGTCCGCTCTTTCCCACTGCGACATCCCACTCCTCTCCCAGCTCTGACAGCTGGTGGAGGCTCAGGACATCCATGACTCACTTCCTCACTGTGTCCCAGACCCCAGCCTGCCTCCCACTCGAGGGAGGGCCTCGTTCCACCCACTCCCCCTCCTCGCTCCTGCAGCATCACTTCCCCCTTTCTACCTCGTCCTTCTCATCAGCAAACTTGCTGTAGTTTCTTCTGTCTTGAAAAGAAAACCAAAACTCTCCTGGCCCACGTTCTCTTTCAGCAAACAGTGCGTCTTTTATGTGTTGTCTGTCTCCTCCACGAGAGAGGAAGCTTGGAACGGAAGGATTTGTGTCTGCTGTGTTTATCGTCGTATCCCTAGTTCCTCAATGAAAAGTTGTTGAATGAATCATTTTGTGGAATAAATGAATAAAACGGTCAAGCTTTTTTGAATTAAGAGCAAAAAATAAAAATCAGTTTGTATCTTGAGCAATATCTAAATGACTTAAAAGAGAATATGAACTAAAAAACAAAAATAGATCAGACAGGTCTAGAGAGATAGGTGGCTACTCACCTGTGTAAATAGGTGGGAGACGAATTGTGTTTGTTCTCTGGTGCTGCCTGCTAATGTGGAGAGCTCACCAGAGTAACTGGACCAGCAAAGGAAAACCTGCTATCGGCTCTCCTCATTCAACCTTGCCTTAGAGATAGAGAAACTGAGGCCCAGAGACAGTGACTTTACCCCCATTCTTTGTCCTCCCGTCTAAGATCTAGGGCGCAATCTTCCGCAGAACAGACACAGATTACTAACTCACAGTAAAGGGAAAATGTCTATGCTTTCCTAAAACCTGGATACCAGGAATTTTTTTTTTTAATGGGCATGCAATAATAATGATGGCCAGGAGATGGCGACTCGCCTTTCTCTCCAGCAGGACTTCGCTCTAGGTGGCACTGAAGGACAGAGAGGTTGGGACCCGGATGAGTCAGCCAGGGGCCTCTAGGAAGGAGAGCCCGGAGACAAGACTTTGCTTCAGAATGCCTCAAGCTTGCTGGCTGGGCCCCATGAGTAAAATACTGGCTGCTGGAAAAGGTACATTTGTAAGGCCTCTGTTGTAAGAGGCCTTGCAAACTACAGATCCAGGACTGCTGGCAGGCCCACAGTCAGGATATTTATCTCAAATACAGGGAGTCCGAAAATCTAGGACAGCTCCTTGGCAACCCAGTCTGGACAGACCTTTTGTTCAACTTTTCTTAGGCTTGGGCTGCAGCCTTTGAGAATCAGCGAGCAAAATCTCCAAGTGGAAACTCATTCTAACCAACATTTTACCATAAGAATTACTAACCTGAGCTTTGGGGTCCACCGGCTTTTAAAATTGTGTGTACTATTGTGTACAAGGGTTGGTGGTGGGCTTACAATTCCTAGAGAGAATAACACTGTTTCATGTGTTTCTGGAAGGATTTCGTGATTCAAAAAAGGTTAAGCAACTGCCTCAACCTTTCCTACCTAGAGGCTTCAACAATTCTTTACTCCCCCATAGATACTCCAATTTTGCAATTTTTATTTTTTTAAAAGAATTATTTATTTAATTTAATTTTATTTATTCATTCATTTTATTTATTTATTTTAATTTGACCAGAAATACAGAGAGAGAGAGAGAGAGACAGAGAGAGAGAGAGAGAGAAAGACAGAGAGAGAAAATGAGAAAGCAAGCCACCAGGTCTGAGACTCGAACCATGGTCGGCCATGTGGAAATCTAGCGCCCCTATCCACCACGCCACTTGCCAGCTCCTCCATTTATTATTAATAGATGTCTCAGTCAGGGACCAGTCCACAGACAGAAGATGTCATTAGTTATTTCAACAGAGAAGGTAATATCAGAATTAGTCAGTAAATATGAAGCTGTCGAGTAGGTAACTGAAAAGCCAGAAAGAGGATATCCTAACAGCAGCCATCACAAGAAGTGGTCACCACCACTAGGGCTGGGTTTGGGAGGTACAGAAATGATTAAACTCAGAAACCCAGACTCTGAGGAGGAGACTCCGTGGGGCTGGCTGGCATCTCTGAGCTGAAGAGGGGCCTGCAGACCTGGTGTCTCCTGGGAGGTGGAGAGCATGACGAGGCTGGTTGTGAAAGTGCTGGAAAAGACAGCCAACTGCATTCAAGGCTACTACGAGAGAACTGCCACTGCCAGGGTGAAGAGGTGAGACGAGGTGACACCGATGGGAACAGAAAGCCCACAGGAAGCAGACAAGAAGAAACAAGCCTTCCTTTCTCCGTTAGCCGTGCTGTACTCTCTAGTGCCTCCCATTGGGAGACCCTAACATGGAGCCAGCTGACAAAGCAGACGCGTGGCTGGCAGCATCCCAGCCCTGCATCCCAAAGCCAAGTACGGAGGAGAGGGCTGGAGCTGAGAGACAATAAGTTAAGGAGGTCTCCAAAAACATTTTTACCGTAACATTCACAGTTATTATTCTACCCATTCATCCAAAAGGATTCAAGCTCTTAACAGATTCATCATTGAGCAGTCTTGGGAGGCAGAGTTAGTGGATTTTTTTTTCTTCATTTTCTTCTCCTCCTCCTCCTCCTTTTTTTTTTTTCCAGTTTTGCCATAGGACACATGTGCTTGCCAGAGACGAAGAGAGGGAACATGGAAAATAACCCCCGAGGAGGGACGACCATACCATGATCCTTCTCCATTCTCCTCTTGGGATTTTAGGCACACACGTATATGCCCTCAGCATGGGTTTTCAAGCCTCTGGGTCCAGGACCTTAACCATGCAGTTGGCCATGTGGCATCCAGCCACCTTAACCACCACATCACCACCTGGCCCACTAGTGGATGTATAGACCAAGTTGAGATTCCCAGTATATAGGTAAGGCAGGAGCAGACACCTGCCTCCTTCCAGCAACGAGAGCAGCAGTAGCTCTCACCATTTTCAGTCTCAGGTCAGGACGGGCTTCTCCACTGGATGGGCAGCAATGGGGACCTCTTGACTATGGCCCCACAGCAGCTGTGGCCCCTTGTTCATTTCTGTATCTGGTCTTCCAGGATTCAGAACCAGATTCTAACTCACAAACCACAGCTTACTCTTTTCCCGGCACTAGTAAGTCTCCCAGCATTGGGAATGTGCATGACGATCACGCTGAGCAGACATGAGCCATGGAGCGTATTCAGAAGCAAATTCATTGGGTCTCCTATGGTCCTTTCTCATATGTTGAGGGGAGCAAGTTCTTTCCCTGCCTTACATAGAACTTTGAGCAATTTCCATGACTTGCTGGTTATTCTTAGTAATAACTACAATCTTCCACTCACTTTAAATCACATGGTGTAACTGTAGTCATTAAACTATCCAGTTCCATAACTTCTTGCTTTAAAATTAGAACTTCTTGTCCATCTCCAGCTCAGGATTGTTGAAAGCTGGAGAGAAAAAGTCCTGGGGGAATAAATGCATGGTCAGCAGTTGGCACTTCTCCTCCTGCTTCCCCAGATGACTGGCCAAGTGCTGCCTCCTTCAGAGTGGGAGTTCTGGAGGGGAGAAGAGGTGAGGGGAGCAGAGAAATTCTTGCTGACTGGCCTGAGGTGGCAGGCTAGCCTGCACTCTGTACCAGGTGCATGTTGAAAACTGACTCTCACAGGCTCTGGGTGTGCATCTTCTCTCCCACCAAGGATCTCCTCCCCACAGTTTGCCTCATTGGACAGATACAAGTAGGTTGAGCATCCCTATTGGAAAATCCCAAATTTGAAGTGCTCAAAAATCCCCAACTTTGAAGGGACCAGCAGTTAGCGTAATGGCTATGTCACTGGACTCCCACGTAGTCCACCGCGGTTCACGTCCCGGACCCGGTGGCTTAAAACTCATGCTGGGCGCGTGTGCGTGTGTGCCCAAGATCCCGAGAGGAGACTGGAGGAGAAGGGATTGCAGCATGGCCATCCCCCCTGGGGGGTGATTTCTCGCTTTCTGTCTCTCTGTCTCTCTCTGTCTGTCTGGCAAGCACACGCGTCCTATAGCATAAACCTCTCAAAAAAAAAAAACCCCAACTTTTAGTGTGCCGGTATAATGTCATAAGTGAAAATTCCACACCTCATGTGGAATGTGGAATGTGGAATAGGTTGCAGTCGAGATGCTGCGATACAAAAATATTGCACAAAATTACCTTCAGGCTGTGTGTATAAGGTATATATGAAACATAAATACTTTTCATGTTTGGACTTGTGTTCCATCCCCAAGGTATTTCATTATATATATGTAAATATTAAAAAAACACACACACGAAGAAACCCATACCCAAACACTTCCACTCCTAAGCATTTCAGATAAGGTACCCTCACCCTGTACTTTCTTTCTTTATCCCCAGCAGGGTCCTGACCATAATCCATCCCCAGCCTCAATCAGTCCCAAATCATGGGTTCACATGCATGCCTGGTGTCCTCAGGGAGGACTCCAGGCTTGAACTGGGAACCTTCTCATATGGATCAGCTTCACAGAGCATCACATTTCACTGCTATGCTTCTGTTTGGCTTCCTTATCCCATATTTTCGGCTCCAGCCTCTCACTTATCCTTTCCCATCCTCTGCTTATAATTTGAGATTTGTTTGTCCTTCTATAAAACCCTCTTGGGCAAAAATAAGAAAACCTCTCACTGCTTACGTCTGGCCACACACTCACATATTCTACCACGACCAATTCGGGGTGTGCAAGCTGATCTAGTCACTTCATTTGACCTTCCTTTACTCTACACTCAAAGCCATAATCAGTGTATTGTTCGTTCTTTGGATTTTCCACGTGGAGACGAAACAGCTGTGCACTGTGTTTCCTAAGCTACAAGGAAGGGACCGGTATTAAACTCTCTTAGTGAACAAGCTGTTACGATGTGTATTTTGCAGTGTCACAATTCTCATGATATCTAAGAAAGCTTATGTTTTATTCTTGGTTATACTTTGGCAATGCTAACTCCATTCTGAATGCTTTGACAATGTAATTCACAAAACTAGTTTCTTGTCTTCTCTGTCTTCTAAATTGTGCACAGCGGTGGGTCGGGTACCTGGTTTTGGAATGTGATCCCTATTGCCTTCAGGCCTTAGGACGTTTTATCTCAGCATCTTGTTACATGTGTACGTCGAGAAAAAATGAATGGACTATTATAATTGGGTTGCCTTATTATTGTAGTGCTTTTTCTTTTCCTTTTCTCACACTCCCTCTCCTGAGAGCACCAGGGGAGAAGTGGGCGAAAAAGCACCTCCTATGGGGCATGGTCATGCCACAATCCCTTCTGCATTTCTCCCTCCTCTCAGGATTTTGGGCACATACTCACAGGTGTTGTCGGCGTGTCTTTCAAGTCAATGGGTTCGAGACTCGGACAGCACAGTCAGCCATGTGGGATCCACTGTCTTACCCACCAGGCCACCAGCTAGCCTGCTCTATTATGCTACCGCCTTCTCACGTGAGTACGGGGGTCAAATGGGACTTCCCTTGTGGGATGTTCAGATAGAGCAGAGATGCGGCACCCCCGCCCCGGCCCCTGGGAGTCCTCTTTGACAAAACTCTTCTCAATTCCTTGAAGAATGATGGACAACTCTGGGATTGCGAGGGGACTGTCATCCTCCTCACTTGTTTACTGTGAGGATTAAGTGAGGTAATGTACGCAGACATAGTTCGTAGTTGTGTAAACTAGAAAGCACAACGCACAAGCGTGTACTCTCAGGACTGCGGATGGTTTAGGGAGCTCTCACCTGCTGACAGCTCTCAGCAAGTATTTACAGATCAAAGAGGAACTTTTGCTCTTTAAAATTAAATCCTGGGCAAACGATGGAGCTGTTTGGCAAGTGTTTCTGAGAAAAGAGTATTAGGAGGTGTAGTTGGCACCCTGGGAGACAACTTGGGGAGATTACCACCTGGAGGACAGTCAGGGCCCCTCCTCTGTGCCACTGGCTAACCTTTGAGTCACCTGTTTGTTGTTCTCAACATACCAAAGGCTCTCTGCTTCTTGTTCTCTCTGAGATGTCTGTGGTCCTTGGAGCCTGCTTGTCCCTCAGGTGGGCAGGCAGTGAATGCCCTGGAGCAGCCCTCACCATGCAGGGTGGGTAAACTGTGCTCCAGTTTCTCAGAGGGGCCCAGCGGGATTAGCCCCCTCCCCCATGGCTTCCGGTTCACTAACACCTTTATTGGCCTGCCTCCCTTCTCTGCCTCACTTTCTCACACAGAACTTTCTGGGGAGAAACTTGTGACTCTTCCTCAGATCTGTGCCCCGGGGTCTGTTTCTTGTCGGGAGAAGGGGTCAACTTAAGGCCAAAAGCTCTGGAGGACTTGTCATTGCCAGTAAAATGCAAATTGTATGAATCGAAATGAAAGCTTCTCTGTAAATTCAGTTCTGGGGGGCTCGTAGAGATTGTTAATAACAACTGGCATTTATTGACAGCTCCCTCCCTGCCAACCAAGCACAATTGTATGCACTTTCCCATCCCTCGGTCATAGCCATCTTAACAGTGAGTGGCACTGGGGACTAGCAGATGGTGTGATGGTTATTTTGCTGGACTCCCACATGGCCAACTATGGTTTGAGTCCCAGACCCAGAGGCTTGAATTCACACAGGATTCCTGTGCGTGCATGACCAAAAGCCCAAGAGGAGAATGGAGGAGAAGGGATAAGAGGTGATTTTTTGCTGTCTGTCTCTCTCTGTTTCCCTGGTGAGGGCACGTGTCCTATAGCAAGTCTCTGAAAAAAAAATGTGAATACTGTTATGATTCCTTATTTTATAAATGAGGGAACGGAGGCACAGGGACTTGCCCAAGGTGACATAACTGTACTAGAAAGTATTAGAGCTGAGATGGGGCCAGCAGGTGGTGTGGTTAAGGCAGCTGGCTTGCACATGGATGACTATGTGGTTGGAGTCTTGACTGGTTACTTGAAAAAAAAAAAGAAAACGCACCAGGTGCATGTGCGTGTGTGCCCAAAATCCTGAAAGGAGAATGGAGAAGGGCTTGCGGAGTGGGCATCCTCCCTGGGGGATGATTTCTCACTTTCCTTCTCTCCTTCTCTCTCTCTCTGGTGAGTGTACGTGCCCTTTATCAAAAAAAGCAGGGGACCAGCAGTTAGCATAGTGGCTATGTCGCTGGATTCCCATGTAGTGGACTGCGGTTTGCATTCCAAACCCGGTGGCTTAAAACTCATGCCAGGTGCGTGTGTGTGCCCAAGATCCCGAGAGGAGAATGGAGGAGAAGGGATTGAGGCGTGGCCATTCCCCCTTGGGGGTGATTTCTCGCTTTCTGTCTCTCTGTCTCTCTCTGTCTGTCCAGCGAGCACACATGCCCTATAGCAAAAACAAAAAAACAAAAAACAAAAACCAAAAAAAACCTCTCCAAAAAAAAAAAAAGAACGAAAAAAGCAAACAAAAGAAAGTATAAGAGCTGAGATTCTGACCCTAGTAATTTAGTTCTACAACCCATACTCTCAACCTCTCACTATTTGAACTACTGATCACTGAACAAGCAGACTCAGGCAGTCTGACACCATTCCTCACGTTGTTTCGAGAAGCGCAAGTAGAAGATTGCCGAGAGACAGAAGGCTGTGAAAAGATGAGTGTACATTTGAAAACTAGAACTGCATCCCACCTCGGCTTACCAGCTGAGTGACCTTGGACAAATCACTTCCTTGACCTTCACTTTAAACCTTAGGTGTAAGGTGGGGTGGTGGCAGAGTGGCGACAGTAATGATAGACTCACGCAGTTGTGGTGGGATTCGAATGAGACGAGCAGTTGGCCAACGCGGAGCATAGTGGGCAATTTAGGACTCCAGTGTCTGCTGCAGTCTCCTGACTTCTTGCTGTGGGGCACTGTCCCCTTTGGCCCGTCTCCCAGGTCCTAGGACTCTCGCCAGCTGCGTCCTCGATGGTGTAGTGGAGGGTGGAGTGATGTAGGGGTGGTATAACGCTGGGACTTCGGAATCCGATGGACAGGAATTTGAATCATGGCTCTGCTCTTTCCACTGTTATCAGGTAGGGCAGCTGAGCGTGTTGTGTGTTCGGTCCAGCTCTCTCAGATTAGAGACCCGCCTTAAGAATGAAAAACCACAAACAAGTGTAAAGTAGGAAAAGAGAAGTTTTAATAGAAGAGTACAGTTTTTAATAGAAAAGAAATATATCGCCCTGCCAGGAAGGCATGTGGGTGGGCAGGTGCTGGAAAAGGACAACTGCATCGGGAATGAGGCTAGGCGTTACTTTTATCTGGGGATCTTGTCATGAATATTTAGGCGGGAGGTCTGCCATTGTGGCTGACTTTGTTCAAATACACGGGTTTCCATTTGCACTTGCCTGCATTCTTCTTCAGGTCAGGAATCTGATTACCCAATTACGCACGTCTAGTGGGGACTTGAAGGTCTGAGCAGCCGCATAGGGACGATCTGCCCTATTTATTGCCACAGCGGGAATTAGAAAGTTGACCACACATCTCAGTGAGATAACCTCTCCTCCCTTGGCACCAGGGGTCTAGCTGTGATCCCTGATAACAGTGATTGATGTGTCTCCTCTGTTGGCTTATTGGAAATCCCTGTTCATAATGTCTACCTATAACACTGCCTTTAAAGGACAGGACAAAATACAACCTCAGGCAGGTCCTCTCTCTCGGCCTCAGTTTTCTTATGTATAACGTGGGAGTACTCACACAAGACTGTGGAAGGGGCCAGGCAATGCACACTCAGTGCTTAGCACAGCTCAGTGTCTGCGAGTGCTCACAATCCGGGAGTGACAGTTGTCAGCATCGATTTTTAGGAGCACCAGGCAAAAAAGAAGGCTGGCTTGACTAATTTTACATGATATTTGAGAAGAGAATTATTAACCGTCTCCATCGACTCAAAAGAAAGTGAGAAAGCCTCAATCTGTCATTGCGTTCCTGTTTACATTCAAATTCCACATATTTTATCATGGAAAAGGCAAAAGAGGGTTTGAAGAGAAAGTAGTTTTGGAAGCCGCCATCTAAGGCAGCAATGACGTCACAGAAAAGATATCTATAGGGGCCAGCAGGTGGCATAGTGGCTAAGGGTGCTGGGCTCCCACATGGTCAACCACAGTTCAAGTCCCAGACCTGGTAGCTTGCTTTCTCACTTCTGCTCTCTCTCTCTGTCTCTCTCTGATCAAACTGGAAAATAATAATGATAATAATAATAATAAATAAAGTCAAATAATTCTTTAAAAAAAGGATATCATCTACAGAAGAGAACACACATTAGAATCCTTAAAACAAAAGCTTTTATTTCTGGATCCCCCCCCCTCCCCTCCCCACAACTCCTCACAAAACAAAAAACAACAAAGAGGATGTGTATGCGCATGTGGCCAGGGAGTGGGCAACGTGCTGATCTGGAAAAGAGACTGCAAGGCTACAAAGACTTGTCCTGGCCTGGAATTTGAGAGGAGCAGGGCTGGGGCAGACAACGGGGCAAGGAGGGAAGGGGGTCAGCGACATGGGCAGAAAGTGGGACAAAGGCTGGCGCCAGCCTTCTGACCTGAGCAAGGCACCTGATACACTGCCTCCCTCCCCGCCCACCCGAGGGCTCAGCGGGGACGCTCTGCTGGGTCTCCCTGGCTCTGGGAGAGCCACATCGCTTAGGAGGGCCTAGTGCCTACTGGGAACTCGGCGTTTGTTAACTTGTCAGATATGAAAGAAGGGAGAGGCCTGACATTTTCCCAATCCCTGAAAGTGAAAGAAGGAAGGGCTCCTTACTTTCAAGGTCACATCCTTAATGACTGAGGTTGGTGCCAGAGACTGGTCCATGTGGGCGTGGGCTTCTAATTATTTCCTGGATAACCTGTGATCTATTATCCATCAGGCTCTATGCCAGAAAATACTAGTGTTTCCAGAGTTCCTGGTCTGGCTTCTGAGGAGCCAGGTTTTTTTGTTGTGATTTTTTTATCTTTAAAGGGGAAGTAGGGGTTGAAGGCCAGGTGACTGAAAGGGTCACAGGAGGAGAAAGACTGGCCTCTGCTCTGTCCTTAGGCTGAGCTGATGGGGAGCAAGTGGAGAGGAATGCAGGGCACAATCCACCCCAGGGTCCCTGTGGAACCAGGGTCTCTCCTCTTTCTCCTGACTTTTTGACTCACTCCTCTGGGAGACTTGGCTTTATCAGAAACGTCTGGAAAAGCTCCAGAGAGGAAGGTTTTTCTGGGCCACAATCATTTGAAGAACAAGGAAACTTCTTCAAACAGTCTTTTGTTTGGGGAAAGGAAGAAAGGGAGGGTGCCAGAATTCAATAGGTCTGTTCTGTTGAGTAGGCTCCGAACTTGGCCATCCCCCAGCAGAGCTGCCATCCCCAGCTATCAGTTACACCCCGACCTCTATCGTTTGTACTAAGGCACCGAGAAAGGTCATGGAGTGGGGGTACACAGGTAGAGGGCACCACTCTCCTTCCTTATTATAAAGGTAGTACATGTTCATTGTTTTAAAATTTAGAAACTCCAGAAAAGCCAAAAGAAAAAAACACTCCAAATGGATAGGCTTAAGCGCTGTTAATGTTTTTGTGCATCTTCTTTTTCTCCTCTTATTTATTCCTATCCATGAAAAAACAGGGCTTTCTGGTTAAAAATGCAAGGTCGCCCTCTGATCTTTTGAAGGTGTCTGGTGGGTAACATGCCCTTTAGCATTGGGGTTTGGGATTCGTCTTCTGAAATCTCAGAGGGCCAGTTTTATGAGGCTTAGATGGAGCAGGCCTCGGGGTCCAGCTGGACCTAGTAGCAGCTGAAATCCAGGCACTCTGATTTTAAGAATTTGTTTTCATTTATTTGCATTTGGAGAAGGAGGAGCAATCATACAGAGCAACCAGAAGGAGTGACATAGTGTGTAGAAACTCATGTGATTGAGAGCAGGTAGGCAGGGCCACCAGGTGGCATAGTGGGTAAGGTATGAACTCTCACATGGTCGACTAAGGTTCAAGTCCTAGAGCCTGTGACTTGAAAGGCACACCAGGTGCATGTGCATGTGTGTCCAAAATCCCAAGAAGAGAATGGAGGAGAATGGATTGCAGTGTGGCCATCCCTCTTGGGAGGTGATTTCTTGCTTTCTGTCTTTTTGTCTCTCTGTCTCTGTCTCTCTGGCAAGTGCTCATGCCCTATAGGGGGAAAAAAAAAAGAAAAGAAAGAAAGAAAAAAAGCAAGCAGGGAGATACTGAGATATTGAACCAGCCCATGGTAAACATCTAAGAAATGAGACAAGGTATATGTATACCTGTTTATACATATATATATATAAATTTTTATTTCTTTTTTAAAAGAATTATTTTATTTAACTTTATTTATTTATTTAATTTGACCAGGGAGGGACAGAGTGAGAGAGAGAGAGGGAAAGTGAGAAAACAAGCTGCCAGGTCCGGCATTCGAACCATTGTAGACCACATGGAGGTCCAGCGCCCTTAACCGCCAAGCCACCTGCCAGCCCCATCTTCTTATTTTTAACCAGAGAGAGGGAAAGTGAAAAAGCAAGGCACAAGATCCAGGACTTGAACCATAGTTGGCCATGTGGGAATCCAACACCTTAACCACCATACTACCTTCTGCCCTCCAGAAATAGCTGTTTTTACACAATTCAGACATTCGCTGAGAGAAGGGAAACAAACGAGGTGTTCCCTAGATTGCTCCAGCTTTCTTCCTAAGCACATTCCAGACCACAGTCCAAGGACAGGTAACCAAATTGAGCACAGCACTCTTGCTAAATTGAGGAGACAGAGACCAGGGAACACTGAAGGGACTAGAATTTGCCAAGGAGAATAGCAGAGAAGAGAGAACTACACAAAGACCTCTAGGAACGTTTAGACTACCCTTAAGGACTACTACTTTCAGAGGACTACTGGCTGAATACTAGGCCACACAAGCACAGGGGAAGGCTCCATGAGCACGGACAAAAAAACAAATGGGGGAAGAACAAGTACTGGGTAACTATGAACTGGACCCTTCCACTTGTATATAGTTGGAAGTGTGTTGAGCTCTCACCAGGTAGAATAAAGAGACCTCACTGAACACCCTGACCATTCAGGAGTCACAGAAAACCTAGGTTTTAGGAATGGGATTTAAGTAGCTCTGGAGTAAAGGTTACATTCCATCTGCCCTGACAAAGTTCAAAAACCAGCCCTCTAAGGATCATGACGACTCATAAAAAACTTAAACTACTCACACAAAATTCAACACTTTCAAAGGAGGACAAAAGGATCCGACCCTTAAAGGATAACACGTATAATATCCATACAAAAAAATCTACTGACAAGAGTGACATTATTTAACATTTTAGCAAATCTGTTTAATGGCTAGCTTAAGGGAAGATAGCTGTCTTATCTGTTTCTGCATTCAATTTATATATATTGTTTTATTTGAAGTATATAAAGAAATCTAGTGTCATAAAAATATGTAGTTCAATTGGGAGGGGCATCTTAATATACTTTTTCAGATAACCATGACTATCCTTTTTTATATTATACCAAAACTCAATAAGTGGTAGTTTCTTTTTTTTTTTTTTTTTGGGGGGGGGGGGGTTGCCATAGGGGGTGTGCCCTTGCTGGAAAGAGACAAAGAAAGGCAAAGTGAGAAATCACCTCCCATGGGGGCTGGCCATGTTGCAATGCTTTCACCTCCATTCTCCTCTCAGGATTTTGATGCATATAGGCATGCCTGGTGTGATTTTCACAGACCCCTGCTGGGTCTGAGACTTGAACTGTGGTGAGCCATGTGAGAGTCCAGAGCCTTAACCACCATGCCACTTGCTGGCCCCAAGTGGTAGTTTCTTTCTTTTTTTTTTTTTACTTTTTTGGAGAGGTTTTTGCTATAGGGCATGTGTGCTTGCCAGACACAGAGAGAGAGACAGAGAGACAGAAAGCAAGAAATCAACCCCCAGGGGAGATGGCCACACCGCAGTCCCTTCTCCATTCTCCTCTGGGGATCTTGAGCATGCATGCACACGTGCCTGGCGTGAGTTTTAAGCCACCGGGTCCGGGACGCAAACCACAGTCGACTACATGGGAGTCCAGCGACATAGCTATTATGCTAACTGCTGGTCCCCCAAGTGGTGGTTTCTTAAAGTTGGTTGCAGTGCAGAATTTGAAACTGTATCTTTAAAACCTTTTGTTAATCTGTGATACTGAAGTCCCTTGGTCTATCTTGCACTTTGAATAGATCTTTTACCTGTGTCTGCTTTTGTAATGCCATACATTGGCCATTGGAAAATGTCCATTGATGGTAATATCAGTAATACAGATATTCTGAATGCTGACATATTTCATTATACATTGTATTTTAAAAAAATCACACTTGGCCAGTAGGTGATGTGTTCATTAATGTGCTGGACTTCCACATGGCTGACTGTGGCTCACATTCTGGACCTGGTGGCTTGCTTTCTCACTTTCTCTTACTGGTGATGCACGTGTCCTATAGCAAATACTAATACTAATACTACTACTACTAATAATAATAATAAAGAAAATGAAATAAGGTAATTATTTTAAAAAGAATGCATTTTTTAAAAAGAAGTATTAATTTCATTTTATTTATTATTATTAGTTTTTTTCAATTTGACCAGGGAGAGGTGGAGGGGAGGGAAAGTGAGAAAGCAAACCACCAGGTCCAGGACTTGAACCACAAGCAGTCATGTGGGAGTCCATTGCCTTAACAATGCCAATTGCCAGCCCCAATAATTCCTTATAGAAAAAAAATTACACTTAAGTTTCTTCTTCTTTTAATTTTTGGCCAGAGAGTGCATGTGCTCACCAGAGAGAGAGTAAGAAAGCACCCGCTTCATGGGAACTGGGACTGGTCATGCTGCAATCTCATCTACTCTATTTCTCTCTCCTTTCGGGATTTTTGGGCATGTACATATATGAGCCTGGAGTGTGTTTCAGCCTACCAGGTCCAGAACTTGAACCATGCTATCAGCCGTGTGGTCCTAGCTGCCTTAACCACCAGCCATCAGCTGGTCCCACACTCATTAATATCACCACCAATCTTAACAGAAAGCTTTCAAGTATTGGGGATTGTCAAGCTCACTAGGTAGAAGTGTATCTTCTAAGTTTCTAATTTTAGCTTTAAAACTCACATTTTATCACTGGCAGCCACCACTAGCAGTTACTTTCCTTGAAATGACAGACTCACTGTTCACTTTTGAGAAAAACGTATGCTAAATGCATAAGTCTGAATACTCATAGTTTGTCTGTCAGTTGTTGTTTCGATCAAAAATGATGTTCAAGGGAACCAGCAGTTAGCGTAATGGCTATGTCGCTGGACTCCCACGTAGTCGACCGCGGTTCGTGTCCCGGACCCGGTGGCTTAAAACTCACGCCGGGCGCGTGTGCGTGCGCGTGCCCAAGATCCCGAGAGGAGAATGGAGGAGAAGGGATTGCTGCGTGACCATCCCCCCTGGGGGGTGATTTCTTGCTTTCTGTCTCTATGTCTCTCTCTGTCTGTCTGGCGAGCGCACGCCCCCTACAGTGAAAATCTCTCCAAAAAAAAAAAAAAAATGATGTTCAATGGAAAAAGTGGCTAGTTCAGTTAAGAACACCAACAATTCCACACTGAGACAACCACCATACTTGTTAGACAGCAGAAATACTTCCCACTTCATCTTAAGAATATGAAAATGATGTGTTTACAAGGAGAGTGATTTAATAAAGCTACTAATTTTGATTGCTTCAAGGATAATTTTACAGTTTATTTATTTCTTCCCTGTGAGAGGGAGACCTCCGCAACAGGGTCTTCACACCATGATCCACCCCCAGCCTCAGCCAGCCAGAATCACAGGCACGTGCACATGTTCCCTTGTACAGGGGAGTCCTTAGGACGTGACCCCAGGCATGTGACGTCAGCATCGCAGACCACCGTGTTACCACTGTGCCACCATGGCTGGCCTCATTCAAGGATATTCTTAAGTGTATCTAGATTATTCTTTCTGAAAGTACCTACAATACTTCTAGTATAGGATTGTTTTTATTAATGCTGAGATGTCAGCAATTTTAATCCTCACTGTTTTTACACCGTCCGTGCAAATGTTGCCACAATGACAAAGGAAAATACGTCTTGTTCTTTGTGAAAATATATTCAGTCTCACAGACACCGTGAAAAGTCTCAAGGACCCTCCCCAGGAATTCAGTATCATGCTTTGAGAACTTCTGCTCTAGATTTTCACAGCAGCAACTGTAGGAAACAGCTACCCCTTCTGAGGAAAAGAGGTGGTACTTGGCAGGGGCTCTTTCTATCAGTTCAGAGGGAGGAGGTCTTTAGAGTTGGAAACCAGAGCTTTGAGAAGAGGATGCCAGCTGACTGGTGCTGCTCTCTCTGAATGATCAGACTGGTTGGAAAAACTGTAACCTGCATTTAACTGTTGCTACGGGGAGGAACTGCTGCTGCCAGGGTGAAGAGGCATGGCTACGCCGAGCCACACAGGAACTACACCCAGACAGGCAAACAGGAAGGAACAGGCCTCTTCTCCCTCCCCCCGCCGCATAGTTATCCTCCTGTGCCTCTTACTGGCAGAGCCCAGAGCCCAGAGCCCAGACAGCAGGCGACACAGAAGTGTTTTCTCTGGAATATTTGCTCCAGCATCGCGAAGCAGGGTATGAAAAGGAGGGCTCGGAACTGAGACAAAATAAAGGGCATGCTTGGGTTTATTTGATCTTCTTTCAGTTACTATGTAGACCTGCACCATCCTTCTTTATTTAACTTTATTTTGTGAATTCATAAGATATTTACATACTTCACAATGATCAAAACGATACAAAAAGATATATCTGGGAAAGTACCTTCACTCCCCTAGCGCTTCAACCCTCATCTTTCTCTCTTATTGTAACTCATTTCATTGTTTATTTTATTTTATTTTTGAGGGACTGGTTCTTTATTCCAAAAAGACACTTGTTCATATTTGGTATCAAAACAGTTGCACTATTGGTTTTCTCCCCACTGGCCCCAAGAAGACCACACCAAAGGAGGGTACGATTTAAGCCAGTAAGCTGCAGGATACCTGATGGATCTGAAAGTGGGGATTGGGTAGGAGAGGAAACTCTAGGTCAGCACACTGTCAGCCCACAGACTGCAGGGAGCTCTCAGCCAGATGGGGAGGCCAGGGAATCCCAGCCCCAGAGAAGCTAAGTTTCGAAACAATACACAATTCAAAAAGTTCTGTACATAAGCTATTCAAGATAGAAAGCACAATGAGATGGCACTTTCTAGGGCAGCAGCTTCGGACCCAGAAGAGGGTGATAAGATGAATTTCACATGGCTAAATCTGTGGCAAAAACATAATTTTCTTTCTCTCAAGGAGGCAAGAGAGCAATTAGGTCATCATCTCAACCTAAGGGGTGCGTGATCCATCCTGTGAGGCGCTGGGTTGGTTTGGAAAGGGATAGAGATGGGATAAAAATTTGGCTTCAGGGGTCTTCTCACTATCTTAATTTGGTCACTTCTGATTGCAAAACTCAGCCACGAAATAATAATAATAATAATAATAATAAAGTTGTAAAGCTGAAAATCTGAACAGCACGTTTTTTGTTTTTGGCTAACTGCTCGGGAATCATCTTTCTGGTTTGGCTGGCACTTTGTACAGAGCGAGGAGGTTTCCCACTGCCGAGTCTCTCCCTGGGCTCTGTCTGGCTCGCACTAAGGCA
>NW_006159535.1:2568166-2591107 GCF_000334495.1 Tupaia belangeri chinensis
ATTCAATCGAAAAGTGAGAAAAGTGACGGCTGCTTCAGAGCTGTAGGATTATTTGGAATGTTTTACGAATGGTTGCTACAATAAGAAAAATAATTACAAAATGTGTACATCACAACATGTACATTGCGCTCACATTCCCATAAAAGTTGTTCCCGAAGGTGCTCAGCCTCTAACCCAGCTGGAATCCCTGGGAAGAGGGAGAGACAGTTTGGCAAAAAAGACAAGGAGGGTAGAGGGTAGAGGGGAGAGGGGAGGCAAAAGGAACAAGCCTTCCAGTTGAAGATCAGCCCTTGGTTTCAAGGTCAGCTTCAGGCAGGTGGAGTCGGGGTCAGAGGGAAGCACAGCGGCAGGGTGCACCTGGGGTGTTCAGCACCTTGTTCAGGTCAGGCAGAGTCTGGTCCAGCACCCTTTGTTACAGAGCTGCTCCTTTTTGGTGCGTTTCAGTTTTTCTTCCAAATTATCAATGGTCTTTTCCAGCCGGGCTAACGATCTCTCAGTGAACTTGGCAGGCATGTCTGCCTTCTTGAGCTTATCAATTAAGAATCTTTCTCTCTTCCTCATATTTGTCTTTTTTCTTCAGCACCACTCAGACACTGCAGGTTCTGGTCCGTCAGTCTGACTTGCTCATCCATCTCTCAGCAGCGGAACCGCCAGTGCAGCTTGTCCCTCTGAGCATGCCAAGTCTCCTTCAATGATCACCAACTTACAAGCCACCTCTTCATGCTTCCTCTCCGCCTCTTGTGCAATATGCTTGACTTCTTTGAGTTGGATTTCCTGGAGTTCCATCTTTTAAGACCCAGTTTTTGGTTTTTGGGGGAGATTTTTTCTATAGGGCACATGCATTCGCCGGAGATATAGACAGTGAGAAATCACCCCCCAGGGGGGATTGCCACATGGCAATCCCTTCTCCTCCATTCTCTCAGGATCTTGGGCACGCACGCACACGTGTCTGGCGTGAGTTTAATGCCACCAGGTCCAGGACTCAAACCCTGATCAACTATGTGGAAGTCCAGTAACATAAGCTTTATGTCATCTGCTGGTCTCCCTAAGGCCCGGTTTTTAACCTTCATGCCTCTCTCACTCTCATCAGCAGCTTTTTCCACCTCCTCCAGCTTTTGTAGGGCAGTGGCCAGGTGCTCCTGAGCATGCTTGAACCAGCTGGATCCTGTGGTTCAAGGAGGCCATCTCAACAACCTCAGCTGGTTCAGGCCCGCCTCTCCCCCCACCGTGCTTCCTGCTGGAGGCACTCCGCCCTCTCCTCTGCATCATCAGCCTGCTGCTGCGGAACCTGAATCTTGTGCTTCACCATCTTGGTGGTGGTGGTGGTCCCAGCCATGGTGCCTACACAGCTCCTGCTAGCCCTCGAGTTCCTGACTGCTGGCCCTCGAATTTCTGCCTCCTTCGCTCAGCTTTGCAGCTTCTCCCATGTCATTGTTTGAGTTATCCTTCCTATATGCTTTTCCTTTAAAATTAGGCAGACACACATATATATTTTATTCTCTTTTATCTTTTATACAAGAGCATATTATGTAATTCTTAACATGTCATGTTTCCTATAGTCTGGAAATCAGCTCATAGAGGTCGTTATGATTTGAGTGTTGTGGTCTTGTCAAAACCTATGTTGTACCTTGATACCCAGAGGGTAGTGCCGGGAGCTGGGGCCTAGTGGGACGTGTTTGGGACATGGTGGGGTGGATCCTTCACGAATCATCCATGCAGGCTCCTGAGAGGGAGTGAGTTCATGTGAATTAGTTCTAGTGAGAGCGGGTTGTTGCAGAAGCCAGCTGGCTGCCCACAGGTCTCTCTGCATCTCTCGGCCATGTCATAATGTAGGAGCAGAATCTGGCCTGTGATGGCTCTATGCCTTTGGCCTTACCAGCCACCAGAATGAAGAGTCAACCAAATCTCTTTCCTTTGTAAACCACCCAGTCTCAGATATTTCTGTTATGGCAGCACAAATGGACTAAGACAGAGGTCTTCCTCAGCCTTTTATATAGTACTTCATAGTATTTTCATCCTTAGTGTCATCAGTACCACCATTATTTAAATACTCTTCTATGTTTGGATATTTAAGATATTATTAATTTATTGAATTATGAAAATGTTATATCAACACCTTAATATGTGACTTTTAAAAAAAAATAAACAAATGAGTTTTTTCCACCTCATTAGTGGCTTATGCCAGCAGCTTAGAAACTCTGTGCTGGATGATATTCAAGGGCCAGGAATCCATGCTTTTAAGCACAGAGCAGATCTTTAGATACTTGGGAGACTCTGGCTATAAGACCAGGAGACAATTGTATGAGTAACTTGTGCAGAAAGCTTGAAGGTATCAGTGCTAACCTGACTGAGTATCTTTGATTCTGACCCTGACACTCTTGCCTTTTTCTTTCTTTTTTTTTTTGGAGAGGTTTTCGCTATAGGGCGCGCGCGCTTGCCAGACAGACAGAGAGAGACATAGAGACAGAAAGCGAGAAATCACCCCCCAGGGGGGATGGTCACGCCACAATCCCTTCTCCTCCATTCTCCTCTTGGGATCTTGGACACGCACGCACACATGCCCGGCGTGAGTTTTAAGCCACCGGGTCCGGGACACGAACCGTGGTCGACTACGTGAGAGTCCAGTGACAAAGCCATTACGCTAACTGCTGGTTCCCCACTCTTGCCTTTTTCATATTGGGAGCTGAGCCTCACAGCATGCTGGATAGTTTATCCGGACACCTCCCAAGAGGAGGGAACAATCAGGACAGACCCAGAAGCTGCTAGAGTCATTGGTTCTGCCTGGCTCATCAGCGCAAAGAAATGCTGAGAAGGCAGGGTGCTGTGGAGAAATGGACAACGGGCCCAGGCCCAACACAGCCACCAGTGGCATGTAACCAGCTCAAGGCAATCCTGCTTTCTTGGCCTCAGTTTCCTTCTTTGGTAGAGGGATTTCTAAGGACTCCTTCTAGTTGAAATATTTATGACTGGAAGGAATCAGAATAGCCATTTCTCCTGGAGGCTGACCCAGGAAGGAAACCATCTCCAACGAGGGGCTTTATTCTGCTGGCCAATGGCCAGGTTTGGTCCAGAAAAGTTCAGCTGTGAGAAACCCGACTGAGAACTATCTCGGAGAAAGGATGAGGACTTCCCAACCTTTGGGCTCCTGCCTCAGGCATAGAACTTGGCACCTAAAACTTGGTTTAGATGAACAAACTGCCCTGGGAATAACTTTTTTTAGCTTTGACCTCCCAGATCCTGTCATCTTGGCTCATGAAGAGGAACCAAATATGAACACATCGGTGAATGGGCAGTGAGCTCTCTTTCCAAGGATCTTAAGAGGAATTAGATTTCTTTCTAATCAGAGGCATCTGGGGCCTTAGAATAGCGCTGAAGCTGGTGACAGGAGACTTAGTGGTAGTTCCTTGGGTCTGTCTAAGACCTCAGGCATCTGCTAGGCATTATATATTAGGTCATCGGAAAAGTCATGAAGCATTTTTGCATAGAAAATCATGGAAAAATATGTCATGACTTTTCAGACAACCCAATATTATAGCACCTCATCTCCTTTTAGAATCAGTCCCATCTTCTGCCTCGGGTGGAGAAGTGAGATAGGAATACTGGAGTGGGAGGAGGGGGACTTCTGTAGTGAACTGAGAAATATGGGGCAAGAGAAGAAGGGATGGGCGGAGGGACAGGAGAAGGGAGTGTGAGAAAGAGAAAAGCAAAGGAAAAAAAAATTGACTAGAGAACTAGGGTTTTGTTTTCCCCTGGAAATTGTCCAAAGCCAAAGCCACCCATAAGTTGTCAAAAAAAAAAAAAAAAAAAAAAACCAACCCAAAAATAAAAAACAAATTAACATCCAGCTCAGATATCTTTTCCTTTCTCTGTCTACGCAGTAGTTTGAATGCTTGTGCCCCCCCCCACCCCCAGCACACACCAGACTCATATGCTGACACTTAATCCTCGTTGTATTTAGAGGTGTGGCCTTCCGGACGTTAGTAATGAGGACTTAATCCCTATGAATGGGTGTTAGTGCCCTTGTGACAGAGGCTGAGAGAACTCATCACCCCTTCAGCCATGTGAAGACACATAGAATGCACCACCTCCAAGGGACAGGCTTTCGCCAGCATTGAATCTGCTGGTGTCTTCATCTTGGACTTCTCTACCTCCAGACCTGTGAGCTTACAATTTACTCAGTTTGAGGTATTTTGTTATAGCAGCTTGAACTTATTATTCCCACCCTCCAACAAAAGTTGGTGAACTAGTGCAGAGGTTGCTAAATGTGGACACGATCTACTTTTGGATCAGTAAGTTTAAGGGAGAGGTACTATCCACACGGAGAGCTGTCAGTTAGGAGATGGGGGCCTTGCTGTGTGAGCCTACATAAGGCACTTCTGCAGGTGTGGCTCATTGGGAGGAACTGCCTCTTCCCCCCTCCTGATGTTTCCTTCTCTGGGCAGGAAAGGGCCCTTTTGGCCTCTGCCTATCCTTTAGTCACACCTTCCAAGGGGAGAAAGATGTGTCAGTTATCTTTCTGTGCCCCTTGTTCAACCTGTTGTGTGTTCACAGGCTGCCTAGAGAGATCATATGAACTGGTTCTCTTATACTCTTTCTTTCTTTTCCTTCCTTCCTTCCTTCCTTCCTTCCTTCCTTCCTTCCTTCCTATAGGGCACCTTTCCTTCCTTCCTTCCTTTTTTGGAGAGGTTTTAGCTATAGGGCACGTGCACTCGCCAGAAAGACAGAGAGAGACAGAGAGACGGAAAGCAAGAAATCACCCCCCAGGGGGTCTAGCCACACCACAATCCCTTCTCCTCCATTCTCCTCTCGGGATCTTGGGCATACACACACACACGCACCTGGAGTGAGTTTAAGCCACCAGGTCTGGGACTCAAACCGTAGTCGACTGCATGGGAGTCCAGCAAGATAGCCATTATGCCAACTGCTGGTTTCAGTTCTGACTTCTAATTGGGTGAAATAATGTGTGTGTGTGTGTGTGTGTGTGTGTGTGTGTGTGTGTTTGTGTGTGTGTGTGTGTATCGGGAGTGGATATTAACCCCTCACTCCCTTCCCACTGGTGGCAGCACCTCCTGTAAACTCTTCTCTCCACCCAGCCTCTCTCTCCTCAGGTTCCAGTAACTGCCCCTTCTGTCTCCACTTCGGCTCTGGGTTCCTGCACTTTCCTCTGTAGATTCACGTGCTCTGCCACACTTTTATAAAGAATTCCTTTATTAAACTTTGTTCAAACTATGCAATTTGGTATATCATCTATTCCTGCCAAGACCCTGACTCAGAGGGGTGACTCAGTTTGGTGAACTTGGAAGAAACACCTGGCCTGTGTATTCCATCCCTTCTCTCTGTTTCTGTCTGTCTCCCTGTGAGCTGGCATTGTTATATTGCTAGGCAATGGAGTGGCCCTACCTGCCAGTATGGGGAGGCCTGACTTCTCCAGTACTACCGACAACTGGGCACCTGTTCTGCCTCATACCGAACTTTGGTATTTGATGGTCCTGAGACAGAAACATAGTCACCAATATCAGTGTTATTCAATAATGAAGAAGGTCTCTGCTTGTTAACTCATTTGCCTTCTTTCTCAGTCGGCAGAGGACTTGGGTAGGGAAGAGAAGGGTTACTTACAGAGCTTCTCTCCTTTCAGGGCTGCTGGGTGGAAGCCGTTTCCACAGTAAGCCCTTAGGCAATGGAAAGGTGTGGTCCTCGGGGCACTCAGTTTAGGATGGCTGTGGCCTCTTTTTCTCCTGGGACGACTTGCCCTCTCCAGAGGCTGCCGTGAGATAGGTGGAAGGACTGTGTCTGGGTCTGTGTCAGAGATGCTGTGTCAGTCACTAGGCAGCTCTGCAGAACTGCGCTATTGATGGAAGAAGGAAGCCTCTGAGTGATTCTTTGGTAGTTGTTGTCCCAAGGCAGTGCCAAGGAGAGAAGTTCATGCACACAGAGGCTTAGAACCAGGCTCAGGACCCCCAGCCTTGCAAGCCAAATGCAAAGGGCATAGAAGCCCAAGAGGAGGGAGGTATTCTAGTCTCTCAGTGAAGACAGGGTAGGTGGTTGTGTAGAGAAAGAGTCCTCATGACACTCTGAGACCCAATTTCCTGTTATTCAATCTGTGGGCCTACTTCTGGGTTCTTGCTTCTGCTTCCTGTGTGTGTGTGCGCGTGCGTGCACAAGCTTGAAAATGCTCATTAATTTTAATATTAGCATAGCAAAACTAATTAGGAAGGCAAATCCACTGCAAAATAAACCCTCTGATGCATTTACAAAGGAACGAATTATCTATTGTTTGGGATTGTTCTGCTCTGTCCTTCCATTGACACAGCTCATGGTGAGCCAAGTGCAAACTATAGTTGTTACGTGATGGAATAGCATGGGGCAAATGCTAGAGGGGTGGTATAGACAACAGGCTCAGACAATTTTCAAGGAAGAATTTGGCCTATTTGGCAAGGGCAGTAAGAAAAGCTTTCACAGAGGTGGGAATTGAACTCGTCTTGAGCCTAGGGTGACATTCAACCACATAATCTGTCACTACTCCTTATGATTTCATCATATAGTTTTGTCCTAATTTAGTCAATCCTCTATTGTTGAACATAAGTTATTTCCATTTTTTTGTTCTATAAATAATACTGTAATGAACATCTTATACACATTTTCACATACTTACCCCATTTTTTTTTAAAGGATCTTTTTCTTGAGAGGGAGTTGATGCGTCAAAGGGTATGCACAATTATAAAAAATCAGATTTTTTTCTGGCTACCCAAGTAATACACACTCACTGTAAAACAATCCAAAACAACAAGGGGGCGTGGGTTTGAAAACGAAAGTTTCCTATAATTCCACACCCCCCAAAATATTTCCTGATAGCAGTTTGGCATATATTTCTCTCTCTTTCTCTTTTAATGAAACACTAATATGTTGTAAGACACACCTCTGAGGATTTACTTTCCATCACGCTTGGAACAGACATCAGAATCAGAACCCACACCGTGGCCTGGCCCCAGGCGGCCTTCGTGGCCCGTCCTCACCACTTTTTCCTCTCCTTACTTTGCTCCAGCTAATCTGGTCTCCAAGCTGCTTTTTTTTGGTTGTTTATTTACTACAGGGCATGCACATTCACTCACTGAGTAGAAAGAGAAAAAGAGAGGGGGGAGAGAGAGAGAAAGTGAGAAATCAGGCCCCCCTGGGGGAATGGTCACACACCAATTCCTTCTCCTCCATTCTCTTCTTGGGGTTTTGAGTATGTGTACACATGCACCCAGTGTATTTCTCAAGCTACCAGGTCCAGACTCAAACTCAAAGTCGGCCATGCGGGATCCAGCCACCTCAACCGGCACACAACTGGTTGGCCCTCCTTCCTGCTTCTAAAACTAGTTAAATACGTTACTACTGCAGGATTTTGTGATGACTGATCCTTCTGACTGGAATGTTCTTTCCCAGATATTCTCACAATCTGTCCCCCCACTTTATTCAGGTCTCTGCTTGACTGTCATCATTTCATAGGCCTTCTCTGACCCTCCCACGTGAAACAGCATCTCTCATAACTATTTCTTCCTCGAATTTAGCATTATCTGACATTTCATCATATAGCTATTGATTTGCTTATTGTCCATTTAGAAAAACCTGTGAAGATAAGGCATTTGCTTTGCTCTCTGCACATCCCCAGTTCCTGCAACAAAAAACACAACATAGTAGGTGTTCAATAAATACCTGTGGAATGACTCAATAAAATTAAACTCAACTACATTTATAGTTTTAAAAACTACTTATTTTGTGGGATTAATGAAAGTTTGTTAATAAATACTAACTAGTGCTTTCTTCAGTTCCCTCATATACTCACTTGAAATACACATGATAATATCCATTATTCAACATACAAATGAACATAATTAACTTTGAAATCAAAGAAAGGGAAACTATTCAAAGCATGCTGTTTGCATTCATACAGATGAAACCTTTTTAAAATTATAGTATATTATGGACATCTTTTCATGGCAGTGTATAAATCTTTCTAGTCTTTTAAAGATTACATAGTAGTGTTGTAATTTATGTAACCAATTCTCTTTTGATAAGCCTTTGGATTATTTCCAAGTTTTCAATTTTATAGAAAGTGTTGCATTGCACACTCTTATACAATATCCTTGCATGCTGTTCACTTTTCTATTATTATTTTTTATTTTGCCAGAGGTAGTGTGTGCTCACCCGAGAAGGGAGGTGAATGAGGAAGCACCCCCATGAGGCATGGGCATGCCACAATCCCTTCTCCGTTTCTCCTGTTGAGATTTTGGGCACACGTGTACAAGTGCCTGGTGTGTTTGTCAGGTTGTCGGGTCTGGCACTTGAACTGTGCAGTCAGCACGTGGGATCCAGCCACCTTAACCACCATGCCACTGGCTGATCCCTTGTTAATGTTTTATGTTCTTTATCTGAGATGATGAAAAAACTGACAAGCATAAATTTCTAGTGTTGATTTTGGAAATGTAGACTTGGAGCTGAGAGATATCTGGCCTGGGGATAGTTTGGAGATTTCTTCACATAGACCTGATTATTGAATTCCTAGGAATCAATGAAATAGAAGGAAGGAAATTGTACAAAGCTCAGAGACATGACTCTTAAGCAGTGTCTCTGCACTTAGAGGGTGGAAGGAGGAGGGCAAGAAATTATTCATTCATTCACAAATATTCCCCGATTGGTATTTTCTAAGGGCTGGAAACATATCAACACAATATAACCAATGTATATTTTGCCCATGCCTTCTGATGGCTTCAAGTCTCATCTGGCAGGGGCACAGAACATAAGAAATGAATCAGACAATCCAGAGTGGATACTACAGGGGGACATTGAAACACAGAGGAGTGGAACTCCCATGACTCTAGCTTCTAAGGAAAGTGTTCTGGAAGTAACATTTATGCTCAACCTGGAGTACCTAGAAGCCAGGTGAGGCAATGGGGGGTGGGGGGAGCATTTCAGGTTGAGGGAACAGCACTTGCAGCAGTCCTGAGGTGTGAGGGAGCAATAAGTCCGGTGTGACAGGAGACTGAGAGGGAGGACGGTGGTGGGGGGAGATAAGACTGAGGGGTAAGCAGGGGCTCTCTGGGCCATGTCAAGAGGTTTAGCTTTCATTACAAATGTAATGAAGAAATTGAAGGAGGGAAGTCATGTGATCAGTTAGACTGCAGTGTGGATGAGTGGGATGAGGATGGAAGTGGACAAAAGGGATACCTGTTAGGAATCAAGGGAGAGGGGACACTGGCCCCAGGTAGAGCAGCGCATTGGGCACAAAGAGCAGCAGGTGGATTCCGAACAGGCAAGGCCTTGGTATGTCCTCGTTATTGATGGTGCAGCTTCCTGTCAGACTACAGTGACCCTATTCCTCTTGTAGGGATTGGCTTAAGAATGGGTATACACATATCTAGTTCTGGCCAAGGACACATAAGGGGAATCTTGTAGGCGATTTTGGAAAAGCAGCCATGCTTCTAAGAAGCAGACTCAGGAAGAGACCTTTCTATATCCCCTGGATGTTGCTGTGTCTGCTGGTGACCTCTTGCTACAGCACAGGGAGCCAGCTGGAGGACAAGGCCAACATCCTGAGGATACCAAAGCAGAGAGATGAGACAACCCGCGTCCTTAGGGACACCTTGTGCTGCTTATTGTACCACACCTGGAACCCACTGTGTCTGGACTTCTTCTTATGAGAGGTAATACATTTCCACATACGTGTGAATCTGGTTCTGGCTACATACGGCTAAAGCATGCTACCCAACAGAATGTGGAACTGGATTTCCTGCATTAGCTGGTAGAAGCATAGAGCTAATTAAGATGGAGTAGTAAGGAGATACAACTGGTATCTCTACAGGCTGGCAAGATGTGGACAAGGGGGTCATTCATTCTTGTGAACATGTCAGAGGTGACTCTTATGCCACAACCTGGGTTTTTGTTGGTTAATAATTCTCTCTTTGTTCTTGCTTCTTTGTGAAGTGAAAATAAATATGACTCTGAGATCCCAATCCTGTTCATTGAGCAGATTATTAATCTGCCATTCTGGGGGCTCAACCTCTTTCCTGGAAGATTGTGCCCAATTAGGCAAAAATTTGGGGGTGTCCCATCTAGTCATCAGTCTGCACTGTCCCCCCCACCCCCCATGCCTCAGATCCCTTCCATTGTGGTGGTTTTGCTGTTTCTGAGTCACACCTGGGGCTTTTGGAGAGGCCGGAAACCCAGTGCAATAAATTCCGTTCTCATATCCAGGGATGTTTTCTTTCATGCTGGTTTCTGCACACTCTCCTCTCTCTATCCCTGTCCTTCAAGGCTTTTCTTTCTCTGCCTGCCTCTTCCTTTTTCCCCTCTGGGTATTTGTATCAGCTCATCAATGAGCTAGAGCTTTACCAAAGACAGGAAGATCTATTATCTTCAAACAGCTTCTGCTTTCTGTCCTAAAAGAATTCCTAAGGCAAGAAAAAAAGAAAAAGCTTGACTGGCTGTACCTGCATGGAAGGAAACCGCAATGGAAAAATACAGCAAACAAATTAATATCTTCATTATCTTGCCACAGGTACTTCAGAGGTGACATGGGAGAACTCAGTCTGAAAGGAGGACCAGCTTGGTGCTGAGTGGCAGCCAGCCAACCAATAAGAGTGTGACAAAGAGAGGCAGGTCACTACTGGAGAAGTTTTCCTGGGAACTTGGGAAACCTACCTGGCAGCCTGAGAGCCTCGAGACAGCCGCTTGCCTGTCTCACCTCCTGGAGTGTCCTTAAAAATCCATTTCCATTCTTATAAACATTCTCTCTGCTCTCTCCCTCCTGGTCACTTGGAGAGGACTACTATAAATACTAACCTCACTAGGGTATAGGAAGAAATGAACAAAATAATGAATGTGGAAGGCCTCTGAGGAAAGGAGGCCCTGGCAGCCTATAAGGCCTGGTCACCTTTTTTACAGCGCTGGTGGTCCCCTGTAGCCCACCTCCACCACAGACTCCCAGGTGGCACCTGAACTCCTGAGCTTCCCCCAGAGGTAAACAAGAGCAGCAGTTATCCACGCAGCAGCTTGGATTTAGATAGTATCTTCCCACCTGGGGCTGAAAGGACCTTTGAGATCATTAGTGCCAGGTCCCTAATCCTATAGATAAGAGGCCAAGACACTCGGCTCAGGTCACCTGAAGCTGCCAGGCTCCTCCTCTTCTGGCCCAGCCCCTCGATCCTGATTGTACTTGCGGGTTCTTTGGAATGATTTACTTGGCCATCTTTTTGCTGCCACTCCTTGCGCTTGCTGCTGCCTCCGTTTCCATCGAGACTGCTGACTCCTGTTCCCTCCAGACTGTTGGGCTGTCAGATGATTAACCCAAGGACAAGGAAGGACATGTAGAACCCACAGGCCGCAGGTCTTGGGCTGGGTTCTTGCTCAGTTTTGTTGTGATCCTCAGAACATTTTCAAAGGGAAAGGGGACTGTGGGTCACTGTGAAGACAGTCTTGGGCATTTGCTAGTTTCCAGGTATCTTCTGGGCATGCTCATTCAATCAAACCATGGGACCAATGGGTCAGGAGTTGGTCTTTTGTCTCCCACTGTCTCGATTGGTTAAACAACTAATGTATTCTGAGGCTGCCTTAAAATTCCTGGCCATGTTCCAGGTCACTACTTGTGTATAGCACTTTGAAATTCAGAATCCATTGTTTCATTAACTTAGAGATTCTTTGGGTACAGTTGTGCCCGTTTCACAGGCATAGTCAGCAAGGTTGGAGAACCTGCTGTGATTGACCAATTTTAGAAGGAGGAATGAGGGCCACCATTGGATTCTGGCACAATGACCTTGTCCCCAGTCCTTCACTACATACAGGCTGGCACAAGGTCTCTGAGGGACCTGCCCACCTTGACAAGAGTACTGCTGAAATATTTGGGGCTTTGGAGGCAGATTGGGA
Source organism: Tupaia belangeri chinensis (assembly GCF_000334495.1). Lineage (NCBI taxonomy): Eukaryota > Metazoa > Chordata > Mammalia > Scandentia > Tupaiidae > Tupaia > Tupaia belangeri. The sequence continues at coordinate 2,580,068 of NW_006159535.1, forward strand.
GATGTTATGGTTGAAAACCACCAAAGTTAACACCGAAGGAGCTCTATTTGTTCCACGATGCCGACCTGCTTCTCATCCCTTGCTTTGCTCTGGTGACTCCTTTCACTCCACGATGTGGGTTCTTTGCTCAAACCAGGTCTTACTTGCATCCCTTTGCCTACCTTGGACTATCAGTTCCAGTCTCTTAACAGTCCCCAGCTGCCCACAGGCCTCACTATTGCCAGCGAGGGCACACTTCAGCTGCTGACCTCATTAACTTGTTCTCTCGGGTTCAAGCATCTAGGACCAGTTGGTCAGAGATCAAGTACCAGAGGTATCAAGTGATCTCTACCCAAAGGCAAGTCCCCGTTCTAAAAGGGCCTATGGAGGCTGCAGGGTCAAAGTTCAGGGTGTTTAGCCCAGTAAAGTCTGGGCCAAGGACCTTTGGGGAAAGGTGTATATCCTCCTGATCTTTGATGATTGCTTATGCCAGTTCATTTTTCATTTTTCTTCTTTTTGTTTAATTTGCCAGAGGGCACTTGTCAGAAATAGAGAGAGGGAGAGGAAGAAAGCAACGGGGCATGGTCAAACTAATCCCTTCTCCATTTTTCCATCCTTTTGGGATTTGGGGCATGCAGGCCTGATGTACTTAACACACTGCTGGGGCCAGGAATAGAACCATGATCAGCCATGTGGGATCCAGCTCCCTTAACTACTAAGCCATGGGACTGAGACAGAAGGGACATTCCAAAGTAAGGTGGGGGACATTCCAAACACCTAAAATATGACAGACAGAAAGTGGCTGAGAGTCTAGTTCCCGCAAAATCACCACTCCTTTCCTAGAAAAGTCATGAATAAACTGTGTCTTAATTAGCCTGGAGTTAAGCCAAGTCATATTGGGGGCTGCTCTGCCTATGGGGTAGCCCTTCTATCGTTCCTCCCAGGTAACAGTTCTCCCTTTCCTCTCAGAGGAAGAAACAGAACTGTTGACTAAGAGAGTAGTCTGTTCTCTATACTTAGCAAATTTGCTTTCACTCTCCCTCAATGGCTTGCTCTTGAATTCTTTCCTCCCAGAGGCCAAGGACTCTCGAATCCCAAGTAGAGTTGACTCTTCCTCACAGATGAAGTCTCCCTGACAACAGGACCAGCTCAGGACTGCATTTTAAACAAATGACTCAGGGCACTCTGAAGCAGGTAGCTTGGAGAGCACACATAGGAAACATTAGTGTACCGGGTTAGAACCCGTTTGCTATACAAGTTTGGGCAAAGCAGTCACTCTCTGTTAAACGGAGATAAGAGGACATTCTTCCTAGAGAAATCATGAGGGTTAAATGAGAAGATGGAATGTGAAATACTCAGCCTAGCATCTTATATACGGTAAGCCCTTGACACATGTTAACTATTATTGCAGTCATGACGATTTTAATTGAATGACTATTTAACTAGACTCCCAGATTGACTGCTTGTGTCAAATCTTAGCCTTGTCTGAGAGATTTTCTGTTAGTTTTCTTTCCAATCCCAACAAGTAGATTTCTTATCATTCACTTCCAAGTGTAGACTAAAATTCCAGGACTGCCCCTCTCTCCTGCCCAGCCACACACACACACAGCTAGCTCTGCACAGTCTCTCCTGCAAATTCTCGTTGTCAAGGTGCTGAAGGTGTTGATAGAAGCTGTCTTTGGGTAGGCGAGATTGTAGGTGGGCATTTTAAAAATTTCCTTTCTTTGCTTGTCTGTATTTTCTGATTTGTTTGTCATGGGCATGTACTGCATTTGTACCAAGAAAAATTTATTTTGAATTTTTATAATCTGGTTGTTGCTATGTCTAGGGAACTTTCCCTGACGGGTTCTGCATTCCGAGTGCTTCTTTCAACTCATATCCTCTGAGTATCTCTCTTCTCTCTGCTCTGTGCTACGATTGCATTCACTAGGAAATTGCTCTGTAACTGCTCTTTAAGACTTGAACATCTTTGGGAACCAGCAGTTAGCGTAATGGCTATGTCGCTGGACTCCCACATAGTCGACTGCGGTTCATGTCCTGGACCTGGTGGCTTAAAACTCATGCCGGGCGAGTGCGTGTGCGTGCCCAAGATACCGAGAGGAGAATGGAGGAGAAGGGATTGCGGCGTGACCATCCCCCCTGGGGGGTGATTTCTCACTTTCTGTCTCTATGTCTCTGTCTGTCTGGCGACACACGCGCCCTATAGAGAAAACTTCTCAAAAAAAAAAAGACAAGACTTGAACATCTTTGAGCAGGCAGTGGGCTCTTTGAGTAGAGGCTATATCATCCCTCCTGGCTTGACTGTTTCTTTTCTTTTTTTTTTTTTTTTGGAGAGATTTTCACTGTAGGGCGCGTGCGCTCGCCAGATAGACAGAGAGAGACATAGAGACAGAAAGCGAGAAATCACCCCCCAGGGGGGATGGTCACGCCGCAATCCCTTCTCCTCCATTCTCCTCTCGGGATGTTGGGCACGCACGCACACGTGCCCGGCGTGAGTTTTAAGCTACCGGGTCCGGGACATGAACCGCGGTCGACTACGTGGGAGTCCAGCGACATAGCCATTACACTAACTGCTGGTTCCCTTGACTATTTCTTAGATGATATTAGTGTTCTGCTCTCCTAGCTATACCACTGAGTCCAGGTGACTGAGAGGTCAAGAGTGCTTGGTTAGAGCAGGGCTTGGCTCACCCAACTGTGTTTCCCGTTGTTCCCATTTTAAGATCCCTGACACTTGGGCTAGCAGCAGACTGCAGTCTCTGGGAATTCCGATGGCTACACAGGGCAGCTTTTAGTAGGAATTGCCCATGTCTTGGGGCTAGGGAGTAATGTCTTAGCCTGGGTATGAATTTAACCCAGATCTTGCAAAATCTTTAGACATCCCCTTTCTCAGTGATTTTCTATAATCTCCTCATGGCTCTGGGAGGATTGCTAGAGACTGAGTTAAGACTCATTTACTTGGAGCATAGTGGTTAAGGTGCTGGACTCTCACAAGGCTGAGCACGGTCTGAGTCCCAGACCTGATAGCTTGAAAATCATGCTGGGTACACATGCGTATGTGCCCAAAAATACTGAGAGGAGAATGGATTGCAGCATGGCTGTTCCCCCTGAGGGTTGATTTCTCACTTTCTTTCTGTCTCAGTCTCTCCAGCAAGCACATATGCCCCAATAGTAAAAATCTCTCTCTAAAATAAAGACTCATTTACTCATCTGTTGGGTATGTAACCATCAAACATAATTAAAAACAGATGTGAGGTGCTGACTCTGTGGTGCAATGAAAATGTGCTACTCAAGAGAAGCTGGATTCCACACAGTGACCGTGGTTTGAATCCCTGGCCCAGTCACTGATACACGGTGGGAATGTCTGTGAGTGCCCAAGATCTGACGTGCTGAAAGACTGGAGGAAGGGGATGGCAGTGTGACCAGACCCTGTGGAGGGTGCTCCCCCCTCTCTCTTACCTCACATGCATATAAAATAAAGGGGGAAAACAGATGTAATTAAAAACATGGCCTTGAGATTAAGCAGATCTGGGTCTATGCCTCTGATCTTTAACTATGTAGCAAGTCATTTAACTTCTCCTAGCCTCAGCACTTCATCTGGAAAGTCCCCGTTTTCCAGAAATTGGGTCTGCCTTATAGGATAATTGCGAGAATAAAGAAAAATAATGCACGCAATGTGCCGATGCTTAGTAATTGGTAATGATCACTGCTACTGGGATTTTTTTCATGCTGCAGAGATACAAACAAAGGAAAACCATCACCTCTGACTTGGAAAAGCTTTCTTTCTCAAAGAGGAGCAAGAAGGAGCTGCTTTTGTGACATGGACAAGGTGAGTCTAAGTAATATATTCACAGGCAGGAGATGGCCACACAGTTTGTGGAAGTGCTGGGAGCTTCTTACTAAGGGGAACAATCAATCTAAGACATCTTCAGGGGGCTGGCAGGTGGCTTAGTGGTTAAGGGCACTGGACTCCCACATGGCCGACCATAGTTTGAGTTGTGGATCTGGTGGCTTGCTTTCTCACTTTCTCTCTCTCTGTCCCTCTCTGGTCAAATTAAAATAAATAACTAAAGTTAAATAAAATCTTAAAAAAATTAAAAAAAAAAAAGGAAGTCTCTAGGAAGTAGATGGGTCCTGAGTGGACCTGGAGGGATAAGTGGAGAGATGGAGACACGCAGAGGGCAGGGCACAGGATGGGGGAGTTACGGTGAGCTGGAGGTTGGGAGCTGGGCTGGAGCGCTGTGGGTCGAGCCGCACAGGTTACTGGTTAGAGTCCCAGCAATGGACTCAATAAGACCTGCGTTTTAGTCCTTAAAGACATGATCTTGGGAAAGCAGACCTGGTGACTTAAAAACAGACATTTCTTTCTTTTCTTTTAAATAATTGTTTTATTTAATATTATTTATTTATTTATTTATTTATTTAAATTTGACCAGAGAAGGACAGAGTGAGAGAGAGGGAAAGTGAGAAAGCAAGCCTCCAGGTCTGGGTCTAGAACTATGGCTGGCCATGTGGGAGTCCAGCACCCTTAGCCACCATGCCACCTGCTGACCCTGCAGACACTTACTTCTTATAGTCTAGAGGCTGTAAGCCCAGGATCAAGGTGTGGGCAGACTCCATGTCTGGCGAGGCCCTGCTTCCTGGTTCATAGATGCCTGTCTTTTCACTGTCTCCATGCGTGGAGGACATGATGAGGGACTCTCTCTGAGGTCTTGCATGTAAGGGCACTAATCTCATTCATGAAGGCTCTGCCCACGTGACCTGATCACAACCCAGATGCCCCACCTCCAAATACACCTTGGGGATTAGGGTTTTAACATGGAAATTTGGGGAAGACACCAAAAAGTTCAGACCATAGCGGTTCCTTACCTTCTACAAGATTGATTTTTTTCTTTTTTTTGGAGAGGTTTTCACTATTTATTTATTCATTTATTTCATTTTTTTTCTTAAATTTTGACCAGAGAGGGACAGAGCGAGAGAAAAAGAGAGAGAGGGAAAGTGAGAGAGTAAGCCTCCAGGCCCAGGACTTGAACCGTGGTCAGCCATGTGGGAGTCCAGCGTCCTTAACCACCACGCCACCTGCCAGCCCCAAGATTGATTTTCTTATCTGTGGAATATGGCCAATAGTAGTTCTTTCTTACTAGGTTTTTTGAAGAAGTTAATGAAAGAATGATGGTAAAAATATATATACATATGCCAGAGAGCATATGGGTTCACGAGAGAGAGAAAGAGACAGAGAGAAAACACTCCCCCCCATTGGGTCATGGTCACACCACAGTCTATTTCTTTAATTTTTCTATCCTGTTAGAATTTGAGGCATGAATACAACATGCTCCCAGCATATTTTTCAAGCTGCCAAGACTGGGATTCAAAGTGTAGTGGGCCATGGTGGGATCAGTCTCCTTCCACATAGCACTTAACCACTGTGCTACAGGGCAGGCCTGTAAAGTACATTTTAAAAACTTGATACATGTTAGCCAAAGGTACTACCATGGTTGTATTAACGTTATTGTATAAACCCATACTTGGTCTTTGTTTTCCAGAAGAATCCCACTGCACATTCATTTAGGAACGTTCTCCTCCTCTTTAAAGTTTGTGTATTTTTCTCGTCCATGAGAAAGAAGAGAGACAGGAGACAGGCACCGTCAATGGGAACTTCATGCCATGATCCACCCCCAGTCTTAGTCAATCTAGATTACAGGCTTGCACATGCCCAGCTGGCATGCACACGAAGGTCCAGGACACAAACCCAGGACCTTTGCCCTGTGGGTTCCGTTGTTACTGCTGCACAGCTCATGCATTTTGACACCCGTGCTCACTCATCTGTCTAGCATAGTAATGATCCGTAATACATATATATTAACACAATAGTACCATAATAGCTGACATTTAAATATATTCTAGGGACTGACCGGCAGGTGGCATGGTAGTTAACAGCTGGACTCCCCCATGGACTGACTGTGGTTCGAGTTCCGGACCTGGTGGCTTACTCTCTCTCTCTTTCACTACCAGCTGGACTCCCCCATGGGCTGACTGTGGTTCGAGTTCCAGACCTGGTGGCTTACTCTCTCTCTCTTTCACTCTGTCCTTCTGTGGTCAAGTTAAAATAAATAAATAAATAAAATAAATAAATAAAAATTAAATTAAATAAAATGATTCTTTTAAAAAATAGTATATCCTATATGCCAAGCACTTTTGTTTTGTTTTGTTTTATTTATTTATTTATTTATATATATATATTGTCACAGGGCATGTGCTCTCTCCAGAGAGAGAGAGAGACAATAAGGGGGAAAGTGAGAAATCATCCCCCGGGAGGATGGCCACACCACAATCCCTTTTCCTCCATCCTCCTCCTGGGATTTTGGGCACACATGCACATGCTCCCAACTTGATTTTCAAGCTGCCAGACCTGGGGGGCTCAAACCACAGTCAGCCATGTGGAATGCAGCTCCTTAAACGCCACAGCACCTGCTGGCCCTGGTACTACTTTATTTTGTTAATATTTTATTAGGATGAAATCGAGATGTGGAGGACTTAAGCAGCTTACCCAAGGTCAAGTAGTTAGTAAGTGAAAGAACTAGAATTTTTGGTTCCTGGAAGTCTGGCTCAGAATTCATGTTCATAACTACTTTATACTTTTATGCTATTTTTAGAGAGAGTCTGGGAAGAATGGACGGGAAAAAAAAATATGAATTTAATACTGCTCCTACTCAAAGGCAGAGAGTAGCCAGAAGAAGTGGTGAGATTCTTGCAGTAAGGTCACCCAAGGCAGCGTGGTCCTGGCTGCCTGCAGATCTCCATAGAGCCCACATGGGCCTCTCTCACACCTGAGTTGTCAGCTTGGGTCATCAGAGGAAGTCCCTGTCGTAGCCTCTCCACCTTCAGTTAATGCACTTAGTGCGTAGCTGATACCTCTTTGCCATAGATAGCAGCATGACATGCCCCTTACCCAGTGGAAGGCTGGAGGACAGAGTGTGGCTGGGTGGGTATAAACCCAAGCAGTACTGACAGGAAAAGACTCGAAGTGCAGCGACTCCTGAGTATAAATTGGATCCTTGTCCCACTGGGCCATCGCATCATTCATCGGCCAGCTGCCTATTATTTTTGGCCAAATTCTTTTGTTCATGTGAGAAATTACACCAAAAAAAAGATGATGTTGCTTTTGTTTCCCTCTCCTGAGCACATATCTCAAATCCTTAGGATTACTCAGCTTGGCTCTTCCCAGCTTCAAATGGATTATGTTTTTTTTTTTCTTTCTTTCTTTGAGAGAATTTTGCTATAGGGCGTGTGCGCTCGCCTGATAGGCAGAGAGAGACAGAGAGACAGAAAGCGAGAAATCACCACCCCCCCAGGGGGGATGGCCACGCTGCAATCCCTTCTCCTCCATTCTCCTCTCGGGATCTTGGGCATGCACGCACACGCGCCCGGCGTGAGTTTTAAGCTGCCGGGTCCGGGACGTGAACCGCGGTCGACTACGTGGGAGTCCAGTGACATAGCCATTACGCTAAATGCTCGTCCCAAATGGTTTATGTTTTAATATAAACATTTAGAATTTTGGAGCTAAAAATGTCTTTGAGAGTGATTTCTTGGATGCCAGCTTGTAAGAACCAATTGTTAAATTTTTAGGAATTTTACAAGCTGATTGTTAAACACCATCATTACCCCCCCACACAAATAAATTCAATTATGTAAACTTACAGTCAAATAAACAATGTTTAAAACAAAGTGGTCTGATTCTGTGGCCGAGAGGTTAAGGGAGCCAGACCCTGCATGGCTGGCCAGTCTGGACCCTGGTGGTTTGAAAAACACACTAGATGTGTGTGCGTGTGTGCCCCAAATCCCGACAGGATGGAGAAATGGAGAAGAAGGGATTATAGTGTGCCCAAGCCTCATTGGGGTGGCAACTTTCTTTCTCTGTCTCTGTCTCCCTTTGGTGAACACACATGCCCTCTGGCAATGGAAAGAACACACACGTGCAAAATAAAATCAATATTCAAAACTCCTTACTTCATGGTTACTGTATGATATGCTACCGCAGGCAAACCCTTCTTCAAGCTCATTGTCAGCCATCTCCCAGAACATTATGGACCCTAGAAATTGGTGACTTTCACCTTGTATTTCAGCCTAGGAGGCCCACGGAGAGTCCTTGGTTACTGTTGGAAGAAGGAGGAGAAAGCATTGGGCAAGATGAGATCAGTAAGGGCTCTGACAATTGCCCCAGCCCTTGAGTTAGGCTGGCTCCATTCGTAAAGTTCCTTTCAGAGGTAAAAATAAATAAATAAATAAATAAAGTGACTAATTTGGGCTAATATTTTTATAATTTAGAAAACAGAGGTTTTTTTTTTGAAGGTTTTTGCCATGTGCATGTGTCAGAGAGAGATAGTGAGAGGGAAAGTGAGCAATCACCCTTCCCCCAATGGGGATGGCACACTGCAATCCCTTTTCCTCCGTTCTTCTCCCAGGATTCTGGGCATGCATGCACATACACCTGGCATGATTTTTAAGCCACCAGGTCTGGGACTCAAACCATGGTTGACCATCTGGGAATCCAATGCCTTAGTCACCGCACCTCCTACTGGCCCTAAAATGAAACTTTTTGTAGTACAGATCCAGAGTGAAGTGATTTACTCTAGGTCTCCATGACCCTAGTTCCCTACCTTATATGAGGCAGCTGACATCCTACACCCTATGGTGGGAAATGAATTCCTGTAGACAATAACTTGGGAGTCTTCTGTTCCCCTAACCCCAGGAGACTCTCACTGCTCCTATCAGATAGGTGGTCCTCATCAAGGTGACATCCACTGTGCCTCTTGACTGTGCCTCTTGACGGAGTCCCAGTGAGTGAAGCCTTGCAGGTGTTTTCCTCCCATTCTAGAAACCCTTTCTGGTACCCAAGAATGAGTGCTTGGCTTTTTGAACTCATCTTCCCTGATTTGAGGTTATGCTGAAAATCTTACACTCACAAGCAGATTTTTAAACTTGCTCTCAAATTTTGGGTGGAGAAATCTGCTTAAATAAAGCCTTAGAAAAGCCAAAAAAAAAAAAAAAAAACCAACAAAACACAACAGCTATTTTATTTTTTATTAAGCAGAGTCAGGAATGAACATCAGTGCATACTAGAGGGCAAGTGGATGTGTTGGTGGTAACGTGTGTGAGTGCTCATGTGCGGTGGAGGGCTGGTGGGGAATGGAAGGGTGCTAAGTGGGAAGAGAAGAATACACAGGAGTAAAAAGATAATCTAAAAGAATCATTTTGAAGGATAAGAAAATTTTGCTGCAGGTGCATATACAACTTCTTGACACTTTATAGTCTTGCCGATTTCCCCCCTCTAGCAAAACCTAGTCTTCTGTGTTCTTAGTTGTGCTTTATTATGCAAACCCAATTACACTCTAAAAGAATCATTTTGAAGGATAAGAAAATTTTGCTGCAGGTGCATATACAACTTCTTGACACTTTATAGTCTTGCCGATTTCCCCCCTCTAGCAAAACCTAGTCTTCTGTGTTCTTAGTCAGTTGTGCTTTATTATGCAAACTCAATTACACAGTGCCCAGTTGAGTACATGAATGTGTTGCACAAATACATTTTTGTAGTAACACCATAACGAAACATTCTGTAATAAATGTTAAATTAGTTTATTAGGGCTGCCACATAAACATACAACAGATCAGTTGGCTTAAACAACAGAAATACATTTACTCACAGTTCTGGAGGATAGGAGTCCTAAAAATTAAGATGTTAGCTGGTTTGGTTTCTTCTGAGGCCTCTCTTCTTGGCTTGCCACTTTCTCCCTGCGTGTTCACACGGTGTGCGTACACATCTGGTGCTTCTCTCTGCGGGTCCGCATTCTTTCTTCCTATAAAGACACTAGGCATACTGGATTAGGGCCCATCCTAAACATCTCATTCTAACTTAACCACTTCTTTAAAGACGTTATTTCTAACTACAGTTGCATCTGAGATACAGGAGGTTAATTTTGTCATGGGTACATGTTCTTGCCAGGAGGGTGGCAAGGGGTGGGGGGGGTGAGAAAAAGAGTAAAGGAAAGTGAGAAATCAGCCCCAGGAGGATCTGAGATACAGGAGGTTAATTTTGTCATGGGTACATGTTCTTGCCAGGAGGGTGGCAAGGGGTGGGGGTGGGGGTGAGAAAAAGAGAGTAAAGGAAAGTGAGAAATCAGTCCCAGGAGGATGATCATGTAGCAATCCCTTCTCTTTCATGCTCCTATTGGGATTTTTGAGCATGCACTTACACATGCCCGGCATGATTTTTAACTTGAACAGTGCAGTCAGCCATGTGGGATCCAGCTGCCCCAATCACCAAGCCACCATCTGGCCCCTGGAGGTTAGAATTTTAACATATGAATTTTGAGGGGACACAGTTCTACCCATAGTAAATGTTTAGGAGCTGTTTATCTTCTACCATATGAATATGAATATCACATGAGGGTGATCCCTCACTGATACTGTGAGGTTTTATCATCTATTTAAATGGACTATGTCTTAGGCTAAGAGTTCATTAGCGAAGTGCCTTTTAAAAAATCTTACTTGGCTTTAAAAAATCCAAAAATTCTTTCTCCTTTAAATGATCTTTTTTTTTTTTTTGAGAATTAATTTTCATAGGTGGGAGTTCCTCAGTTGATTTTCAAAATTAACAGAAGTTACTAATGACAGGAAACATCGGTCCTCATGGCTGAGCATGGCTGAAAGTGGGTAGCCAGAAGAGATCACTGACCAAGGTAGGGCGGGTGAATGCCACCTAACAACATATTGAGTACTTCTATATTGTGCTGTGTCACGCATTTCTTCAATCCTTGCTGAATCCATTAGTGTTTGTCAGGGATCTAAAATGGGCTGGACAACTGCAGACACACTGGTGAGTGATATTATCAGGTCCTTGCCTTTATGAGTTTACCGTTCAGCTGTTAGCTATTAAAGAAAGTGACTCAAATAAACACAGAATGTGTCTTATAAGCAGACCGGATCCTAAAGGGGTTATGACTGGTAGTTCTCTTTAGGCTCGGAAAAGTGGTTTCATTCAGTCTGCAGAAAAAAGACTTGAAAGAG
>NW_006159535.1:2591138-2601790 GCF_000334495.1 Tupaia belangeri chinensis
TTGTGTAAGACCCTTTATAAGCTAAAGCAAAACTCCTTCCTGTCTGCCCATGCACACATTTTCAGATGGATCAGAAATATGAATTTTGGATAGACCTTTAATGGCCTAGTAGGTAGAAAAGTAAACAAGAAGTAGCATTGTGTGTGCATCTCTGGCTCCCTGCTCCATTAGATTATAAACCTCTCAGGAGGATAACTGAGGTGCGCACTCCACAACCCAAGCATTCTTTGTGTCAAATGGATATTTCCTATATTCACTGATTGCATTTGAATCTCCAAGAGGAAAGATAATTTAGCTAAAACCACTATGATACTCATAAATGTCATCACTCTCGCAGATTGTGGAATACAATGAGACCTGATTATCCCAACAGAAAGCCTAGGATACCATGGCTAGTTGGTGCCACTCTATTCAAGAGCAACCAGAAGTCTGTGTTCTTCTTCAAGTAATGAATTGGAGATAAGGGATTGGTGTTGAGTTCAACCTGAACTTTCAATCACCATCCTATGGTGTGGACTTGAATAATCTAAAGCCGGAATATCCCTATTCTGTGCTATGTTCTCTAGAAATAGTAACCCAGGGTAACCCAGGGCTCCTTTTGAAACTTCCAGATTCATAAGCATCTCAATATAACCGATACTCACTGTGTTGTTCAAGATAAGAATGCTCTCAAATAGCTTAGATAATAAACAGAGAAGAACCCAGGAGTCTGGAGAAGTAGTTTAGCAGAAGGTTGGCCTTTGAATGTTGAATGCTTCTCTTTAAGATACAGATACAAGACCCCAAGACAAATAAGTAAACTTAAGATTTTGGATGAGAAAATCTAAGTTGAGAAAAGTGAGATGTTCATGATTTCACACCAGTGATTTGATTGTAAGTATAATCCAAATATAGACTTGTGTTTCTATGCCAGTGATAGTTTTAGGTCCAGCAATTGATACAATGTGGGTTAGAAAATGAACTGATGGGATTTAGCAGGTGGTTCAGGTAGTGGACTCTCATTTGGCCAACTACAGTTCAAGTGCCAGACCTGGCAGCTTAAAAATCACACTGGGCACATGTGCATGCGTGCCCAGAATCCCAAGAGGAGAACAGAGAAGATGGAACTGTGGCATGGTCACCCCCTCTGATGGATGATTTCTCACTTTCCTTCTCATTGTCTTTCTCTCTGTGTTTCCAGCAAGTGCATGCACTTTATGGCGAAACCTTAAAAAAAGTAAAAAGAAGGAAAAAGAAAATTAACTGATATAGAAAGGCAGGGAGGGGAGTAGAAAAGAGGAAGGCTTCTGGGAAAAGCTAATACTGAAAAAGTGCTCCTCAATCCTTGGTGTGTTTCAGGTCATAGACACCACTTGAACACTCTAAGCAGAAAAGAATTTAATTTAGGAAATTAAATGCTTACAAATTCATGGGCTGCTAAATCAAGGCTACAGGAGCAGGCCCTAGGCTGCGCCTCTAGCAATAACCAGCAGAGAACCTGCTACCTGTGGCATCATCATCGAGAACCTGGGGGAATTAGGCCACCAAGCAAATGTGACTCCAGAAGTACCTGTCTGCGGGGTCAGCAAGCCACCTCCAGGGCCAGGTTGTGCCTGCTTGATCTGCATGGGTGAAAATGGATGTCCCACTTCCTGTATCTCCATATCTAGGAAGCCAGTGCGGGGTACTGGAACTTTAGCCAGCAGTGCTGCAAAGGTGTGGTGACTTCATGCCCATGTTTGCCAGGAGACAGTGGACACAGCAGACCACAGTCTCCTTATGGATCTCCAGAGGCTGCATCTGACATGCACATTCTTCCAGCAAAGAATCCAATCCACTACTATCAGTGTAACAGTTTTGCTCTTCTTCCATCCCAACATACTCTTCTTCCTAGGGAAGTGAGCCAGGCATCTGATTGGTGAGTTTGGAAAGAACAGAACTCCATTGAGTGGTCCCATTAACTCCTTTTTACTTCTTTTGTCCACAGGAAGGATGCTTTCTCCTCTATAATTCCAGGGACAAGCCTTCCCCCTATAGGAGTGAACATGATTTTCCAAAGTTGCCTGTGACTGGTTGGGTAACTGGCCCAAGATTAGGTTGGATCTCAGGACATCATCTGCCTACAGATAAAGCTAATAGATTAATGAGAAATAAGTGTAGGCACCGGTCCCAAAGTGCAGTGAATAAGTACTTTGCAAAGGAAGCCAGACCCCACATGGCCTACCAGGGTTCAAATAACAGTTACAGCAACTTGAAAAACATACCAGGTATACATACACTCAGGTACCCAGGATCCTGACAGGATGAAAAATTGGAGGAAGAAGGATTGTGGCATGACCAGGTCTGGTTGGGGAGCTCTCCCTCTCTCTTACACGTGCCCTCTGGCATAAAAAAAAGAAAGAGAAAGGAAGAAGAAAGCAAAAAAAATAAAAAGAAAGAAAGGAAAAAAGAAAGAGAAAGAAAAAGAGAAAGAAAGAGAGAAAGGAAGAAAGAAAAAGAAAGGAAGGTAATGTTTTTATCCCCATATGCCAACTTTTCCCCCCTCATTTCTCTATGGATTCAAGAATGTGGTGAAGAAACTAGAGCTGGAGAAATGGAATCGAATTGTCCTGTGCTGCTGGCTGCCACCAGGTACCAGGTCTGTCATAATGCCTTCTGCTTTGTAACTGAGAGCAGTGTTCAGAGCATTGCACGCTTTTATCTCATGTGATCTTTACAACATGTTGGCAAAGGCAAGACAGACATTATTTACTGAGAAGCAAAAGCTGCAACTCCTTTCCATACTATGATACACACAGGAGTGGGAAAAAAATACCCCTTTCCACCTCACCATGAAAAAGAACGCGAGAAGAAGTGATGAGTTCAGGGGTTCTAGCTGCCCAAGGCCGCGCTTGGCTTCCCCAAGCATTGAGAAGATCAATATCTCATCATACCTGTAACCCATTCCCTGAGCATTAGTTGGGAAGTTCTGGCTTAGAAAATTGTGCTACTAGTTCAAGGTCACAAGATTAATATAGAGAAGTTTGAACCCAGTTCCTCTGAGTCCAAATGCAGACAATCTCATACAGCCTCAAGTGAGGGTGGGAGCATGTCTGTACCTGTGCTAGCTTACCGTGTCAGAAAAGGCTCTCACCCCGAGCTGTCTATGTCTACTGACTCTATACCTCTTTGCACCCAGTGTGATTTTTAAGTCACCTGGTCTGGGACTCAAACCACGACTGACCATGTGGGAATCTAGTGCCTTAACCACTACTCTACCTGCTGCCCCTATATTTTTAGTTTTTTAAATTGCAAGAGCATTCTCCAGAGACAGAAAGACAGAGAAAAAGTGAGAGGGAGAAAGCACCCTCCTCCCTTGGGGTGTGGTCACACTGCAATCCCTTCTCCTTTATTTCTCCATCCTGTCAGGATTTGGGACACACATGTACATGTACCTGGCATGGTTTTCAAGCTACTGGAGCCAAGATTTGAACTGTGTGGTTGGCCATGTGAGATCCGGTGTCCTTAACCACTAGACCACAAGGCTGGCCCTTAAATTTCTTATTTTAACTTAAAGCATATACAGGTGTGTTTAGGCACTATTTGTTTTAGAGGATAGCAGACCTCTGTTAGCTGGATTTCTGCTTCCTTTCGTGAATCCTACAGATTTTTTTTTGTGTCTACTGTCTGCCAGACATATTCTAGGTGCTGCAGATACAGCTATGAACAATCCAAAGTCTTCACACTCTCAGAGTTTACATTCTAAGGTAGAACAAGTATTTGAAAACATAGGGCAATCTTAGTACTGAATTACTCTATGATATTTGCGATTTTTTTTCCTAGTGTTTTCTGTGTCTTTCCCATACCATTTTGATAGCATTTTTTTTGATGTGTTACTTGTGTTTATTAAGACTTTCCAAAATTTACATCACCATGTTTCATAGAAATATAACTTATTTTACATTCATACTTCATTTGTTTTCAAAATAATTAAATCATAATCAGAATTGTAAGTATGATAGGTAGATGTGGATTTGGGAACAAATAACACTCACCTCTGGTGAGCATTTGGCTCAGTTTGTGGGAACAGAAGTACCTCTGCTAGTTGAGTATCTGGCAGGCCGTGGGCCTCAGTGGGTTTTTGAGAGGACAGAGGAGCATCTGCTAACCTGGTGATCTGGGTTGGTGGAGGTTAGCTTCGAGAGCTTTCTGCTATGCTAGCTCCTCTGTCTTCTCCAGACCTAATGTATATCAGACTTAGATGGTTTACACCACTCTTCCATGAAAGGTTCAAGCTCTTATTTTATTTTATTTTTTGGAGAGGTTTTTGCTATAGAGCACATGTGCTCGCCAGAAAGACAGAGAGACAGAGAGACAGAAAGTAAGAAATCACCCCCCAGGGGGGATGGCCACTCCACAATCCCTTCTCCTCCATTCTCCTCTTGGGATCTTGGGCATGCATGCACATGCACCCAGTGTGAGTTTAAGTCACTGGGTCTGGGACTCAAACCACAATCAACTACATGGGAGTCCAGAGACATAGCCATTATGCCAACTGCTGGTCCGTCAAGTTCTTATTTTAAAGCTTTATGAAAGTTCAAGAAATGAGTTGTACACGTGTTTGGTTATTTATTTATTTATAAAATGTATAAAGGGGACTATATGTCTCTGTGCTTTTGTATGTAAATGTTCATTTCTGTGCAATCCTGCCTTAAGAATCTTCTTAGCCAGCAGGCCCCAACCCCTCCCTTAGGTGTACCACTCCTTCTCTTAGGATGATACAGCCCAGTGCCAGCCCCTTCTTACAAAATTCTGTCCCTTCAGACATCAATTGAGAATCACTATATTTACTCTTGGCTCAGGCTTCATGAGTTCTGCAGGAGTAAGAAGTCACTTCCAGTACATGGATCAGGATAAATGAGAAGAAGCAACAGAACGCTGGCTCCAATGCAAATCACCACTAAAGATGTAGATTTCTCCAGATAACCATCCAGTCTGATCTGTACTTTTCATGAAAACCATGTATTTCTCTTATTATGGTCCTATTTTTCTAGCTCGGATGACATGACAAAGACGTCTCTCTCCCACCTTAAATGAAAATGCCCTTGCCAGCACCACTGCTCCCTCTCTCTTACACGTGCCCTCTGGCATAAAAAAAAGAAAGAGAAAGGAAGAAGAAAGCAAAAAAAATAAAAAGAAAGAAAGGAAAAAAGAAAGAGAAAGAAAAAGAGAAAGAAAGAGAGAAAGGAAGAAAGAAAAAGAAAGGAAGGTAATGTTTTTATCCCCATATGCCAACTTTTCCCCCCTCATTTCTCTATGGATTCAAGAATGTGGTGAAGAAACTAGAGCTGGAGAAATGGAATCGAATTGTCCTGTGCTGCTGGCTGCCACCAGGTACCAGGTCTGTCATGATGCCTTCTGCTTTGTAACTGAGAGCAGTGTTCAGAGCATTGCACGCTTTTATCTCATGTGATCTTTACAACATGTTGGCAAAGGCAAGACAGACATTATTTACTGAGAAGCAAAAGCTGCAACTCCTTTCCATACTATGATACACACAGGAGTGGGAAAAAAATACCCCTTTCCACCTCACCATGAAAAAGAACGCGAGAAGAAGTGATGAGTTCAGGGGTTCTAGCTGCCCAAGGCCGCGCTTGGCTTCCCCAAGCATTGAGAAGATCAATATCTCATCATACCTGTAACCCATTCCCTGAGCATTAGTTGGGAAGTTCTGGCTTAGAAAATTGTGCTACTAGTTCAAGGTCACAAGATTAATATAGAGAAGTTTGAACCCAGTTCCTCTGAGTCCAAATGCAGACAATCTCATACAGCCTCAAGTGAGGGTGGGAGCATGTCTGTACCTGTGCTAGCTTACCGTGTCAGAAAAGGCTCTCACCCCGAGCTGTCTATGTCTACTGACTCTATACCTCTTTGCACCCAGTGTGATTTTTAAGTCACCTGGTCTGGGACTCAAACCACGACTGACCATGTGGGAATCTAGTGCCTTAACCACTACTCTACCTGCTGCCCCTATATTTTTAGTTTTTTAAATTGCAAGAGCATTCTCCAGAGACAGAAAGACAGAGAAAAAGTGAGAGGGAGAAAGCACCCTCCTCCCTTGGGGTGTGGTCACACTGCAATCCCTTCTCCTTTATTTCTCCATCCTGTCAGGATTTGGGACACACATGTACATGTACCTGGCATGGTTTTCAAGCTACTGGAGCCAAGATTTGAACTGTGTGGTTGGCCATGTGAGATCCGGTGTCCTTAACCACTAGACCACAAGGCTGGCCCTTAAATTTCTTATTTTAACTTAAAGCATATACAGGTGTGTTTAGGCACTATTTGTTTTAGAGGATAGCAGACCTCTGTTAGCTGGATTTCTGCTTCCTTTCGTGAATCCTACAGATTTTTTTTTGTGTCTACTGTCTGCCAGACATATTCTAGGTGCTGCAGATACAGCTATGAACAATCCAAAGTCTTCACACTCTCAGAGTTTACATTCTAAGGTAGAACAAGTATTTGAAAACATAGGGCAATCTTAGTACTGAATTACTCTATGATATTTGCGATTTTTTTTCCTAGTGTTTTCTGTGTCTTTCCCATACCATTTTGATAGCATTTTTTTTGATGTGTTACTTGTGCTTATTAAGACTTTCCAAAATTTACATCACCATGTTTCATAGAAATATAACTTATTTTACATTCATACTTCATTTGTTTTCAAAATAATTAAATCATAATCAGAATTGTAAGTATGATAGGTAGATGTGGATTTGGGAACAAATAACACTCACCTCTGGTGAGCATTTGGCTCAGTTTGTGGGAACAGAAGTACCTCTGCTAGTTGAGTATCTGGCAGGCCGTGGGCCTCAGTGGGTTTTTGAGAGGACAGAGGAGCATCTGCTAACCTGGTGATCTGGGTTGGTGGAGGTTAGCTTCGAGAGCTTTCTGCTATGCTAGCTCCTCTGTCTTCTCCAGACCTAATGTATATCAGACTTAGATGGTTTACACCACTCTTCCATGAAAGGTTCAAGCTCTTATTTTATTTTATTTTTTGGAGAGGTTTTTGCTATAGAGCACATGTGCTCGCCAGAAAGACAGAGAGACAGAGAGACAGAAAGTAAGAAATCACCCCCCAGGGGGGATGGCCACTCCACAATCCCTTCTCCTCCATTCTCCTCTTGGGATCTTGGGCATGCATGCACATGCACCCAGTGTGAGTTTAAGTCACTGGGTCTGGGACTCAAACCACAATCAACTACATGGGAGTCCAGAGACATAGCCATTATGCCAACTGCTGGTCCGTCAAGTTCTTATTTTAAAGCTTTATGAAAGTTCAAGAAATGAGTTGTACACGTGTTTGGTTATTTATTTATTTATAAAATGTATAAAGGGGACTATATGTCTCTGTGCTTTTGTATGTAAATGTTCATTTCTGTGCAATCCTGCCTTAAGAATCTTCTTAGCCAGCAGGCCCCAACCCCTCCCTTAGGTGTACCACTCCTTCTCTTAGGATGATACAGCCCAGTGCCAGCCCCTTCTTACAAAATTCTGTCCCTTCAGACATCAATTGAGAATCACTATATTTACTCTTGGCTCAGGCTTCATGAGTTCTGCAGGAGTAAGAAGTCACTTCCAGTACATGGATCAGGATAAATGAGAAGAAGCAACAGAACGCTGGCTCCAATGCAAATCACCACTAAAGATGTAGATTTCTCCAGATAACCATCCAGTCTGATCTGTACTTTTCATGAAAACCATGTATTTCTCTTATTATGGTCCTATTTTTCTAGCTCGGATGACATGACAAAGACGTCTCTCTCCCACCTTAAATGAAAATGCCCTTGCCAGCACCACTGAGAACTAACGGAACTTTGTTCAAATAGCATATCCTGATGTCCACGGTGTCTTCAGATAGCACAGGTGGAGTATTCAGTTCATCCTCTACAATAAAACACCCACTCTATGGGGAGCCAGTTTCCCTCTCTTTTGAAAAGGGTAATAAGAGAGTATGTACCCACAGATGCTGGCAACAGCACTCCACAAAGAACAAGCCATATTAGGGAACCAGCAGTTAGCGTAATGGCTATGTCGCTGGACTCCCATGTAGTCGACCGCAATACGCATCCCGGACCCGGTGGCTTAAAAACTCACGCCAGGCACATGTGCGTGTGTGCCCAAGATCCCGAGAGGAGAATGGAGGAGAAGGGATTGCGGCGTGGTCACCCCCCCCGGGGGGGTGATTTCTCGCTTTCTGTCTCTATGTCTCTCTCTGTCTGGTGAGCGCACGCGCCCTATAGCGAAAACCTCTCCAAAAAATAAAATAAAAAAATAAAAATAAAAAAAAGAACAAGCCATATTAGAAGTAAGCAGGCAATAATAGTGATGCTAAGTCAGTGGTAACGATCGTTCCCACAGAGTTCCTAGGTGACAATGAGTTGATTTAATCCAGCCTGTGTGTGTTACACATTAGGAAAGCCGTAACATAGGGTGAAGTGACTTGCAGTAGACAGAGCTAGCCTGGGGCAAGAAGTCTCTGACATTTAGTCATTCATTGTGTCCACTATACAAGCCCCCATGGGGCCAGCACGTGCATACTGACTCGGGAGCTGGACTCACATACGGGAAGACCGTTGTTCAAGTTCCAGACCCAGTAGCTTGAAACTCACACCGGGCACATATGCATGCATGGCCAAAGTACCAAGAGGAGAATGGATTAGAAGGGATTACAGTGTGACTATCTCCCCTGGCGGTTGTAATTTCTTACTTTCTATCTTTCTCTGTCTTTTCAGTGAGTGCATGTGCCCTATAGCAAAAAAAAAAAGAAAGAAGGAAGATTGTGTCCCATGGACTACTGATGGTCTCTACCGTACTTCCGAGGTGTTTATGAAGTAAAAACTATTTTCATAAGAATACTATAATGTCTTTTGCCTTTTAACTGAGAGTGCAAAAGCAATGGCGGGAAAAGCTACTGACACCTTAGCATGTACCAAGACAGGCACGCGACTGCCATAGTTCTCTCTGCCACACACTGGCCGGAAACACAAATGCCAGCTTCACTAAGACTGTCCTTGATGAAGCAGTAAAAATTGTTAATTTTATTAAATATTGACACTTTGCAAAGTAATCTGTGTAACACAATGGGAAGTACTATAAAGAACTTTTGCTGCTTTCCAAGGTATGATAGCTGTCTCTAGAAGAAGCACTTGGGCAATAATATTTGAGTTGAGAGTTGAACTAGCCACTTTTTTTCTGAGGTATCTCTTTTTTTTTTTGCATGAAAGAACAAATGACAAAGAATGTCTTTTCAGACTGGGTATTTGGCAGACATTTTCTCGAAAATGAACAAAAGGAGCCTGTCACTTCAAGGAAAACAACTGATGATATTTGTTGCAAATGTAAAAATTTTAACTTCCAAGTGAAAATTTAAATTTTGAAAAACTTGTATCTATGACTGAGGAGCTTGACAACTTCTCAATACTTAAGGATTTTTCTGGTGAGATTGATGGTAATATCAATGAATGTGTTTTTTTTTTCTGATATGACATCATGAAATGTGTTAATGTTCAGAATAACTGTATAACTCAATAAACGAATACTTTCCAATGACTAATACATTGCCTATAAAATCATGCATGGATTAAAGATCCATTTTAAGTCCTCAATCAATCAATTGATTTTAATGAAATAGAATATGAAAAATCTATTGACATGGTTTCAGATTTCGTATTGTAACTAACCTTTAAGACACTTTCATTTTGGTGCAGTACCAAAAAAGAATATCCACAATTATCTGAAAAGACTATTAAATATCTTTCTTTTTATTCCAGTTATTTATTGGTATAAAGCTGGATTGTCTACACATACTGTAACCAAAATAACACAGTGCAACATATCGAATGCCAGAGTAGATAAGAAAATCTAGTTACCCTCTATCAACGCAGACATTTTAAAATTTTGCAAAAATGTAAAACATTGTCCCTCTTCTCATAAATATTTATTTGTTTTGGAAAAATGTGATTCCTGCCCCCCTCCCCCCCCCACCCCCATGCATGCACTTGACAGAAAGACACAGAGAGGCAAAAAAAGCAGAGAGAGAGCAATGGGGGGGGGGGGGGGTCACGGCGGAGAAAGTACCCCTCAGCAGGGTGTGGTTATATCCCAATCTCTTCTCCTTCATTTCTCCTTCATTTCTCTATCCTGTCAGGATTTTGAGCACACAGACACACAGTGTGTTTTTCAAGCTGTTGGGGCCGGGATCTGAACTACAAATAACCATGTGGGACCCAGCTCCCTTAACCACTAGGCCATGTGGCCGACTCAGGAAGATGAGATTTTTTTAAAAAACAGAAATATGGTGTTTATATTAACACAGCATGAGCATATTACTGCTATTTCAGAATTATTAATACTTAACACTTTCTACTGATAAATACAACTTAACACACAGCTGAAGAGTGAAAAGGGATCCCGTGACTAAAAAGTGTGAAAACGGCTGCCTTACACCAGCATGCCCTTCAGAAAGTGACTGGAGGGAGTAACCCAATGCTGTTACTATTTTATTTTTAAATCCCACCTGCCCTCTTCCTCTAAAACTGTTAAGTCAAGAAAACTGCCAAAGAACTGTAGCTTCCTGAAATCAAAGGAGCCAGCAAAGAGAAGGCAAAAAAAAAAAAAAAAAGAATAAAGAA
>NW_006159535.1:2602214-2649248 GCF_000334495.1 Tupaia belangeri chinensis
GTGGCCAGAAAAGAGAAAGGAAAAAAAAAAAAAAAAAAGAATAAAGAAACTTCTCCAGAGACCATAAGGCTGGTCTAGGACCTTTCTCCTCCAGGCAGCCTGGGAGGAGTTGCCTATATCTTTTTGCTTCATGGATCTCACACCCAGTCCTGCCCACACCCACACCCACCCCTAGGTCTGAACGCCTGAAAGCTATTGTTCTCCAGGGTCTCAGAACACAAAGGGAGTTGCTAAAGTTTTGGATTGAGGTCCCTCTGGGATTTCAGTGCAGGGAAGGGTACTTACTTCCAAGTGGTGCCCAAGCCATTATAAGCCCATTGTTCTTAGGCTGGGGCTGAGATGAAAAGGGAAAGCCACTGATTCTAGTCTGAAAAGGAAATGTAAGTCCTCACAGGCCACATGTCAGAAGCTGCCAGAAGACCGTTCCCGTTAGTAAACAGGGCCGCCTGGGCCATCTTTCTCTTCTTTAATAACCTGTGGGGCACCTATTGATTGCACATGCTGGTCCCTCATAAATTAGAGCAGGGATGCCTTCCAGTCGCTCTGAGCTGCGTGAATGGTGATATCGGCTCCCTAATACTTCATGCTCGTGGAGCCCCGTGTATCATGCCACATAAACATGAAGAATATGTATCATCAGGCGCCGAGAACGCACGGGAACCAGCTCCGGTGGCTGCGGAGGCTTCTGGGCATGCTGCAGACTTTAATTAGGCAGTTTCTTTCCACTGGTACAGGAGATGACAGAGCACGGATTGCGCGCCTCCTGCTGCAGCCTGCTCCGCTCTCCAATCGGAGGGGCCGCAAGCCCTAGGGAGGAGACAAACCTCTCAGTAGGGTGGAAGCCAGCAATGGGAGGGCATAGTCAACCCAGTCATGGTAGCCTGAGTTGGCTGGCTGAGGTCACGAGGGAGTTGGATTGGACTCCTGGCCCATCCTGGCCCATCCTAAAAACCAGGCATGGTGGTGCGCACCTGTAGTCCCTGCTACTGGAGGCTGAGATAGGGGAGAAGACATAGCAACACTTTGCCTGCCCCCGACTCCAAAAAAAAAAAAAAAAAAAAAGGAATGTTAATCTGTCATGCTATGGAAAAAACACTGAGTTAGAAATCGAAGGACATGTTCAAAACTCCTGCTTCAAACACCTACAGCTATGGGATCTTAAGACTTTCATTTAGAAAGTGGAGAAAACAATGGTACCAGTTGGTTGTGAGGTGTGAGAAAAATAAGGCCCACCAGCAAGCTCTCAGCAAATACCAAAACTGAGCGTATGAGAGTTAAAGAAACTGGCAACAGGTATAGGACTGAAAGGATTTCATCCTCTAGCCTCCCAAACCTGGCATGCAGAACTTCCCACAGCTACCCCCACCAGCACTTTGCTTTTTGAGGAAGAAGTGAGGTGGTGAAACTTACTGCTTGGTAAACTGAAAATGTTGCTCTTAACCCTTCCATCTTCTTGTGTCCCCCACCACCACCACCACCAAGTTGGCTTCTGCGTTTAAAATTCACTTCACAGCGAACCCCTCTAAAGTGCATAATAACACAGGAGAACAAGCCAGCATAGTGCCAAAAGAACCGTGGTACCACAGGCCTGCACTTGGCAGAACTGTTAGCATTTCTAACTTATCAGGCCCTGGACAACAAGGTCTGCTCACTGTCTCTGCGACCCACTGCATCTCCTTTGCTGCCATTGCTGATCAGCCTGGAGGAGAAGGACAGTGGGTATAGCCATACTTTCCTCCCCTTTACCCTGATCCTGGAAATGATGTCTGCTGCTCTGGGCTGCAGGGTATAGTGTGTTGATGGTGGTTCCCTAAATGATATAGTCATGTCCCAGAGCCCATGAATGCGGACTTACTTGGGAAAAGAGTGTTTACAGATGTAATTAAATGAAGGCTTTTGAGATGAAATCATTGTGGATTACCTAGGTGGGCCCTAAATACAAAGACAAGCATTCTTTTTTATTTTAATTTAATTTTATTTAATTTTCTCAGTTTTGCTATAGGGCACATGTGCTTGCCAGAGAGGGAAAGTGAGAAATCATCCCCCAGTGGAGATGGCCACACCACAGTCCTTTCTCCTCCATTCTCCTTTTGGGACTTTGGGTATGCATGCAGACATGTCTGGCACATTTTTCGAGCCGCTAGATCTGGGACTCAAACTGCACAGTTGGCTATGTGGGATCCAGCTGCCCTAACCACATGCCACCAGCTGTCCCAGGACAAATATTCTTCTAAGAGATCAGAGGAGAGAAGACCTAAAAGACACACAGAAGTTTATGTGAAGATGGAGGCAGAGACTGGAGTGATGCAGTCATATGCCAAGGGGTATCTGGGTCACTAGAAGCTAGAAAGAGACGAGAAAAGACTGTTCCCAGGACCAGCACTTGGCGTAATGGCTATGTTGCTGGGCTCCCGTGTAGTTGATTGTGGTTTGAGTCCTGGACCTGGTGGCTTAAAACTCACGCCGGGTGTGTGTGTGTGTGCGTTCCCAAGATCCCAAGAGGAGAATGGAGGAGAAGGGAGTGCGTTGTAGCCATCCCCCCTGGGGGTGATTTCTCACTCTGTCTCTCTGTCTCTCTCTGTCTGGCGAGCTCACATGCCCTATGGCAAAAACCTCTCCAAAAAAAAAAAAAAAAATCCAAAGCTCTGGCCTGCAGGTGGCATGGTGGTGAAGGTGCTGGATCCCACATGGCCGACTCCACTGTTAAGTCCCAGATCCAGTGTCTTGGAAAACACACTGAGTGTGTATGTGGGAATGGCCAAATTACTGAGAAGAGAATGGAGGGGAAGGGATTGCAGCATGGCCATCCCTCCTGGGGGGTAATTTCTCACTTTCCTATTCTCTCTGTCTCTTTCTGGGTGATTGCGAGCACCTTATGGCAAATATCTAAAACAAACCCCAAAACGCAAAGCTCAAGGCTCTAAATCTGATAGGACAGGTCAAGCCCTCCTTCCCCAGCCCTCTCTACCATGATACTAGTTTAGCTCTCCCCTGGGGCATCCTTAGCGGGTGCTCCTATTGGGCCTACTCCAGTTGCTTGGTAACCCTACCCCCTGAAGGGTGCTTTCCAGCTCTGTCTACTGGACAGCCCTACCCCAAGCCCTCAGGGGGGGCTCTAGCCCAGAGGGAAAGTGCTTAGAGCCAGATCTGTATCTTGCTTTGCCTTCCTTTGGGTCCAGCCCATCAGCTTCTGCTCATTGTTTGCAGAAGCTTTATGTCCAGGCAGAACGCCCATTTCCTATAAATGCACACACCTGTACCTTATTCTCCACTAGCTGCTGAGTTGGCCACCTGCTCAGAATAAGCTGGGCCTCTACAGGGCTCCTGCTCCTTTGGGTGTCTCTGCCGAAATGACGTTAGGCCCAGCTTCTCCTCCCAAGACCCTGCATCTTCAGAGGTTTAGTCATAATTGTCTCGTGATGTGGGCTACGAGATGTCATCCAAGCCTGTCGAGGTCAGAGGGTAGGGTGAGGGGCCTCTGAACTGAGGCAAATGGATTGAAAATCTTTGCTGAGGGGCAATGAATGTGCCTCTCTGAAGACCTGAGGATGGGGGCTGGGAGGTGGCTCATATGCAGGTCCCAACACTGGGTTTGAGGCTTCTCTGCTTGGTTCAGGACTTCAGAGGAAGCCTGGCCACACCTGACACTCCAGTTTCTCAGTGCTGGAGACCATGGGAAGCCCCTCTAGCACCAAGTAAACCAGGACTGCAGACGTTCTCCAGACAGAGCAGGAGAGCAGCATCGAGCAAGGACGCCCCAGTTATTTTTACACAGACATTGTTCCAACCACAACCACTACTCTCGAAGGTGGGTAGTATTTGTCAGATGGAAAGATCTTTGAGGTGAGAAGGTGGCAGGCGGAAGAACATTAGCATTTCCTATACTTTTCTGAAGGTTGTGTTACTGAGTCACCAATCGTCCATTTTTCTGCCCCTTAGAGAACCAGAACAAGGGGAAATTTGGCTACCAACATGCCTGGGAGGCAGTCATGGCCACTGGTGAGTCTCAAGAGATTTGAGAGCTGTGGGTGGACTTAACCTGAGTTTCGTTTTCCATATGAAGAAACAGATTAATGTGCAGGTTTATAACAGGGCTTAAGGGAAGGAGAGCTGTGATGTCAAATCCCAGATGTTCCATGTATTAGTTGTGTGAAACAGTGGTTGAGGTGGTCAGCGTGTCTGTGCCTCACCTTCCCCACATGTGAAATGAGAATAGTCCTACTTTGTAAGGGTCGTCATGTGAGTATCAAATGTCAATAGACACTTCTAATATTGGGTCATAGGAAAAGTCATGATGCATTTTTGCATAGAAAAATATGCCATGACTTTTCCAATGACCCATATTTTGGGGGTGAATAATATAATCTGTGTTATGAGTATGGCAGTTTATAGCAATAGCTGCAACTTACTGAAAGCCTCCTTGTAGAGACAAAGCCCCTTTTCATCCCCAGGACCTGTTGACAAACAACTAAAGTAGATGCAGAGATGAAAGAGAGTTGAGAGACAAAGGGAGAGTAGTGGAGAGCCATTTAAGATGTTGGAGCAAGAGCATCACTGAAATACTCAAATTTAAGCACAATACAACTGACATTTTTGGAGGGTGGAGCCCTGCTGAGTACTTGGAGGTGTTTGGTGTCAGGGTTCATCCTGAAGGATATTTTCAACTTTTGAACACCAATGGATTTTTGTCTGCCCACCATACTCCCCCATCCTAAACAGCAAGTGGGCCTCTGTGAACCACCCATCTTCTTTTATTTATTTATTTATTCATTTATTTTGATTGGACCAGAGAAGGGCAGAGAAAGAGAGAGAGAGAGACAGAGAGACAGAGAGAGACAGAGAGAGAGAGACAGAGGGAGAGAGAGAGACAGAGCGAGGGAAAGCAAGAAAGCAAGAAAGCAAGAAAGCAAGTCCAGGTCTGGGACTCGAACTGCAGTTGGCCATGTGGGAGTCTAGCACCCTTAACCACTATGCCCCCTGCAGGCCCCCTTCTACTCACATTCCACTCAGTTCAGATGCAGTTGATCTCATCCTCTGGTTCTAGCAGGAATATATATCTTAGTCCGTCATTGCGTTGCTAACAGAAATGCCTGAGATAGTGCAATTTATCAGAATAGAGGTTTATTCAGCTCACGGTTTGTCCAGGGGTCCTCTCACATGGAGGGCTCCTAGCTGCTTCTCAACATGGCAGGAGCAGGAGTATGTGTCTGTGTCCATGATGTTTCCTAGTCTTACTCCCTCTCCTAAATCCACCTGGAGAAAATCATTGAGTCTCCACCTAATCACTTAATCACTCCTAAAGATCCCCACCCTCGGACACCATGAATGTTTTTATTTTTAAATTTTATTTTTAGATTTTTGCCAGTGGGAATGTGTGCTTCTGGAGAGAAACAGAGAAGCAAAGAGATGGGGAAAGTGAGAAAGCAGCTCCTATGGGGCTGCAATCCCTTCTCCATTTCTCTCTACTTTTAGGATTTTGAGCACTCACATGCAACTAGCATGTTTTTCAAGCTTCTTAGCTCAGGACTCAGTCATGTGGCTGGTCATGTGGGATCCAGCTCCCTTAATCACCATGCCATGGGTTGGCCTGACACTATGGAGGTATTACATTTCTCTTAATGACTTCACAACCAAATAGCAATACATGAATTTTGGAGGTACACAAACCATAGCAGTGCATGGTCCAGGCCTGGCTAACCACAGTCCTAGTGATTAAGGAATAGCCCTTTGTGTGGAGTGAGTGAGTGAGAATCAGCCCTGAGACTTTTGCTGAAAGAGGCACTCATTTCCTGCTGGAGTTGCAGAGCTGAAAGGATGTAAGCCAAAGCCAATAGTGGCCATCTTTGCTACTTCCTGGGCACCAGAGAGAGAAGGCACCAAGAGGTGGAGAGACAGATTTCCTGCTGCCCTTGCTGAGCAAGGAACTAGTTGTTCCTGAAGATGTAGAATTTTTATTTATGTAAACTAATATATAACTTTTTTAAAAGAGATTTTTGCTATATGGTAAAAAATGATTTCTCACTTTCTCTCTCTCTCTCTGTATGTGTCTCCAGATTCTCACTAGAGATACAAAGAGAGTCAGAGAGATGGCTATGCCACTATCCCTTCTCCTCTATTCTCCTTTCAGGATTTTGGGCATGCACACACACACACCTGGCATGAGTTTCAAGTCACCAAGTCCAGTACTTGAACCATGGTAGGCCATTTGGAAGTCCAGTGCCTTAACTACTACACCACCTGATGTCCCCAATATTACCCTTTTAAAAGACAACTTGAATTGTTAATGGCAACCAAAGGGGTATAACTAATTTATCTTTCTATTTGCTTTTTATTTTGATTTAGAAATTGTGATTTTAGAATTGCAGCATAAAAATGGAACCCTGGCAATATTTGACAACATACTTTTGACAGGTCTATGTACTTTGGACAAGGACATGCTGGGAAGTTGTGGGAACTCCCCTTGCCTCTCCCTCTCTTTTCTAGTATACTTTAACTCAGAGCCACATAAATGTATGTTAATGATCTTATGACGATAACAATCAGAATGGTGCTCTATTATAGCAGCCATGAACAGGAGGGAGACAAGAGGCAATATAATAATTCAGATTAGAAGTTATAAACATTTTCACAAGATGGTAGCCATGGAAATGGAAAGGAGAGACACTGCAGAGGTGGATGATCAAGGTTTGGTTATAGATTGGAGGTAAAGAACTCAAAATAAAATGGTTCCACCTGCAAGGCCCTAGAGCAAGGGCCCCCCAACCCCTGAACGATAGACCAGTATGGGTTCACTGAGCTGCGCAGTGAGGGGTAGGCTAGCGACCAAGGTGTCATCTGTGTTTGCAGCCGCTCCCCATTGTGGACACTACCACCTGGGCTCCGCCTGCTGGATTAGCAGCTGTATTGGATTCTCACGGAAGTGCAGACCATATTATGTGATTGTTTCATTGTATAATCCAACGTGGTAGTGGTGGAAATTGGCACACAGTAGATATGGTGCACTTGGGTCATCCCAGGACCAACCCCTCCCAGCTCCTAGTGCAGGGATTGTCTTCCACGAGGCAGGTCCCTGGTGCTAGGAAGGTTGGGGACTGCTGTCCTAGAGGAACTGACTTATCTCTTACCATGCTCTCCCTGGCCTGGGATGCCCAGCTCTTCTGGTCTTTGCACTTGTTGTGTCTCTGCTTCAGAGGCCTCTTGTTTCATTTCTTCACGTCTTCAGGCCTCTGCTCAAGCATTGCATCTGAAAGGCTTGCTTGAATTCCTCATCTAGTTTTGCATCCCCACCCTTGGCCACCATGTATTTTGCATCCCACTGCCCTCAGTGCTGCTTCTATGCACGTGGTTTTCTACATGGAACTTACTCCCTGATCAACTGTGTATTTCTTTGAGAGCTCCATGACTTTGTTCATGTCTAAGTCTCCAGCAAGTAGGGTAGAACCTGGCACAGAGTAGGTATTTGACTAATGTGAATAAATCTGGAACAACTGGAATAATGATGGGACATTGACAAAGTAGAAACACTGGGACATGAATGGGATCAAGGCTGGTGGAGTGAAGGGGTGAGTGAGATGATGAGTCAGTTTAGAACTCATGGAATTTAAGTGAGGTGTGCAAATGACAATAAAACCTGGTGGTTGAGTGCTGGTCAGGTGGTCAGAAGAAGCTAGATATGAGGATGTAGTGGGGAATTATGCATCAAACCTAGTGGGAGCTGTGGAGTTAGTGAAATCCCTTTGAAGACCAGAGAAAGAGAGATATGGAAACAGAGCCCTAGAAGAAGATCAAAGTGACCCACTTGTCCTCATTTGCCCCAGGACTCTGCTTGCTTAAAAACTAAAATGCAATTATCCTGGGAACCCCTGTGGCCCCAAACTTGGGTGGTTTGTCAACCTAAGAAGGTAGCACAGGGAAAGCCTGGTTGGAAAAGGAAAGACAAAGCCTCCTGTAGCTTCCTCACAGAGACCAAGGAAGGGGAGGGCTCAGTAACCACAAGTCTCCCTCCCTTTCCTGCCTGAGACTAGTTTGATTCTGACCTTCTGAGATCAGAACAGCTGAATTACCTGAGTCCTCCACCCCCATATCTCCCAGCAACACTTGATAGCTTCCTAGTTAGCTGAAAGTGGTGTGGTTCCTGGTCTGGAGCCCCAGCACAGACCAGCTGGAGAAAACATGAACCATGACAGTCTGGGTCTTGCATGGTGCTCTGGGTAGGAGAGCTCACGTGGTGATCATTTTTGCTGATCCCAGGGTGGAGCTTGAGAGTGTAAGTTGCTCTGTAGCCAGCATGGCCAAGGGAACAGGAAGTTGTCTCTCCTCTTGTAAACAATGCCGACCAAGGTTAGCAGTGCTTTCAAGGTGCCAGTGCTGAGAGGTGCTCAGGACTGAATTTCAAGAAGGAAATTGTGTCTGGATGCATAGAAATACAAAAGAACCCAAAGGGGCCTTTTTAAACCTCTCTTTAATTTGGCAGCAGGTATTTAGAGTGTTGATTATTGTAAAGGATAAATAAGATGGGGGACCAGCAGATGGTGTAATTGTTATGTCACTGGACTCCCATGTAGTCGACCACAGTTCTGGACCCAGTGCCTTAAAACTCACACCAGGTGTCGGGACAAGTAGTTAGCATGGCTATGTTGCTGCACTCCCATGTAGTCAACCACGGTTCAAGTCCCGGACCTGGTGGCTTAAACTCACACCAGGCGTCATGTGTGCCCAAAATCTGGAGAGGAGAATGGAGGAGAAGGAATTGCAGTGTGGCCATCCCCCCAGGGGGGAGAGGGTGATTTCTCACTTTATATCTCTGTGTCTCTCTCTATCTTTCTGGTGAGTGCACTCACCCTATAGCAAAAACTTCTCAAAAGAAAAGAAAAGAAAACAAAACAACAAATTCATATCAGGTATGTATGCATATGTGCCCATAATCTCGAGAGGACAATGGAGGAGAAGAGATTGCAGCATGGCCACCATCCCCCTCCCCCCCAGAGATGTTTTATGTTTCTCTGGCAAGTGCACACACCCTGTAGCAAAAATCTCTCTAAAAAAAAGAAAAGAGCAAATAAGACAATAAGTTATAGAATATCTTGTAAATTTTAAAAATAATTAAGTTTATTAATTATTATTACTATTTAATTTGATCAGAGAGACAGAGAGAGAGAGAGAGAGAGAGAAGGAAAGTTAGAAAGCAAGCCACCAGGTCTGGGACTCAAACCGTAGTTGGCCATGAGGAAGTCCAGTGCCTTAGCCACTATGCTGCCTGCTGGCCATATATCTTGTGGATTTTAAATAATTATACAAATATAAGATTTTTTTTTCAGGCTCATACAGTTTTTATTAACATCCATGTAGTAAACAAAATTGACTTAATAGACAATTGAAAGTAAAGACTAGATCTCTTGAAGTATGAGGACTATAAAACTTAATTATGGTTATTTTAAAAAGCAAACAATATTAAATTGTATGACTAGAGTTACTACACTAGTTTAAAAACAGGTCAGGAACTGACACTGCATTCCCCTCGTGCATTGCTCATTTAAAATAGTGAATAGTCAAATACGTGGGTTCTATATCTAACCCACAGAAAGCACACCACACATTTAAAGTTCTGTGTATCAAATATCCACCTCATGTGTGCTATGAAAGGTTTATTTATGCCCACTCCATCATTAAGTCAAAAGTAAATAGTCGAATTATAAGCTAATGACCTGCATATTTTCATATGGATAAATGTCAATATCTCAAAATAGGGGGACCAGCAGTTAGCGTAATGGCTATGTCGCTGGACTCCCACGTAGTCGACCGCGGTTCGCGTCCCAGACCCGGTGGCTTAAACTCACGCCAGGCGCATGTGCGTGTGTGCCCAAGATCCCGAGAGGAGAATGGAGGAGAAGGGATTGCAGCGTGGCCATCCCCCCTGGGGGGTTAATTTCTTGCTTTCTGTCTCTCTGTCTCTCTCTGTCTGTCTGGCGAGCGCATGCACCCTATAGCAAAAAATAAAAACCTTTCAAAAAAATATCTAAATAGGAAATAAATGGCAGTCCTGTCTACCTATATAAAAAATAGATTATCTTTCCAAATTTTTGCATACTCATCACTGTAAGAGGTATGCAGGTTTGAAGTTTTCACAATCAGTTGTCAGAAAAACAGCAGTTATTCCTGCAGTATCTCATTAGCATCTGACTCAACTGGCTTTAATTATATGATTTAGAAGACCCCATTGTAAATCCATCCAAATTGGCGATTATTCTGATATTCTTTTAACCCTAGAGTCATCATTAGAAAGAATAACAAGGTGATGTACAACAGCTAATCAACATGGTTAGAAATATGCTCACATTCAGAAAAACATTCTGGTCATCTGGAAAATATCACAGCAACAACCCATGGAATACTCCCACACGGGATACCCATCTGGCCAAGGCACGCTGTTTCTCAACAGGAAAACTCTCAGAGCAGGGTGAACTGGGGCCACTTCTGAGGACCTTTCATTTCCAGACAGATATTCTTAGGTGGCAAAATGGGTCCAATTCTTCTCGGAGCAGTTTGATTCCATCCTACTCTCAGAAGTTAACTCAAACCAAAAGAGCATATTGGAGCTAGTGACCAGATGTGTAAACTCGAGCACATTCTTATTACTGTATTAATACGTTTGTAGACGAGCACATCCTACCCTCGACAGTATTGTTCCAGGAAGCAGGGCAGGACACGTGGTAAGTTAGAAAATAGACTATTAATAGCACAATTAATAGAAAAGGGAGAACACATCTCAAAATCTACAATAAGCCTATATCCAAAGGAGTCTTACATGTCAGTGAGGTGCTGGACTTTGAAGTCCATGGGACAGCTTTGCAATAGACTCACTCTGGCCTACTGACATGGACACGGCTTGCTTCCTGCCTGTCGAAGGATGACTATGCTCCACAGCTATGATGGTTCCTACTGGGTGGTAAAATTCACAGACGTTCCAGGTTATTCATGTCAGGATCATTCCTTGTGCAGAGTTTGATGTAGATGAAGATACAGGGGTTTCTTGGTCAATAATTACAATTCCTTTCTTTTAAAGTCAGTGGGTTTCTTGTACAGTTCTATTACAATTGGCCCCCGGCTTAATTTCATCCATCTCCATGAAAGCAAACCACTTGGTGCTGGTAAACCTTTTTTTAGGTTTGTAGTGTTTGAATTCAAAGAAGATAGCTGCACCTTTGGTTAATTTTTCTACATGCTTCTGGATCTCAATGTCCACATTAAAATGAACATATGTATCTTCTTTTCTTGAAGCCACAGGAGTATCTTGTACAGGTGTTAGGTCTATGCCATTCAGATCCTTTACACTAACTGTAATATAGGGATCAATGCACTGCCCGGCATCTTTCAAGCCAATTTTCTCAATTCTGATAGTGAGTAACGTCATTCCCGGTTCTGATGGCAACCTTGGCAATAAAGTACCGGGAACTCTAGCCGGAAAAGAATCGGGAGAACCTGCTCCAGCACCACCCTCTTCTTCATCTCCTTCAAATTCCAAATTCTCTTCTTCACCAGGTGCTAAAATTCTTCTTAATGGGACGGGCTGAACATCAAATGGGAATTCTATATTATATTCTTTAGGATTGGTTCTAGCTTCTTCAGGTCCTCCCGTTTAAATTCTTCTTGGGACTGTGTGGACTGTAAAGCCGCACTTCGTAATTCTAAGCATGTTGCAATTTTGCCTATGGCTTTCTTTTGTTCTTCTGTGAATTCAGAATTATTGTGTTGAACTTGGGCCTCTTTTTGTAGATGTCTTGCTAATATCTGATACTTGTCTATCGCCTCCACCAGCTGGCCCCAAGAGTCGAAGTCGGCACCCCTCCTAAAACTGGCACCCCAGCTCTGCAGCAGACTCCGGGTCACCTCTGACATGGCCGGTGCTCACTCCGTCCCCTCCCGCCCCTTCCCCAGCAAGACTGGGCTCCAGGGCGCCATCCTCCCCGGGTCTGGCCCCGACATTAACAGGGCCAGGAGGAACCGCAATGGCCACCACCGCCACCCGCTTAGGAGCCACCCAAGCCCATTTTCACAAATATAAGATCTTATCAACTGAGTCTTGTTTAAAATAAAGAAACTATCAATATTTGACCTATACAAAACACATTTTCTGCCCTTAGAAAATGTTGTGGCTTTCCTGTAGAGGCAGCACATACACAAAGCTTATAAGAATCTAACTATATTTAGTAAGCAATATATAAGGAAGTAGACTCTCCCACCCCTTCTCAGCTCCCTCACCCACAACACACATATCCACCCAATAAGCCTGAAGAGAAATGTGCTAATTCATGCAGGCCACAGAGGGAGGAAGGGTGTTAAAGCCACCTTCCTTTACCCACAGAACTGTTCTGGGAAGAAGAGATCTAGAAGGTAGCAAGCCTGGCCATTAATACATTGCCTAGGAATTTAATTTAGTAAATATCTTTAGGCTGTCTATTTGAAACCTAATACTGTGGCCCTCTGGGGATCTAAAATAAGACCCATGCCCTTAATCTCACTGGAGTAATGAAACTAATCTAAGGTGCCCAAAACAAGTGTTCAAATTACTAAGTGCTGATGTTAACCATAAGTGCAATAAGATTCAAGGAAAGGGAAACGTTAATATTTTAAGCGGAATTTGTACTTTGTGGAGGCTGAGCCATGAACTGGACAGACTGACAAGACAGGAAATTTTATGAGTCAGGGTGGTAGAATAAATGAGTGTGATGTTTGGAAAAATGGCAGCATGACTTCCTGTTGAGAGCCAGCTTGAGAAATGTTTTATCTTTCTTTAAAAAGATATGGGTTGTTTTTGATAATATAAACATAATTCTTGGTTCTTAAGAAATTAAGGAACTTAAATGGAGAAAATCCCCACACCCTAGGAACTGAGCAGAGAACCTGGTACTTAATTCATTTAAGACCCCAAGTCCTTCTGGAAGATGAGGGCCCCCTGTGCTCAGGAAAGGCACATGCACCTGTTGATATGACTCTATGAATTGATTTGTCCGTATAAGAGAGGTTTTGCTGTGGTAACAATGGCTTGATACAATAAACATTTATTTTTTTGCTTATGCCACATGTCCCATGTAGATAAGGATGGGGTAGGAAACTTCTGCTTTGTGTAATCTCTCAGGGACCTAGGCTGATGAAGGGCCCACAATCTTGAAATCTTGTTAGCTCATCGCATGGTTTCCAGGGCTTCTGTAGCAGGGGAACTAAAACTGTAGGATGTTTATAGGAGTAAAGACTTTGAATGTCTTATATTACAGCAACACCCAACTGGCTAAAACCTAGCTGTAAATGAAAGGAACAATGGAATATATCATTTTTTTTCAGACTTGAAGGGAAAAATGAACTAGGATTTGGTAAACATAGAGCATTACATGAATCATAACCTATGATCTGAAGAATCTTATCTATTAATAATAGCTAACACTTACATTTTGTTCATCTTTATAAAAATCCTCTGAGGCAACTCTTACTAGTAGATACATTTTAAAGATGAGAACATCGAAGCAAAGAAAAATTAAATTGCATATTTAGCATTCCACAAGTACTAAATAACACAATCAGAATTCAAACTCAAGTAGTTTTTCTCCAGAGTTCATACTCTTTTTTGCCATAGGACATGTGCTTGCCAAAGAGAAAAAGAGAAACAGTGAGAGGAGAGGGAAAGTGAGATATCACCCCCTGGGGGGGGATGGTCACTTCACAATCTCTTGTCCTTCATTCTCCTCCTGGGGTCTTGGGCACACCCAAACAGACCTGGTGTGATTTTCACACCAGATCCAGGATTTGAGCCACAATTAGCCATGTGGATGTCCAGCATCTTCACCATTACATCACCTGCTGGCTCCCAGAATTCACCCTCTTTTTTTTTTTTTTTAATTTTTTTTAAAGAGAGATTTTTGCTATAGGGCATATATGCTCACTGGAAAGACAGAGAGACAGAAAACAAGAAATCACTCCCGAGAGGGGATGGCCATGCTGCAATCTCTTCTCCTCCATTCTCCTCTTGGGATTTTGGGCATGCACACATATGCATTCGGTGTGAGTTTTAAGCTGCCGGGTCTGGGACTTGAACCATGGTCAACTATGTGAGTCCAGTGATATAACTGTTATGCCATATGCTGGTCTTCAGAATTTGTACTCTTAATCTCTCTGCTACACTTCCTTTCCATGAACTTAACTGAAATGGAAGTCAAGTCATGACTCCATGAACCCTGTACCTCTTACACTAGAGTATGGGAAGCTTCTAGAAATGGTATCATGTTTGATTCTCACAAGTACACATTGCCAATATTCCCATAGCATAAATGTATTCACAATGCTCTTGATCTGCCTATCTTGAAATTCTGTTTGCTCACAGGGATATGGATGAAAACTTGATTGCATAAAGGCCACATGGATAGATGCAGGTTCTAGATGCAACACATTCTTTCATAGATGTCAGGAGTCATCAAAAGCATTGTGTCCTCTATTTCTATCCTTGGGTGAGGCATTCTGCGTTCTCTTTCTTTAAGTGCTCTCTGGCACGAGTTCTTCTCATTCTTTGGTGAACTGCACTTTTCTTCTAAATCAATGTAATGGAGCAGATTATGTCCAGACAAGTGGTGGGGGAGATATTGGCAGCTGGCTCTGAGCATAGCTGAGTCAGGGATGAACTAGGAATCCAGGTTATCATCAAGCTTCTGAATTACTCATTTCCTTATGTCACCCACATATCCAAGGTCAGGCTAGCCTGGAAACAATGTAAGGGCCACAATTTCAACAATATGAGTCTTTAAGCCTAACATAAACAGGGATTTTGTTTATTTTGTTTACTATATAGTGAGTGTCTACAACAGTGCCTGAACTATAGTGAACATGTAATAAATGTTTGTTGAATGAATGTGTTGACTAAATTCTGGTCCTCTTAGGAGGCACTATGGTGTAGTAGTAGAGCACTGGTTTTAGTATTTGAACTTCACACACTGAGTGACCTCTTCTAAAAGTTACTTACCCTTTCTGATCTCTTCTTTCCTTACTGGTAAAATGAGGCTAATATTATCTACTTCTTGGATCGTTTTTATTTATTTATTTATTTACTTACTTACTTACTGGGAAGGACTAAAAAAGAATTTTATTTATCGAGGGAGAGAAGATGCAAACAATATAAAAATCAAAAGCGTATCTGGCATTTTGTTTCTTTTTTCATTTATTTATTTATTTTTATATTTTTCCACAAAAATTTACTTTACATATCAAAATATTTTTGCTCATACTCCATAGTTCTTGATAGTTAATAAACAACTTTTGAAATTTCAAAATACTGGATTTTAAAGATAATATTCAAAATATTTCTTTTAATTTTGTATAATTTTGTTTGTAACTCTATAACAACAGAGACAGGATGGTTTTAAATATTTTGAGAAAATATTTACATGTCAACTACTCAAATTGTTGAAACGCAAATGCCCAGCACACAAGTCACACATAAACCTTCTCAATTCATCCCCGCCTGCCAGTATTCTGTGATATACCATCTGCTAGCAGAGATCAGTCTCTTTTTCTTTCTTCAACGTGTTTCTCAAGATAATCCTCTGGTGTGGCTGCTCTTTTGCAATCTCTACTGATTACAATGCTGGGCTGGAAAAGTCCAGGTTATTTTATGTTATAAATTCTTTCATATATCTTCTCTGATCCTCTCTGCCAGGAACAACTATTTATGGTGCCAGGCCATCTTTATAAGAGCTTCTGTTGGCTTACTTGAGATTTACCTTAGTTCCATAGTTTTCTGATTAATCGTCAGGTGTGATATTTCCAGTAAAAGCCCTGTCCAATAATGAGTATTTCCAATTTCTGATTCAATGCAATGAGCATTATTGATCTTATGCAAATAACTCTTCTGCCACAAAATAACAATACTCCCAAATATTTTCCGATTCCATAGGGATCAGGAAGGAAGAAAAGTTTATGTTTCCATTTAAAGAAAAAAACAAGAAAAATATCTAACAAATTGCTGAAACTATCAACACCTCAGAAGAAAGTAAAATGCTTGAATTGGGAAAACAAAGCATAGTAAAAAAAAAATCAGTAATGTTTTACTCAAAAGTCATGAAATTCTATTTTGCCAGTTCAGTCTTATGTTCAAACTCTCTTCTGTTGAATATGCAGTGTTGCTGTGGTCCAATATTTCGGTTTAAATCCTGGAAGTTAACATTCAATGTTATTCATATTTCTTGTCCCAATCATTAAATTGGTCATTTTCTTGGTTGCCTTTTTTTCTCTTTTTTCTGTACATGTCTAGTTTTCCTGGGAGAGCACTCCTTTCAGAACTTCTTTAAGAGTGGGTTTGTTATTGGCAAATTCTTTCAGGTCTTGTTTATCTGAGAATGTTTTTTATCTTTTCTTGCCATATGAAAGATAATCTTGCCAGGTATAGTATTCTTGGTTGAAACTGTTTTTCACTTAACACTTTGAATATATTTTCCCATCCTTTCCTTGCTCACATTGTTTCTGATGAGAGGCCTGAGGTTAGCCTGATTGGATAGCCTTTGTATGTAACCTGACGTTTCTCTCTTATCAATTTTAGTATCTAGTCTTTGTCTGTAGATTTGGCCAGTCTGGTTATGATGTGCCTTGGAGAAGATCTTCTTGGGTTGATTCTATAAGTGGTCCTTTGTATTTCTTGGGTCTGGATATTTTAATGCCCCTCTAGATTTGGAAAGTTTTCTTCCAAGATTTCATGGAATAAATTATCAATGTCCTTATTATTTTCCTAACCTTCTGGGATACCAATTATTAGGATGTTTGAACACTTAATGCTGTCTAGTATTTTTTGTATAGTATTCTCATTTTTTTGGTTATTTTCTCAGTTTTTTTTTTTTTGGTTGCTTTTTCTAGATCAGAGGTTTTGCCTTCAACATCCAAGATTCGAATTTCTTCATGGACTAATCTGCTTTTAATACTTTCAAGGGAGATTTTGATTTCCTGAACGGCAGCCTTCATCCCTAATAGCTCCATCTGATTCTTTTTTATGGTGTGTGTTTCCTCTTTCAGATCATGAAAGAATTTCAGCACCTCCTGAAACTCATCTCTTTTCTCCTACATCTTCTGGAGTTTATTAGCTCTCAGCTCTTGCATCTCATTTAGTTTTGTCACTATGAATATTCTGAAATCTCTACCAGAAATTTCCACAAGTTCTACTGTACTGTTTGTGGATGATGAAGGGTTGTTCTTTTCCCTTAGGGGAGAGATATTTTCTTGGTTTCTCACATTTCTTGTGCCTCTGCAGTGGTTTCTAGTCGTTCTGTGACAAAATCTCTCCTCCAGTGTGTTTGTCTGGATATTTCAGGAGTCTAGAAGATGGAATTTAGAGCATAGCTTCTCTGAACAGGCCAGGAAACACCTCAGCTTTAACATGGTTTCTCGTATGAATATTTTGGGAGTCTAGAAGATGGAGTTTAGAGCATAACTTCCCTCCCTACTTCTTAGGTCATGGTGAGAATTAAATGTGATCATTGATGTCAAGTACCTGGTGCATTGCAGCTAGCTATAACTTTAGCCTGTATCAGAAAAATCTCTGGAGACCTGTTTACTCCTTAGGAACCCCCCTCAGACATTTCTGTGTGTCTTCAGGCATGAATAAGATACGTTCACTCAGTGTTCTCAGCTGCCAAAGACTATTCTTGGATTGTCCACTGACTTCCTCCTCCTCTGCCCTGGTTTCTCTTGCCTTGTCTGATACTGAGCTCTTTACCACCATTTTGCAAGTATCCACCACATCAGGTGTTAATGTCTTAGCTAAGGCATGGCTCCCTGCTGGAAGCCAGTGATATCTACACTGAGGCCACAGCACTGAGGCCACTGCTACTGCTACGCCCTGAAGCTATAGGTACTCACCAAAGGCATCACCATTATCAAAGGAAGTTGCCTGGTGTCTCTGTGCTAGGTCACTTCACTGAGCCTCCTTTGATGAGGATCTACCTACAGGAAGTATTCCCAGGCTACTCCTATTACACAGGTCCCTTTTGATTCTGCAAATTGAGGAGTATTCCTAATCCACACTCACTTGCACTTCTCCCATAATACTGTCGGAGTACCCCTAATATCTCAAGGAAATTGTGTGACTGATTACTTCACCTCTCCACTACCCAAGGTCCCTATCTGTCCTCTGTGATTAGGACTTAATCACATCCACAGAGTGCTGGATGGGGAAAAAATCTGAGAATTATTCACCAGCTATTACTCAAACCACACCTTCTTCAGGAAGTCAAGGGTGTTATTACCAATAGCAACTTAATTTTTTTTTCCTTTTTATTCATGTTTAGGTGAAAGAGAGAAAGAGGAGTACTCTCTACAGGGTCAGGCCAGAGATTTAAATGTAGACATCAAGAGCAGTCTGGCCTCCCTTGAGGCGGACCACTGAGCCAGCTGTCTATGGCCACTTTTGTCTGACAGTTTCTCTCTCCAAGAAGGAGTCCTTTCCTGGTGACTCCTAAAATAGGTCCTTGTCAGGTCTCCCCTCTGGGCCTCCACATAAGACCAGACATGTCTAAGCCCCAGATAAACATGGCTTGTCTCCAGCCCAGACCTCATCACTTTTAAAAGGGAAAAACTAGACGATAAAATTTAAAAGCACTAACATTCTTGGGCCCTAATGAGATGGCCAACAGAACATTTATACTGAGATTACAAAATTAATTTTCTAATTGATAAACATTAGAAAAACAAAACTGATTTGAGATGATTTAGTAAAAAACAGGGTAGAAAGTCTTAACCTTTAAAAACAAATAGGTGAAAAGTTGCATCGAAACCAGGGATGAAGGAGTTATCTGCAGAGCTGGCTTCTGATATACAAATACCAACAAACCCAGAAGACCTGGAGGAGGCTCCCTTTGAGAAAGTTGACTGTTGGCTAAAACAAGCACAATCACAGTGCCAGGGCCTGTACTAGAAGTTTTATGTACCCAGTCTCTAATCTCCAAACAACTACATTGCTGGAAGGAAAACACCCATCCACACCCACTCCCCTCCCCACTGGCCAGGCAGTGCCTGGAAAGAAAAGAGGCTTATCTTTCAGAGTCAATGTAACCTGGGGGTCCTTGCAAAAGACAGTTGGTAATTTTAAAGCTTTAGCGGAGTACTTTGACTTGCTTACCATAGGAACTATTTACAGTAGGGACTGGAAAGCAATAAATTGGTTTCATTAACTTATGCAACTAATATCTTATATGATGAATCTGTTTTTCCTCTAGAGAGTGGGAACAGAGGAGGGAGAGAAGAGGAGGAAAAGAAAGACAAGGAGGTCTGAGAGCATGGCAGGAGACGGGATTTAGAACTGGGGTCAATGCCAAGGGAGGAAGAGACTGAGAGAAATAATATTTGTTTTGTAGTCTTGGCTGGAAGCAAATTCCTCCATACTCTACACGAAAGCCTTGGGTGAGCAAGTTTTTGTCAAAATTAAGGAGAGAGCTGAGCTCCATGCCTGGACTACCATGTACAGGTCAGAGGCAGCATGTGAGAGATGATGAGCTGGTATTTCAGAATTTAAATGATCCTGGGGTATCTCATAGCCACAGTGATTGTATGCATCTCCAGAGTTTTCAGAAATCCCAGGGAGGGCACTCGACTGCCTGTACCCTTGTGCAATAGTGCGAATATACCCCCCAAAGCTCATGTGTTGGAATTTCCAGTACAACAGTGTCGAGAGACATGACCGTTAAGAGGTGATTGGGCCATGAGAGTTCTGTTCTTATGAATAAATGAATGCCATTATCACAGAAGTAGTTTGGTTATCATAAGACTGGGTTGTTATAAAAGCAAATCCAGGGGCAACCCCAGAGCATAGCAGTTTAGGGCTGTGCAAGGGAGCTGAATCTCACGTGACCCACTACGATTTGAATCCTAGCCCTGGTGACTTAGGACACATATCACACATGTGCAGGTATGTCCATGATCCCAACAAGATGGAAAAGTGGAGGGGAAAAAAGAATTGCAGCATGTCTAGGACCCCTTGGGGGTGCTGTTTTCTATCACATGTGTGCACAGGGAAAAAGGCAAATTCAGCTCCTGCTTGCTCTCTCTTCTGTGAGGCTCCTGTGATGCCTTCAGCTATGTTATGATTTAGCAAGAAGGCCGTCACCAGATGTGGCCCCTCAAACTTGAGCTTTTCAGTCCCCAGAACCATGAGCCAATAAACATCTACTGTTCATAAGTTACCCAGTATCTAGTATTCTGCTA
Organism: Tupaia belangeri chinensis; assembly: GCF_000334495.1. NCBI lineage: Eukaryota > Metazoa > Chordata > Mammalia > Scandentia > Tupaiidae > Tupaia > Tupaia belangeri. The sequence goes on from NW_006159535.1 coordinate 2,622,441, forward strand.
CAGCAGCACAAAATGGACTGAGACACTGTGTGATCGGTGTTTGAGCACATCCTACTCCAAACTGAAGGGCCAGGAAGACTCTTCAGCAGACCCCGCTTATCGCTGCAATCACAGGCTATGTATGTTTTTGCAATTGAGCTTGTCATTTTGCATCACACTTATAAACACTTTTAATCTCATTAGAACCTCCGTATTCTACTCGAAATTTTTTGCACAATATGGGCTCATCTTAGGCTTTTTTTTTTTAAAGTTTATTTTTCTATGAGTGAGAGAGACAGAGACAGAGATAGCATCCCCAACTGGGTCTTGACACCATGATCTATTCCTGCTCTTAGCCAGCCCCAGATTTTGAGTATGTTTTGAGATGTTTTCTAAGCATCCTCAGGGAGCTCCTCAGATTAGAATCTGGAACCTTGCCGATGAGTCAGCCTCATACTTGTCATATTTTATTGCTTCACCACTGTGTGTCTCCCACCTTAATTTTCTTAATTGCATAAAATTGTTCATTGTGGCTGTTTCGTGTGTGTGTGTGTGTGTGTGCTTGTGCGCATGTGTTTTAAATTTCTTTCATGAGAGACAGTGTACCACACATGTCCAAAAGAGAAAGAGAGGGAGAGACAGAGAGACAGAGATAGGAACCCTCAACAAGTCTGTCAGGATCTAACCATCTTCCCCTAGCTCTCCAGCCAGTCAGGATCTTGGGTGTGCCTGTACCCAGAGTGTTTCATGTCGATTCAGAATCCAAACCTTCAGTTGGCCACGTGGCTTCCAGCATTGCAGATCAGTATGCTACCACATAAGCCATGCACACTGGGCTCTGTGTTTCGCACTTGTAAATACCGCTATGATAAACATCCGTGCAATGTATTTTTACTGAGCAGCGGGTTAGCCATGCCAAGATGAAAGTAGATAGTACAAACTGTCTAGGATTCTCAAATGTTGTCTTTCCCGAGAGACTGAATATACACATAGACAGTGGCCAGACATTTATAAACAATGAACCTAGACCTACAACCGCTATAGCAACCAGCCTAGAAAGTCAAACCACAATATCTGTGGCAATCAGCCCTCAAACGGTCAGGAAGTGGTCAATAATTGCCAGCTTCCCTAAATTTTGCTCCTGCTTCCAACTCAGGATCAACCAGAGAAAGCCAAATACTCTCTTCAAACCAACCCTGCTTTTCACTAGCCCACTTCCAGCTTTCCCATGCCAGCACCCTGCAGTCAGAGGACACCTGAGCATCCCCCTGTTTGTTTCTCACTGTCTTTGAGCTCTGCCAAAGCATTTGCTGGTGGCCGACTCCACCACAGTGGTCGGCTCTGCATAAATCCCCTTGCTTGGTTTCATTTATGTCCACACTCCCAACAGGGGTTATATTAGGAGAACAGGGTAGGTTCTGAGTCTAAAGGACTGTTGCAGGTCAAACAGTGCATCATCCACCATGGGCTGTTGGAAAATGCCTGGCTATTTCTAGAACATCTAGGAGAAAAACCCACCTTCACACACCACACACACCTAGCAGATAGGCCCTGGGGCCAGAGCGTCTTCCTTGACCACTTATTTCTACACAGTAATAGCAGCAGGAGAAGCAGGAAGCCATGGAAAATAAATCAGCCGCTGAGTTCAAAATGCTCCAGTCCATCACACCGCTGCGTCGCCAGCCCATGGTGCCACGCCAATTACCCCTGCAGGCACTGAAGCCACTTTTCAAAACATGGTCAAACAAACTCCAGCAGGGCTATCCAGGCGTTAAACCACTCAGACACGATTGTCAAAACAAAGAATTCTGTGCCAGTAAATATGAGTCTGGGCTCCAGTTAAGCAATCACCTGGATGACAGCCTGAGGTGAGCAGACCTGACCCAGCACAACTTCAGATGGATGTGGCTGAAGAGAGAGCAAAAGGGCAATGGGATGAGGGGGACCAGGAGCAAATTTAGTCAGACTGAAACTGGGGTGGTTTTCTGTCCCATCATCCCTGAGCAACCATAGTTTGGGGCTGTGGGTGACCCTGTTAACTCAGGTCATCGATGGGGCAGGTGAAGCTATTTCCCATACCTTCTTGAGCTCTTGACCAGGGTTCACATCATTATTTAGAAACATCAGGAAATGGGCATTTATTTCCTAATGAACTACTGTGTGTCTAGCGCTGCCCTTTCCTTCACATTTGAAAACTTCTTCTCAGTATTTAACTCCTTGGAGGACATATGACAAGCGACTCATCCTTATCTTATTAGTTCTCCTTCACCAGGGCTGTGATAAGTGCCAACACAGATGCTTACATTCTGGACTCCCAAGGAAAACTCTGGAAATCTCCCTAACCCCAGCATTCAGAGAAACTATGCCATCTAACATTTAAATGAGCTTTTAAAATCTATTCAGCACCATTTACACAACTCACTTGGTTTAACCTCTGGAAACCTTCTATGCTGGTATCATCATTATCATTGTCTCCTTTCTGGGGCTCAGAGCATTTAACTGACTTGCCCACAACCACACAGCTGGAAGGACCCTACTGACCAGCATCCACAGTAGGTAGTTCGGTGGTAGAGGACTGGAGGTTCCGGGGGTGGTGGTGCAGTGGGGGTAGAGCTGGAGGAGTTTGCCCTAAGTGTCTGATACTGTGCAGGTGGTGAGTTTGAGCATTTACAGGGCTCATGGGGAGGCCTGTGGCCGGAAATAGCCTCTGGGTTCTATTTAAGCCCCAGAAAGGGAGTGCCTAAGTGAACAACTCCTCTGGTATTTTAATGCAACAAAAAAGCAGGAAATATGAGGAGTTAGCTGGCTGCTGGGATGGCCCCTAACATGCACTTTAACTGTAATGAGCTGGTCATTTCCTGGATGTAAAGGAAAGGTTTAAGAAAAAGATGACAGAGAAGGCTCCCGCTCCCAGCTGCCAACCCAGCCAGCTGCAGAGAGGGAAACAAATGAGCTTCTATAGATGGAATCCTTTGTTTGAATAGCGGTTAATTTTGGCTTCTCTTTGCTTGTAACCTGGAGTGGGCTGCTAACATCTTAATGCTTCCCTCAAGGCAGTAACTAGAAGTCCCTGGAAGAATGACCATGTTGGGACCCAGGAAGAGACCGGTTATAAGAAATAGCAAGATACTGGACAAGTATGGATGAATCAAGGATGGATCAAAGGATTGAGTCAGATTTTGTGAAGGGTTGGGAGCCTGTGGATCTAGGAGAGCCTGTAAAGAGTTCCCTTCCTTATCTTTCCATGCCACGTTCAGGTGACAAGTACAAACAATAACAGATCCCATCTGCCAGCCAAAGTAGGAGTGAACAGAGTAGCAAATAGCCTGTGGACAGAGTCTGCAGGGAACGGGCTGAGTACAGAGCCAGCCAGGGAGGGCAGGCTTGTTTTGCTGACCTTACTGAGCCCTGATCCAGTACCTCCTAACCTGGCAAATTGAGTGCTCCCAGGAAACTCTGCCCAGGTCCTCCCCTGTCCTCTCACCTCCTCAACTGCCTCTGTACTGCTTCCACCCACTCTTCACATCTTGGGCAGCCTCCCACCTGGAGGTGCCAGAGAGGATAAGGCAGCGCTTAGATTGATTCTGTACTTTCCCTCCTTCTAAGTTGTCCAGGACATGCTCCCCTTAGGGTTCTAAACACCCTACAGTCTTGGGAATAAGAAAGAATGAAGAGCTGGAAGCAGGATGTGTCATTCTCCTCCCGTTCTTGTTCTCTGGTTCTATCCTCTACTGGCAGCCAAGCTGAATTGTACCCTTTGAGTGACAGCTTTCTGCTGTGTGACTCCTGTTGTGTAACCAGCAACCAGTGAGGAGCATGGCTACCTCTCCGTGACAGATGGGAAGATCTCTGCTCCTGTCTGCCATGGCAGGACTGCAGAGACTGCTTGGGAGAGGGGAGCACAGGATGTTAGAGCTGGGACTGAGTTTTGACCTGAAGACCTTTGAAATATTTCTGAAGAGAACAGAAAGTTCCTAAAAAAAAAAAAATCAACAATAAACCTAGGTTTTAAAAAAGAGACTAGAAAAGAGTCTTGGATTTTGCAAGAGTGAAGACTTGATATAGCTGCAGGGAAGATAACTGGTTACTTAGTTCTGGAAAAAACAGTATAAAGGTTCATTTAACTATATAAATGTAGGAATATAGAAGCCAGAAGGAAAAAGTGTCCTTGTAGTAAGTGAATGGGTATCTATGTTGGAGTCTGATAGAAATCTCTGCTATCATTCCTTAGGAAAAGCTGGATTTATTGAGGAATCCTGGGAAATCTGCCAGGCTGTTGCCCCATTAGAGCTGCCTAAGTTCTTGCACAGTTCATTGTAGATGAGGCCAACCAGTGGCATAGTGGTTAAGGTAACTGGATCCCACATGGCTAGCTTCCCGGTTCAAGTCCCAGATCCAATGGCTTGATATAAGACACTAGGCATATGTGCATGTATGCCCAAAATACCAAGAGGAGAATAGAGGAGAAGGGATTGTGGCATGGTCAATCCCTTCCCCCTGAGGGGCGTGCTTCCCCACTTTCCCTCTGTCTTTGTCTCTCTCCAGTGAGCATATGCACCCTATTGTTGTGGGATGGCTTCTGTGATGATACCCAAGTTCTTGGTATTTTAGACAAAGAGTTGAATGAAACACACAAATAGTGTAAGGAAAAGATTTATTAATAAAAGTACCTTCCTGAAAGGTAGGAGTGAGCCTGAGTGGACAGAAAAAGAGTGGCTCAAAAGGCTCTAGCAGCTGCATTCTGCAAGATTAATAATTTTTAATCTAGGTCGTGTCAGTTGATCATTGGCTGGGCCCATCATTCTCATCTCATTGGCTCTATCAAATATGGATGGACCCATTGATTTCTCATTGGCTATTTCATATGTGGCTGATCCCACTGACTTATGTCATTGGCTGTCAACTGTGGCCGGGCCCACTGATTTATGTTATTGACTGTATTAAATGTGACTTAATCAGACATTCCACCCACTAATCTCCTGATTACATTACCTTGGGTGGGAAATTTTCTGCCCTGATTGGTTTTTCTATCTAGCCACATGGAAAGACATTCCAGCCCCCCCCCTTACTCGCTTTCATTTGCTAGCTTTCTCCTGCCTCACTACAATTAAAAAAAAAAAAAAGACAAAAGAAAAAGAAGTTGTATCCACTTCATCAAGATGAAAGACCTGTTTTTGCAGAATGTGGGAACCCTGACATATGCAACACAAAGTTGGAGAGATTCTGTGTGGAGCTCCACCCTATAGACTGCTCTGGATTCTCAGGAGAGACTCCCCGGGGCAGGACTTGGGTATCTCTGTGGTTGAGCACATTAGCAATGAGGCCTGTTTGAATGGTTTTTGAATGTCAAACATTCACTAGACTAGCCTCAGGAATTTTCATCCCAAGTCTATGGACCTCCACAAGGTTGGCGAATAGAATTCAGACTCCGTGTACTTGAGTGAAGAAAAGATATTTCTTTTTATAACTCATAAATGAAATTTAGCATTTCCTTCAGTAATGATGTAGGCAATAAACTATACTCGTCTTAATAGAACTTTTGACTTTGTCAACAATAGAGATCATAAATATTTTCATATCACTTTACTGCTGTTGGTGTTATCTTGAAATATTGTTTACACTCATTGCTGCTTCAAAATTACAGCAGCTATTAAACCTGCCACTAGAACCTGGCAGGATGAAAGCACAGTTCTAGTTGTGATCAGGTGATAGAATTACTTGTAGGTGGCTTGCACTAAACCAGCCTGAATCCTTAGCTTAGGTCATGCTGAAGAGAATTGGTTACTCAACTGTTTACACAGAGGTGAGGGTAACTATTCATATTTCTAGCCGACGCACCTCTCTTGAAAAAAATTCAGTTTACCAGTGAAAATTAATATCTAACATTTACTTTGCTAATTAACAAGCCTTCTGGTGCTAATATGAAATAAAGCTGTAGTTTTGGTGGTATCACTCTCTGCTTAGATCTGTTTTGCTTAGTCTTTCAGATGCTAATTTCCTCTCTGAAGAGTACTTTTCTTATACGTGACTCCAAATGTTCATTAACTGTTCCTAGTGCATAGATGACACATATAGCATATTATGTTGAAATATTTTAAAGGAAAAGATAGTAGTATTACACACACTAAGGCTGACCCAGAAGTTTGGGAGCAATTGTAGGTAATCTGACATCCAGTGAATCCTTGTGTTTCTTTTGAGTAACTACGCATTGGACTTCTCCATGAATTTACAATTAAAATCACTTGGGAAGCAGCAGTAGGTATGTGAGTTCACACACTACTGAATCCTTGGGTCCAGGGCAGACTGTCAAAGTTGGCCTGGCAAACTTCAATACTAGGTCATTAGAAAAAGGAATTTCTGAAGTAGGAGACCATTGCTATATTCTCTTGCCCTTTCCTTGGAAAGAAGTATATTATTTCACAGAAACCCAGAAGATAAATGCTGAAAGGCCATCTTATCCACTCTTACTGCAAGTGTCCTGTTCCCAAGATGCTAAATATAGCTAAATATAGCCAAGGTATTGAATCCAAGAGAGCAGAGGATGCCAATCTTCACTACCCTTGGTATCATTTTCAAATGTAAAGAGGTTCAATGCCCTTTAAAGATAGAGGACTCAGTGTTCTCTATTTTGAAATCAAATTACTTTTTGGGCAGAAAGAATGAGGTTTAAAACCTTAGCATTGGGACCAGTAGTTAGCATAATGGCTATGTGGCTGAACTCCCATGTAGTTGATCACAGTTTGAGTCCTGGACCTGGTGGCTTAAACTCACACCGGGTGCATGCGCGTGCATGCCCAAGATCCCAAAGGAGAATGGAGGAGAAGGGATTGCGGTGTGGCCATCCCCCCTGGGTCGTGATTTCTCACTTTCTAGCTCACTGTCTCTGTCTTTCTGGTGAGTGCATGTGCCCTATAGCAAAAACCTCTCAAACAAACAAACAAACAAATCTTAGCATTATTAATACAGGAAGGGACTCAAAAAGAGCATTTGTTCCAACATTTCCATTTATGAGAAAACAAAGACAAAATGAGGTAGCTTTTAATGGCTACATAGCTGCTATGCTGGCCAGTTTGAGAACGTCTTCCTTCAATACAAAGATTCAGTCCCGGCTGAGATGAGACAGTGGGAGATGATGAAATTGCAGCTTCAAAGTAAGTGTATATTCTTCACGCTATAGCCTCAGGAATTTTCATCCCAAGTCTATGGACCTCCACAAGGTTGGCGAATAGAATTCAGACTCCGTGTACTTGAGTGAAGAAAAGATATTTCTTTTTATAACTCATAAATGAAATTTAGCATTTCCTTCAGTAATGATGTAGGCAATAAACTATACTCGTCTTAATAGAACTTTTGACTTTGTCAACAATAGAGATCATAAATATTTTCATATCACTTTACTGCTGTTGGTGTTATCTTGAAATATTGTTTACACTCATTGCTGCTTCAAAATTACAGCAGCTATTAAACCTGCCACTAGAACCTGGCAGGATGAAAGCACAGTTCTAGTTGTGATCAGGTGATAGAATTACTTGTAGGTGGCTTGCACTAAACCAGCCTGAATCCTTAGCTTAGGTCATGCTGAAGAGAATTGGTTACTCAACTGTTTACACAGAGGTGAGGGTAACTATTCATATTTCTAGCCGACGCACCTCTCTTGAAAAAAATTCAGTTTACCAGTGAAAATTAATATCTAACATTTACTTTGCTAATTAACAAGCCTTCTGGTGCTAATATGAAATAAAGCTGTAGTTTTGGTGGTATCACTCTCTGCTTAGATCTGTTTTGCTTAGTCTTTCAGATGCTAATTTCCTCTCTGAAGAGTACTTTTCTTATACGTGACTCCAAATGTTCATTAACTGTTCCTAGTGCATAGATGACACATATAGCATATTATGTTGAAATATTTTAAAGGAAAAGATAGTAGTATTACACACACTAAGGCTGACCCAGAAGTTTGGGAGCAATTGTAGGTAATCTGACATCCAGTGAATCCTTGTGTTTCTTTTGAGTAACTACGCATTGGACTTCTCCATGAATTTACAATTAAAATCACTTGGGAAGCAGCAGTAGGTATGTGAGTTCACACACTACTGAATCCTTGGGTCCAGGGCAGACTGTCAAAGTTGGCCTGGCAAACTTCAATACTAGGTCATTAGAAAAAGGAATTTCTGAAGTAGGAGACCATTGCTATATTCTCTTGCCCTTTCCTTGGAAAGAAGTATATTATTTCACAGAAACCCAGAAGATAAATGCTGAAAGGCCATCTTATCCACTCTTACTGCAAGTGTCCTGTTCCCAAGATGCTAAATATAGCTAAATATAGCCAAGGTATTGAATCCAAGAGAGCAGAGGATGCCAATCTTCACTACCCTTGGTATCATTTTCAAATGTAAAGAGGTTCAATGCCCTTTAAAGATAGAGGACTCAGTGTTCTCTATTTTGAAATCAAATTACTTTTTGGGCAGAAAGAATGAGGTTTAAAACCTTAGCATTGGGACCAGTAGTTAGCATAATGGCTATGTGGCTGAACTCCCATGTAGTTGATCGCAGTTTGAGTCCTGGACCTGGTGGCTTAAACTCACACCGGGTGCATGCGCGTGCGTGCCCAAGATCCCAAAGGAGAATGGAGGAGAAGGGATTGCGGTGTGGCCATCCCCCCTGGGTCGTGATTTCTCACTTTCTAGCTCACTGTCTCTGTCTTTCTGGTGAGTGCATGTGCCCTATAGCAAAAACCTCTCAAACAAACAAACAAACAAATCTTAGCATTATTAATACAGGAAGGGACTCAAAAAGAGCATTTGTTCCAACATTTCCATTTAACAGATGAGAAAACAAAGACAAAAAGAGGTAGCTTTTAATGGCTACATAGCTGCTATGCTGGCCAGTTTGAGAACGTCTTCCTTCAATACAAAGATTCAGTCCCTGCTGAGATGAGACAGTGGGAGATGATGAAATTGCAGCTTCAAAGTAAGTGTATATTCTTCACGCTAGCAATAACTACTCAGAAAATGTGATGGGAAAAAGTTGCTTTTTACTAGCAAAAAAAAATTCGATAAAAATCCTTAGAAAGATTATTTCTTTTTCATGTCACCAACAAAAGTAAATTCTGGATGGATTAAAGACCTAAATGTAAAAAAAGAAAAGAAAAGAAAAGTTTAAAAAAAGACCTAAATGTAAAAACAAAACAAACAACCCATACACATATATGTATACACATAAGGTATTGGAAGAAAAAAAGATTATTTTCAAGATCTCTATGGAGCAATGAATGACCTTCTTAATGAGCATACAAAGTCTCAGGTTCATACTTTATATAGATTTTAAAATTTAAATAAACCAGGACCAGCAGATTGTGTAATGGTTATGTCTCTGGACTCCCATGTAGTTGACTGTGATCTGAGTCCCAGACCAAGTGGCTCAAAACTCATGCTGGGTGCATGTGCGTGTGTGCCCAAAATCCCAAGAGGAGAATGGAGGAGAAGGGATTGTGGTGTTGCCATCCCCCTGGGGGGTGATTTCTTGCTTTCTGTCTCTCTGTCTCTCCAGTGAGCTCATGCAGCCTATAGCAAAAATTTCTCTTAAAAAAAAATTAAGTGGACCTAAGGCTGGCAGGTGATGTGATGGTTAAGGTGCTGGACTCCCAAATGGGTGAAAGTAGATTGAGTCCTAGACCTGGTGGTTTGCTTTCTCACTTTCCTTTTCTCTCTCTTTATCTCTCTCTGGTCAAATTTTTAAAAATAATAATAATAGATGGAATTAAATAAATAATTCTTTTAAAAATTTACTTAAATAGACCTTGAATTCTAGACTGCCCCAAACTGCTTTCCTTTCAAAGACTGAATAAAAATTAAAATCCACCACAGACAAAGAAAGGACAACCATCATATTAAGGGAAAATATTGCAACATGTATAGCAAGGGATGGGTTGATATTTATAATTTTTTTCAACAAATGAATACAAACAACAAAGATAGAGTTGGTGTTTCATACTTGCAGGTTATGCATCATGGATTCAAGCACATATTAAAAATATTCAGGGTCAGCAGGGATGGTTAAGGTGGCTGGATCCCACACAGCTGACTGTGTGGTTCTAGTCCCAGATGCACAGGCTTGAAAAGAGATGATTTAAAGTATATTCAGGGACCAGTAGATGACGTAATGGTTATGTCGCTGGACTCCCATATAGTCGACTGCAGTCCAAGTCCCGGACTGATGGCTTAAAACTCAAGCAGGGTATGTGTGCATGCGTGCCTAAAGTCCCAAGAGGAGACTGAAGGAGAGGAATTGTAGTGTGGCTATTCTCCATGTGGGGTGATTCCTCACTTTCTGTCTCTCTGTCTCTCTCTGTCTCTGGCCAGCACACACACCCTATAGCAAAAATTTCTCCAAAAAATAAATAAATAAAGTATATGGGAATATGTGTATAGATTATAGGCAAATACTATGCCACCATTTTATAGTAGAGACTTCACCTTCTCCGGATTTTGTTATCTGTGGAGATTGGAGGGTTGGAGGAGTATATTTTAGACCAATCTTCTGCAGATACCAAGGGGTAATTATAATTTAGTAGAAAAAAATGAACAAAGGATATGAACTGGCCACTCACATTGAAAAATGCAAATTTTCACCAAGCACATGAACTGATGATCTCAGAGAAGTAGATTTTAATTTTAGATTTTCAGAGCACATGCATTTTCAGAACCATTCAGGAAAAAAGAGTATTAAGTCACGAGCAAGTGATAGTCTTCAGGGAAAGGGACTTTCCAGAAAGTTGGGAAGGTATAGTGAAACTATTGTGTGGTGACACCTGGCTTTGTTAAGTTTGATTCAAGAACAAGGAAAGCACAAGGTTGGTCGTATCCCCTTTGACAGAAACATGGCCGTGTGTATAAAGATTTAATAGAAGGTGACAAAACCCCTGAGTACCATGAGGTTAAGGCATAGCATACTTGAACTTTCCCACATCTGGCTTGATTCCATTTGTGTGCACAGTGTCCTCCACCCCAAAGCCTGGGGACAAGGGAAAGCTTCACATCCTCCTTTTCTCCATGCAGCTGCACCCTACTACTAATGTATGTATGTATGTATGTATGTATGTATGTATGTTTATTATGCTAAAGGGCATGTGTGCTTGCCAGAGAGAGAGACAGAGAGAGCAAGAGGAAAAAGCATCCCCTCCACCATGATGAATGGTCATGCTGCAATCCCTTTTCCTCCATCTGAAATCTCAGATTAAGGATTTGGGGCACACATATGTGCCCAGTGTCTTTCTCAAGTCACCAGGTCTGGGACTTGAACCATACAGTCAGCCATGTGGAATCCAGCACCTTAACCTCCATACAACCTCCTGGCCCAGATTTTTATTTTTTATTTTATACACTTATGGTTTCATTTTGTCCTTACAAAAAGCCTATTGAGTACTTCTTAAATAAAGAGAAAAAGGAAAAACGATAATTCATGAAGAAACAAGAAAAGGGTGCGGAAACTGGAAAATATACTCATCTATTTAATGATTCAGTTATATTTCTATCAATTGTCTGTATGTAGCAAGCTCCATATTAGATGCTGCCTAAAATGAACAGTAAATACTTTGCTAACTTGTTCATATGAGTCACCTCTCACAAGTTCTTGACATTGGTGGGAAGTTAGATTTGTTTTCCCCTTGAAGTATCTATGCCACTTCCAAAGCTTCTAAAGCTGAAAGTTTATGTTTTGAGGAGGTTCCTAAAATTTGATCCAGTTAAAAAGGAAAAAGACCCAAGCTTCAGAATACATGTAAATATGTTTTAAAGAGTTAAAAGCACTTCAAACATAGCGAATTGTAATTGTTTTAATATATGTCCTGAACAGAAATGAAGTGTTTATTGACAAATCAGGTGTGGAGGATGCACTCACCTGAGAGTTTTTGTTAATTTAGAGTTCCTATAGGAAGTGTGTGCTCACCAGAGAGAAAAAGAGAGAGAAAGCGAGAAATCACCCCCCCTCCCCCGCCAGGGGTGATGGTCATGCTGCAATCTCATCTCTACCAGTCTGCTCTAGAGATTTTGGGCACTCACACACTTGTACCCAGCTTGATTTTTCAAGCCGCAGGGCCTGGGAATCAAACCACACACTCAGCTATGTGGGATCCAGTGCCTTAACCTCCATGCCACCTGCTTGCCCACAGTTGAAAATTTTAGCTGTAACCTTAACCTCCATGCCACCTGCTTGCCCACAGCTGAAAATTTTAAACTGTAGTTTCAAGGTAAATAGCTCTTCCTAAGTGGCTGTGGTATTGAAATCAGCAAACTCTTACAAAAATTTTTTTTTAAATAGCTCTTCCTAAGTGGCTGTGGTATTGATATCAGCAAACTCTTAAAAAAAATTTTTTTAATCTCTGTTCTTTGAAATCTGAGATATCAACTCTATGGAAAGGTCCTGGGTTCCCATCCTTGGAACTGTATGCCACAACTTTTGTTATTTCTTATCTAAAACTGTAAGAACCATGTAAGAGGTAGTATCTATGTGACCTTTGATGAATTGCTTCCAACCTCTTCGCTCTTCAAAAGGAAGGGATAATAGTAGACACTGACCAGGATGATAAAGAACCAAAGGAGGCAAGTGGAGGGCACAGTGTGGGGCACAAAGCAAGACCTCGATCAGTGTTCGTTCTTGTCCTTTCCTACTGGCAAGACCCCTGTGGAAAAATGTATGGAAGTAGCTGATGAATGAGTTTTGCTCTATCTTCTGATCGGATCTCTGTGGAGAACAGAGCCTAAGGTGACCTCTAGTGATTTCCTGTCTCAGCTGTGTCCACAGCTCTGTGTAATCCCCTCCTTTGAACCACATGTAGAACTTGTGACTTGCAAAGGTGAAGCAGTGTCACTCCCTTGATTAGGTTCCTTCATATGGCAAGATAAATACGTTTTGTAATGTAATTAAGGTCCAAAATCAGTTGATTTTGTGTTCATAAAAAAGGAGACTATCGTGGGAACCAGCAGTTAGAGTAATGGCTATGTCACTGGACTCCCGCATAGTCGACAGCGGTTCGAGTCCCAGACCCGGTGGCTTAAACTCATGCTGGGCGCGTGTGCATGCGTGCCCAAGATCCCGAGAGGAGAATGGAGGAGAAGGGATTGCGGCATGACCATCCCCCATGGGGGGTGATTTCTCGCTTTCTGTCTCTATGTCTCTGTCTGTCTGTCTGGCGAGCGCACGCAAAAAAAAATGGGGACCGTTAGAGAAAAGCTCTCAAAAAAAAAAAAAAAAAAAAAAGAAAAAGGAGACTACCCTGGGTATGCCTGACTTAATCAGGAGAAAGCCTTTAAAGAGAAATGGGGTCCTTCTCGTCTTGAAGCAATAATCTGCCATGTTGTGAGAGGCCTAATAAAAGAGGTCACATGGCAAAGGACTATGGGTGGCCCCTAGGAACTAATGACAGTTGGCAAGTAAAAGGGGACCTCACTCCTGTAGCTGCAGAGAGATGATTTCTACCAGCAACCTGAGGGAACTTGGAAATACTGTGTTGTTGGAAAAGCTATGACATGTTTTTCTAAGCAAAAAAGTACATCGTGACTTTTCCAACAACCCCATATATTTTTTTCCCTAGTCAAATTTCTAATCAGACCACAGTCCCTGCCAACACCCAGATTGCAGACTGGTGAGACCCTGAGGCAGAGAACCCAGATAAGCCCGACCTGGATTCCTGATTCATAGAAGCTGTGAAATCATAAATGTGTATTGTTTTAAGGTGTTAAGTTTGTTCAGTTTCTATAAAACTAATATAATCTCCCCATAGTTTCTCTGCTTTATATTGAGATAATAATGAAGAGGACAAAAGAATGGTAAAGATAATGAAGGAATAGAAGAAGGAGGAGAAGAAGGAAGGAAAACATGAAACATTTATTGAATACTTATTATGCATCAGGCACATTAGTCAAGGTCCTGACAGGAGATAAATGAGGCACTGATATGGTAAAGCAAAGAGAACTTAACAAAGAACGATATGCCCAACAAGGGATGCTGAGCCATTAGCACATTTAGATCTGAAGGAGTAAAGGGAGAGAGCAGAATTAATGAAACCTTTAGAACGCTTAGCTACGGGAAAAGACTGACAGAGCCAGAGATGTAGGTGGAGGTATGCAGCTTTGGTTGAAATGGAAACCCAACATTGTGAAATCCAGGACTATATATACCCTGGGCTCTTCTTTGAATTAGTCAAGATCTTCCAGTATCTCCCTTTGGGTGAACCCAACCAGAGGCTGGAGGGCAAAGGACAGTGGGTGATACAGTCTTCGAGGTCAGGTTCTTAGGACATAGAGCAAGGATGAAGAAATGGATGGAGGCTGGAACTGGACAGACAGGAGAATGGCAAACCCTAACTGATATTCCTGACTTTGGTACAGAGACGTTAACTAACTTTCTCAGGGTAAGGTAACTGCTTGATAGCAGACCTAGCACTGAAACCCAGGCAGATCTAGCTCCAGAGCTCAGACTTTTGGCGACTACAAATACAGTTCCCAGGACCCATCACCTCTGCTGCCTTTCTATTCTGGGCTTTCCTTGGGATCTGGGAGACTCTTACTGTCAACAGTGACACAGTCCTGATACTGCATCCCTCCCAGTGTCTGGCCACACTCGCTTCATCCAAATCAGGTGCCAGCATCTTGCTGGTCTGTGACCAGAATTGGCCCTCCATAATCAACATGTGTGACCAGATGAAAGAAGAAATAAACCTTTTCTCATGAGATTTCCAGCCTAGTTCTTCTGGACCAACAAGATCAGAAAACTCTGATCCATGGATCAAAGGCTTTGACATATCCTCCCAGTTATCTCCCAATTACTTCAAAATGTTTGCTCACACCTGCAAGAAGGGAAGGAGAGGGAGTGAGAAAGCCATCTGTGGAGATATGCAGCCTTCACTTTCAACTGCAAAGCATCCCTTCTAAAGATGTGGTGAATTCAGCTATTTCAGGAGTCGGGATTATAGATGTGACCCCAGCCCAGCTCTGAATAACTGCCTAGGATTCCTGACAATTGTAAAAAGAAAAGAAAATGAAAGGTTTTCTTTTTCTTTCTTTTTTTTTTTTTTCAAATCTTTCACTATAGTTCATCAACCTGCCAGATGCTTGATTAGCTTCTTTGTAGGTTGACAATCTAATTCCTTCTAGAAAAGACCCTGGTAGAATACCAAGGCTATGGGATTTAGGGGGACAGTGCTCTTGGCTCTGGTCCCATAATTCCTTCTAGAAAAGACCCTGGTAGAATAACAAGACTATGGGATTTGGGGAGACAGTGCTCTTGGCTCTGGTCCCCGCTCTGCCACGTGACTTTGGGCAAGTCATTCACTCAGCAAACATTCATTCCTTGAGAATGACAAAGTTAAAAGACACGGTTTCTGCCTTTAGCGAGTATACAGAAAATTGAGTAGTAAAAGATATAAGTAAATAACTCATTTATCACGGTATGATAAATGCTAAGAGGTCCCACAAGAGAAGCCCAGGAAGGGATACTTAGCTTGGCCTGGAGGAGGTGGGCAGGAAGTCTCCTGCCCTCTCTGAGGAATAAGACGGGAGCCTTTCCATATTTGTGAAAGGAGCTAAGGTATGAGAACACACCTCTTCTCCCTTTGAAGCCCCTTCGATGATGGTTTTCTGCATTTATCTGTGAGTGAGAAAGAAAGCCCAACATGGGTGCCCTCCATCCTTCCTCACAGGACTCATGTGAGGAAAGGCTCTGACCTCTCCTTGCTCCTACCTCAGTTTCCCCACACACATTCTATTATATGTACTTCTTTGGCTATCCATATGCCCAATACACATAGTTTCTACATAAATGTGCTAAATGAGAGAGATGAAATTTATTGGATTGGGCGAAGCAGGGAGCTGCTGAGGTCAAAACTTAACTGGAACAAGGTGAAGAACAGGGAGGAGAGACCAGGAGGTGGCACAGTGCTAATGCAACTAGGTCTACCTTGGAAAGGACTTGTGTTCCCATCCTGGGCATCCCAGAGCACACCATGTGCCTGTAATCTGGGCTGGCTGAGGCTGGGGTGGCTCCTGCAAGAAGGCCCTACTGGGGACACCTGCCTCTGTGTTTCTCTCCCAGTCCATTTCACTCTTCTCAGAAGAAAGGAAGAAACTTTAAAAAGAACAAGAAGGAGAGAGTAGAGGGGAAGGGACCAGAAAAGCTGGAGAGAAATCAGACCAGCTCCTCAGAGAATTCCAGAAGCCAGACCTGTGCCTGTCAGGACTACAGGAAATGCCTTGGTGGCTTTCAAAGTTCAGGACTGTTTGAATCTTCAGAGGGATTAAGAAAAGCCCACAAAACCATCTCTGCTTAAAAGAGAATAGTTTAGGAAATCCCCTGTGTTTTAAGGGGACAAAATCAAGTTAAAATTAGGAAGAGAATGCAGACTTCTCAGATAATTAGGAAGGTGATACCGCTGCTTGCAAAAGCATATGCTTTTTTTCAAAGGCAAATTAAAAAAAAAGACTGCATTTCTCATTCATTAATGCCTACAGCCACTCATTCACCTCATGCTGGGCACTGAGTGGAATACAAAGTTGTACAAGACTCCACGCCTGCCTTCAGTTGTATTCTAATAAACATTTATTAAGTATCTACTCTGTGTCAGACACTGGACTCCATCCTAGGATTCAAAAATAGAAGGCTGGACAGTAGTGCAGTGGTAAAACATGACTCTCTGCAAGGCAGACTAAAGGGGTAAGGATCTAGGTTCATAACTGGAGACCTCCCTGGGTACATCAGGCCTGCATATATCCATGATCTGAGGTTGGCTGAGGCTGGGGTGGGTCACAGTGTCAAGACCTTGTTGAGGACATTGCCTCTATCTCTCTCTCTCTCCCTAGTAAAAGAAAGAATAAAACCTTGGAAAAAAAAAGAAAAGAAAAGAGCACAATTTCTAACCTTAAGGAGCTTATAGTCTAGTCAATTTGCTAATAAAATGTCTTCACACTTAGAATATTTTGGACATTGAGTTGGACAGATATTATTCCTGCCTGCATTTCTGTCAGTTCTCTGGCTTTTGAAGGGAGAATAAATCCTCTGGATTTATTCCGGAGACTTGGCAGTTAAGCTCTGAGTTCACAGTATTTGTGACTGAGAGAGGGAAAAAAATGGTCTGTTTGCCTATCTCTCCCCTGCAGGTTTAACAATGCACCTGGCTGGATCAGAAACATCCACTTTGTTCTCCAAATGAGGTGTTACACACACTGAGTCATTTTTCTGGCTTTTAAAAGCTTAATATAACTCTCCCATCTCTCACCTTTCTCTTCTACCTGCCTTGTTTAATAATTAGACTGTGTAATAAGTGCTCTTGATGAGGAGGAGGTGGGTTATTGTTAGGGCCTACAATCCCTGGGACTGTAACAGTTCCTTTGCCAGAGTCATCATGTTCTGGGTGATTTCCTGGGTGTTTTGCTGAGTTGAAAAAGCCAGAGGCCTTTCCTGTTTCAGGGTCCAGGCTTGACTGAACTTGGGTCATTCTGTTCCTAAGGGCCTTGCTGAGGAGCCAGATTTGGTTCCTGTCTGTTAGGCCCCTTGTCACTCCTGTTCCTACCTCAACTTCCACTCTACTTACTGGGAGTTTTTACTAACTGCAGGTGACCACTGCTTCTCAAGGTCCCACTGGGTTTGCAAGGTAGAGAGGTAAGGAAAAAGAGTCGAGGCCAGCCTGTAACAAGGCAGAGGAGTCAGGAGACCTCACTGGTGAAGCACATTTCGGTAGGAAAGCACTCATGACAGGAAAAGAAATGATAGGTAGCTACCCGTGAGGTGGCGGGGAGGATGACTTTTACTGAGAGTTTACATATCTTTACTGGTCTCAGAGTTGCAAAGATTTCAGTTCAGATTCCAACTCTCCCGCTGAAGATCGTGGTGATATGATCTTAAGCAAGTCATGGAGCCCTCTCTTGCTTCTGTTTCTTCATCTGCAAAATGGAACTCAAATACCTATCTTGCATAGTCATTGTGAAAACTGGTGATAAAACATACCAAGTGACTTGCATTCCATAGGCACTCAGTAAGATCGCTGTAGTTATTTATTCGGTGCATTTTATGTATAAGGTACTTACTAGGTTTGGGTGATACAGGAAGAAAGAGTAATGTGACAAATAGGATTGACCAGTGAATGGTCCCAAGAACTCTCTTGTGGGTTACCTGGCAATGGGCTAGCTTCCCTTTTCCAGAGGCACAGGGACTAGATGTACCCAATCACAGCTTCCTATGAGAGCAGGAGACCCGAGGTCTCTAGCTGGGCATTTCACAGCCCTTTGCTAAGCAGTAGGCTTGTATCGCTTTATGTCTGAATCCTAAAATATATACACCCTCCCCTCTCCAGCAAGCCAACCTATACAAAGGGAGAGCTGCAAGGGGTCCCTCCTCAGAAGCACTGTCCTGTGGTGCCTACAGCTGTATTCCAAATGACCCTACCTCTCTGCAGGATCCAGGGAGAACAGGGGACCTATGTACCTGCCCTTTCTTGAGTTTCACTTGCACCAGAGATGCTACTACTAAGAGCCCTTTGCCAGAGCAGAAACGCAGCTTTTCTTTAGAAAGCAGTAAATGTAGCACTGTATGATAAATACTAGAGTTCTTTCACAGGTCCAATTGGGACCCAGAGAAGAGGCAACTAAATGCCTTTGGAGAAGGTACTACTTGAGCTAAACGTTGAAGGAAGATCTTGCCAGGCAGATGCGGGGGGTGTTCATAGGATGGGGAAGGGGGCTGTCCAGTCAAAGGGGATGGCATATGCAAAGTATGGCAGCCAGAGAGGAATGAAAAATTCTGCTTGCTTATAGTGTTGAATGCATAGTGATGTGATTAGAGATGATGCTGGAAAGGTAGATAAGACTTTGAAGGTGGTGCTAACAAATTGAAATTTATATTTGGGTAATAATCTCAAAACACATGAGGTAGGTATGCATTGTAGGAAGATCATTTCACAAGCTACATAAGCCTGGTCTGGGAGGAGCAAGGCTGGAAGCAGTTGCAATGATCCAGGTAAGGGGTGGTGATTGCATACACTAGGGTGTTGCAATTGGAGAAAAAGAGAGATTTAAGAGGGAGGTGATTTGAGAAACAGCATGTTAGG
Organism: Tupaia belangeri chinensis; assembly: GCF_000334495.1. Lineage (NCBI taxonomy): Eukaryota > Metazoa > Chordata > Mammalia > Scandentia > Tupaiidae > Tupaia > Tupaia belangeri. The sequence goes on from NW_006159535.1 coordinate 2,641,513, forward strand.
ACTGAGAGAGAACTTATTAATTATTATTTATCTTTTTTTTTTATAGAAGAGGAAATTGAGAACCAAAGAGACTGCATAATTTCTAGCAAGTTGAATCTCCTTGCACCAAAAACCTCTTTTCTTCCTTAGGAAATTCCCAGATGATTAAGATGATCAGGGTACGCTTCTCTAGGTATGGTATTTTTGGTCTTTGGAAGTATGGGGTGGGGGGGACTCTACTGAAGAGTAAATTTTTTGAAAAGGAAGAAATAATTGTGGGAGCCTCTTTTCCTTCCCCTGATGATCTCTCAAAGCATCTTTCATTTTAGAGGGATGTGGGTTTTATTTTCAGACTCACATGTTGGTTAGTTTGTAGAATTGACACATGGGGCCGGCAGATGGCATTGTGATTAAGGCACTAGACTCCCACACGGCCAATTGTGGTTTAAGTTCCAGACCTGGCTGCTTACTTTCTCACTTTTCCTCTCTCTCTGGTCAAATTTTATAATAATAACAATAATTAAGTAAACTTTAAAATTCATGCTTGTCAATGCCTGGAAGTGACCCTACAGTGCATACAAAGAGGTAGAAATTTGATCTGATGCAGTGAAAGTGGATTACTGCAAAAGTCTAATTGGTGACTTGATGTGCTACCTAGCTCTAATAACCAACCATTCCGCATCATTTCTATAGGACGTCACTTGAGATGTGTATATGGAATAATCCTGTGGCACAGGAATTGTTGGTCATATTTAACATGGCATGAACCTGAAGCCCAGAGAGCATGGCTATGTTCACAAAGTAAGTATGCTGCAGTGCTGAGATTCAGAACTCAGAAACATGCGATTCTTATTCCCTTTTCTTCCCACCACACTTGATTATCTCCCCGAAGCTGGCACAGGTCTTCCCATCATTTTGCATTTTAGCCCCAACAAGTATAAGCCCGTGGCTGTAGGATTAGTGGGTCAGATACGAAGTGTGTTCGGTCTTCCCCTTATGGTCTCTGACTCAAATGTGGACAGGGTCACCTATGGGTGAGTGTGGGTTGTTCTCAAGAACAGGGGATATCTTTCTTCAGCACAGCGGTCATGGTAACCCCCGGTAGCATAAGGTGTGCACAGGGCCATGGGGACAAATATTGGAGTAGGGTTCTCCCCTTCGTATTAAAGGCTTCTCTTCTTTCTTCTTCTCTTTCTCCTCCTCCTCCTTCTCCTTCTTCTCTTAACCATAAGGCACCTGTGCTCACCAGAGAGAGAGAGAGAGAGAGAGAGAGAGAGATTAGACAAAGGGAAAAGGAGAAATCATCCCCCAGGGGGAATAGCCATGCTTCAATCTCTTCTCCTCTTGGGATTTTGGGCACACATGCTCATGTGCTCAGTGTGATTTTCAAGTGGCTGTGTCTGGGACTCAAACCATGGTTGGCCATGTGGGAATCCAATGCCCCAATCACCATGCCATCTCCTGGCCCCAGAGGGTTCCCTTCTAAAGATCTGTCTTCAAGTACAGCATGATCTAGACCTTTAACAACACAGTGATCACATCTCTTTACTTAAGAGGTGGGAAAAAGAACTGCTAACATCAATTAGCTCTTCCCCCCTTATTGCCACAGTGTGCCTACACTTGCCAGACAGAGAGAGAGAAAGTATCCCCTAAAGGGACGTGGTCACACACCCATTTCTTCATCCTATTAGTATTTTGGGCACACATGTGTGTTTTTCGAGCCACCAGGGCTGGGATCCTATGAGCGGGACTTAGCTGCTGTGCAATTGAGCTAGTCTGATTAGCTTTTTCTTAAACATATTTTATAACAATTTTTTAGTTGTTAATATATATAAAATAAATAATAAAAATAATGTTCATTCTAAAATTACATAGAGCTGACCCTGTAGGCTAATAAGGGGAACTCACCTGGATGACTATGGCTCCAATCCTAGCTCTGGCAGCTTGAAAAACATGCTAGACACATGTGCAAACACACTCCAAATCCCAACAGGATGGAAAAAATGGAAGAGAAGGAATTGTGGTGTGACAATGACCCACTGGAGAGTGCTTTCTCTCTCTCATGAGTGCACACATCCTCTGGCAATAGAAAAATAAATAAATAAAATTATATATCAATATATGGAGAAACATTTGAATGTGTACACATATGCATATTTCCATATACTTGTGTGAGTATGGATACACAAATAAAACTAACTACATACATACACAGCTATAGAAATTTCTGTTGTACAAATGCATTCAACACCACCTGCTAGCCCCAGGAATAGCCCATCTTGATAAGGCTTGTGTGTAACTGGATCAATAAGATCATGTATCTGAGAGCGTCTGGCATAGCAATTACGTTGATGAATTCTACATGGCCTACCGCAGTTCAAGTCCTGGACCCAGTGGCTTCATAATCATGCCAGGTGCATGTGCAGGCACACCCAAGATCCTGAGAGGAGAATGGAGGAGAAAGGATTGCGGTATGGCCATCCCCGCTAGGGGTTGATTTCTCACTTTCCCTCTCACCATCTTTGTCTCTCTCTTCAGCAAATGCTCACGCTCTAAGGAAAAAACCTCTTAAAAAACAAAACAACATGTAGCAAGTGGACTGCACATAGAGAAAGGCTATTTCTCATGTTCTTGTGCAATAGCTGGAGGGAAGAGTCAATGCTCAGATTGATAACTTAATTTGTGTGTCTGCTGTCAAGTGCCCACCAGAGAAGGGACCTATATAAAGACCCAAAGTCCCTTGCCTTTAAGTACTTCTGGATGCCTCTAGCAATCTTTGTCTCCTAAACTATCCAGGTAATTAACCTGAGAAGGTTTCCTACCACATCTGTTTCACTAGAGCACGAGACTCTAGCCACAGTGGGAGCAGAGATTCCTCCCAGCTTTCCCTGGGAGTCCAAAGTCAGAGCAGCCCTCGTTGCCACTTTAAGAGGGGTTGATTTGGTGGACAAAGTGAGAACAAGTGAAGAATCTTCTTAGGTCCTCAAAATATCCCTTAATTTAGCATTTTATTTCTCTCTGCTTCCAGCTGATAGCTTGAGAAAAACCAAATCAGAGGTTGCATGTTTTTGTTGTTGTTGTTGTTTTTTGTTTTTAAAACCTAACAACAAGCCAGCCTTCAAACTATCCAACCATTCTTCAACTCCCAATACTGTGTGTGTGTGTGTGTGTGTGTATGTGTGTGCCTATAGATAAACAGGCATATATGTTACCTACATTTATTTACTTCTCCTCAAACGGAAGTCCATTCATTTCCCAATATATTTTACGGAATGACTTGCCCATTGCCAGCATTGGGAGGATATATTAATCCTTAGTCCTGAAATGTTTAACTTAGAAAATAATGGGAAGTAGAAGAAATAGAAGGACCAAGTTGACTCATTTATCTCAGATGTTCCCCCTAAACTACTTCAGAAATGCCAGCAGTGAATTAAAACCAGAATTCTCGAAGAATGACCTAAATCACACTTCACCAGGGAAACCCTTTAGTTTCTTAGTGAAAATTGCACTTCATGTCTAGGACAGAGGAGCTTGATGATGACTCAAGTCAAGTAGCGCAAACTTAACTCCATCTGGTCTGAGAATAAAGAATGGATGCTGCCTCTCTACGGGCAGAAGCCTCTTTAGAAGAAAAGGGAAGCCACTGTCGAGTATGCAATACTAACGTCCTGTGATGTGTTAGTGCTGAGAAGGAGAGCTGGCTTGGAAAAAGAGCAAGGAGTCTTTTTCTTGCCTTATGAATCACAGACCAATGCTGATCCTCTGTTTCTTATATGGCGAGCCTCAACTTTCCTAGCCGCACATAAAGTGCCCCTACAGAGCTCTATTAACTAATTTCTTGGTAAAGTACGGGGGTCCTAAAGGCCTGTGACTGAGCAAAAACCAGGGACAAGATAAGATGCAAGCCAAAGAACAGAACCCTCTTTGTTGACAGCTAATAAAAATTTATATTTAACTAGCTATTGCAGGGAAGCAACTAATCTTACAACAGTACAGATGTTGTTGATAATGGTGGTGTCAGCAAGAAGTGACTTTCAGTTTTATGCATTTACTGTTCAAATTGTAAATTTGGTCTTGGGATTCATAGGCAGTAAAGTCCTGGGCAGTTTAATACAGGAGGTTATTTATTTTGTGTATAGATGAAAAGAAAGATTTGAATGAATAGAGATTATTATGAAAGAAAGAGGGAAGAGAAGGAGAGAGGCAGAGAAAAGAGAGAGGCCTAGCTCTAACCTGACCCTGGGCTGGCTGTTTACTTATGGAAGCCCTCTGCAAGTAGATTATGTGGGTGAAAGTGGTCCTGGGGTTGAGACTGGACCTCAGCCTTGCAGATGCAGGATCCCCATTTTATTACCCACCTGGCTATGGGCAGGTGCTAGTAGGGTTGACAAAAAATAAAACAAAATAAATGAAATAAAATACAGGAGCCCAGTTAAATCTGACTTTTAGATAAACAATTAATCATTTTCTAGTATAAGGATGTCCCAGTTATTATTTGTGTGTTTATTTGCTAAATCTGGCAACCCTCTCTAGGAAGCTTCCATTAATTAATTCACCAGGGAATTATTTGTAAGCCAGAACACCCATGTGTGGATTTATGGAGGAGGGTGCATGCTTCTACTTATCAGAGCCCTTGTGCCTACTTTCTGTACCACTCTTTTAGGACTCCGAAAAATCAAGTTTGTCGTTGTTGAGTGATTTTCAAATTGTAGGAAAGCAAATAAAGTAGCCTCACAGACTATGCCTCCAGGCCGTAGTAGGGCATGGCAATGCTGGGTGTTTGACATCACCCAGATTCTGAAATAAGAGTCATGTCTAACAGAAACAGCGTCTTTCTGCCCCAGGCAGTAGTGCAATAATGCTGAGCTCCTACTCTCCTTATTTATTCATTTTAAAATTTTCTTTCTTTCTTTCGAGAGAGAAGCACCCTAATAGAGTCTTCATGCAGTGATCCCCCACTCCTGCCCTGTCCCCAGTTTTGGCCAGCCCAGATCAACAGCACATTTGCTCATGCCAGGTCTACTCAGGCAGGACTGGGGAGACAAACCCAAGACCTTTCACTTGTGAGTTCAGTTGTATTACCACCTGGCCTCAGTCACTCCCCCCCCCCTTTTTAATATTTATTTTTCATATTTTTAAAACAAGTCACCCAAAATCCCTCAGTTATAGACACACTGCCATTTTCTAAGGTATTTCCTGATTAAATCCATTTTGCAATGATTCTTGCACTACTGTCTAGGAAATCATCCTACATGTCTTCCTGAGTTCTAGGTAACCTGACAGGCTTAATAATTAGCAGACATCAATTTTATAAGTTAGTTTCAGATGTGTACAAACATTTTCTAAAACAGAACAGTTTATATCTTGGACTCCCATTCCATGCAATACAGAAAAATTTACACTCGTGCCTCACCCTTGCTCTCTTAGTTGGAATCGCGATTGTAGGAGAGGGGAAAGAAGAGGACCCATGTAACACCATGTGCTCTGAGCCTGTAGCTTCTGAGATGCATAACTGCCCCATCTCATATTTGATCATGCAATTCCTCCCACCAGCACCTAGAGACATTTGGCATGGCATTGTACTGTCCTCAAAAGAGGCTCCATGCCCATCTGGTTTGCTCAGCCAATGCTGCAATCCATGGTTGTTCTTCCATGGCATGACCCCTTTGGCTGCCAGTTCTTCCCCTCAGCTAACTTCCAAATCCTATTCAGAGCTTAAGGAGGGTCCAGTTACTCTCCTACACTCTTGGGGGCCACTGGAAATGTGGCTGCCATTAAGCTCTTTCTTGAACAACCATCTCTGCTCTGTTAACTCATCCACTGTGGCATAAGCACATCTCTGGGGTAAGCTGCCCTCCCTAGACAGGAAGTAGGCCTATACCTGTTATTCTGTTTCCTCAAAGCCTATATAGTATTCTATTCTCCACCCAGAAGTCCACCCTCTGTTGAAGGAATTTGCCCTGGGAAGATGGTCTGGTGTCTTTCTTGGAGACCATATATCCCTCCAGTCCAGGTTATCTTACTACAGTATAAAGAGCTGATAATCTTGCATGAAAGGGAGAGGAGGAGGTTTTTGAACCAGACTAATTTTCTGTTTAGGCCCAGTTTTGGAATGCCCAAAGGCCTTTTCCTCAAAGTCTAGATCTTGTGTTTAGAAAACTCATTTGAATGTAAAAAACTAAGCACTGTGGCTTTCTGGTTGGCATTCTAGTTGTGACAATCCCACTTCACCTGGGGTAGGCATACCTCAGACTGAAGAGCAGCAGGTTGTACTGAACTGTGTGGTGTTGATGGTGGAAGGGAAGACCTGGTTCAAGTCTCAAATGTCCTTCTGCAATTACAATGCTCCTGCCTTTGTGCCAAGAGTCTTAGACTCATGCAATCCTCAGAACAGTCCCAGGTACTAAATATAATCATTCTGTTTACAGATGAAGAAATGAAAGCTCAGAGAGAAGATGAATAACTTATTCAAGGATTCCAGATATACAATAGAAACTAAGCAAATAAGTGTGTGTGTATTAAGCCCCTAAAAAAAAAAAAATCTAGATATAAGTGGTGGAGAATGAAGTGAATCTAGGATAATCTGACTCTAAGCCTACATTTTAGATCCCATGGTCTCATACTTTTATTTTTTAAATTTGCTACAGGGTGCATATGCTCATAGGAGAAACACAGAGAGAAAATGAGAAAGGCATGGTCACACCGTGATCCCTTTTCTTCTATCTCTCCCTCCCTTTAAGATTTTGGGCGTGCACACACACACACACACACACACACACACACCCAGCATGTTTCTCAAGCCACTGAGTCTAGGACTCAAATCTTACAGTTGGCCATGTGGAATCTAGCTGTTTTAACCACCAGGCCAAGGGATGGCCCTTGGCCAACAATAAACTTTTTTTTTAAACTTTATTTGTTTACGTTCATTCACTGTACATCATTACAGCATACAAAATGGGATTTTCCATCCAGAGTACACTGTATATTGTTTCAATCAAGCATATCAATATACATGTTATTGTCAACAAATAATTTTCCATTTCTTGTTTCCTGTATGTTTTGCTTTTTTTATCCCCCCCATCCTTGATTCCCTATCTCTTACCCTGCCATCTCCCACTCTGTCTCTGGTATCTATGTTTACTTTCTATACTGTTCCCCCCCCCCATTTTTTATTGAATTACTAAAGATCTTAATTAATCTAAATATTTTCACAGCAAACACAGCTAATATATACATTTCCATGAACACAAGTCTAACTTTAGGCATCCTATAAAGTAGCACCTAGCTGGGGCTATATATCTTACTGCAGTCATCGAATGGATTTTTTTTTTCTGAAATTTTTTTTTAAAAATTCCCTAAGCATCATCACAGCATACAAAACATGATTTCCCATCCAGAATATACTGCATAGTGACTTAATCATGCATATTATTATCCAATATTTTCCATTTATAGTTCCTAGAATTTTTTTACCCCTCTTCCTGACCCTCTATCCTTTCCCACCCTCTTCTTCCACTGTCTCTGGTGTCTACAATTGTCTTCTATTCCTTTTCCACCCATATTGTATTGATCACACAATTTCTTAAATAATCTAACTATTTTCAATGGTAAGTTCACATGGTACTATTAAGAAAACCAGTTTTAACTTAAATCATAGAAATGCTAAGGAACTTTTCTTAAAGCCAGGAAACAGGTTAGGATTCTGTTCAAATGGTAGGTGCATGAACCTATCAGTCTCATGTACTTTATCTTCTGTT
>NW_006159535.1:2666616-2711056 GCF_000334495.1 Tupaia belangeri chinensis
GTTGATTCTATTTGGGGTCCTTTGTATTTCTTGGGACTGGATCTTTGAATGCCTCTCTAGGTTTGGAAAGTTTTCTTGCAGGATTTTATGGAATAGATTATCAATGCCCCTATGGATCTCTTCAATTTCTGGAATGTCAATTATCTGGATGTTTGGACATTTAATTGTATCTAGTACTTCTCGTATATTATTCTCAAATTTTTGTGCCATTTTCTCAATCTCGTGGTGGATTTTTCTAGGCCAGCAATTTTCTCTTCTACATCTGAGATTCTATTTTCTGTATGATCTATCTAGTCTGCTTTTAATACTTTCAAGGGAGATTTTGACTTCCTGTATTATAGACTTCATTTCTAACAGTTCCGTTTGACTCCTTTGTAAAGTGTGTAATTCCTCTTTTAGATCTTGCAAGAATTTCCTAACCTCCTGGAACTTGTCAACTTCTTTCTCCTTTCTCTTTAGGAGTTCATTGTCTCTCTTCTCTTCCATCTCAGTTAGCTCCGCCATTATGAATACTCTAAATTCTTTATCATATATTTCCATGATTTGCATTGAACTGCTTGTGGATGAGGAGGAGTTATTCTTTTCCCTTGGGGTAGAGGTATTCTCTTGCTTTCCCATATTTCTTGTGGTCCTGCGGTGATTTCTTGTCATCTGATGGTGTTTCTTTCTAATTCTTGAAGTTCAATCTGAGTGTTCAGGAGCAAGCAGAAAGAGGTGATCTGGAATCTCTTTGCCGTTCTGTGGTGATCGCTGGTGCAGCAGATTCAGTAGATATTGAGGAATATGTTAACCCTAATAGTATTTGGATGTTTAGCTACAGTGCCCTTAGATCCATCTAGAAACACATTAAATGGATATTGAAGAGTGGAGAGACAAGAAAAAAGAAAATGAAAAAGAGGGAGAGAAACAACGACAAAGAAAGAGAAAAAAGATAAAAAAAAAACGAAAAAAATTGTAATTATTGTTTTTCTTTAAAAAACAAAACAAACAAACAAACAAAACCCAAAAATAGAAAACTGCGTGGCGCGCTAGGAGCCATGAGGAATCCTCTTCTGAAGGAAGGTGCCAACAATAAACTTTACGGAAAGCTTGTTAAAAATAATTTTGATAAAGATCCATCCCAGGAGACCCTGGTGTAGTTGGTCTTGGATGAAGGCTGGTCATTTGTATTTTGAATGGTCTCTTATGTAATTCAAATACACACTAAAGTTTGAGAGCCATTTCTGCCACTTTCTAATTGTGTGGTTTGGACAAATTACCTCACAGTACCTTGGTTTTCTCATTCGTTAAACAGGGAATGACAATGTTGTGGGATTTCTGTGATGATATTCAGATTCTTGGTCTTTTGGACAAAGAATGAAATGAAACATGCCAATAGTGAAAGGAAAAGGTAATTTATGAAGTAAAAGTGAAAGTTCACTCTTGAGAGTTAAGAGTGGGCCTGAGTGGACAGAGAAAATATGGCTCAAAAGGCCCTGGGGGACCAGCAGTTAGCGTAATGGCTATGTCCCTGGACTCCCATATAGTCAACCGAGGTTCACATCCCAGACCTAGTGGCTTAAAACTCACGCTGGGCGTGTGTGTGCGTGCGTGCCCAAGCTCCCAAGAGGAGAATGGAGGAGAAGGGATTGTGGCGTGGCCGTCCCCCCTGGGGGGTGATTTCTTGCTTTCTGTCTCTCTGTCTCTGTCTGTCTGGTGAGTGCACGTGCCCTATAGCAAAAACCTAAAAAAAAAAAAAAAGGCCCTGGCAGTTGCATTTTGAGAGATGTACAATTTTTAATTTAGGTCATGTTGGTTGATCATTGGTTGGGCCCATTGATTGTTGTCATCTCATTGACACTATCAAATGTGGCAGGGTCCAATGATTTCTCTCATTGGCTACATCAAATGTGGCTAGACATCTCCTACTAACCTCCTGCCTACGTTACCTTGGGTGGGGAATTTTCTGCCTTGATCGGATTTTTCTAGTACATGGGCAGATGCACCAGCGCCCTTACCCGCTTTCATTTGCTAACTTTCTCCTGCCTCAATAACATGTCTAACACTATTGAATAATTGTGAGAATTAAATTAATTTAAGATGAAAGCACTTGGAAGTACTCAGCATTGAAGATCATTACTGTTGCTGCTTCTTAGCAGAAACTTATAAAATATCTTTTAGGAGTGCTATTTCCTGGATGTATTAGCAAAAAGAATAATCTATTTACATAGATATTTCTGATAGGTTGTTTCTCAGAGCAATATTCTTTTAGCTCTTTTCCCCAGATCTAGGCTTGATCTTTTAAAACACAAAATCACAATAATTTAGTTTAATGAAGATCTTAACTGGCTTTATTCGTGAATCTAGAATTAGCTAACATTTCATAAAATTAGATAAGTGTTTGGATAAGCTAAGCAGAATAGGTTGGCTTTATAGAAGAGAAGGGTGAAGAAGGCTGAAACCAAGAATGAAGGGCAGATCCATTTCAAAGTTACTTTCCTCACAAGGTGGAAACAGGAAGACAGAACAGTAGGAAAATAACTGGTTAACATCAGGTTACTTCAGGTAACTTTTCATTATAAGAATTAAAACAGAGGGAATTTTATCATGCTGACTGAAGTGGAGAACTGGCCTGTTTGGGAAATTGGCTGTTATTTCTATCTCCTGGTTTCTTGGAAGGTCAGGTCAGATAACAACTTAGTTTAGTTTAGTAATGTGGAACTTTAGCATGGATGACTCCATTTTGAATTTTAGTCTGATCTGTTGGGACTTAGTACAAGAGCTTAGTCCCAAACAAGGTCTCCTATAACTTTTACTAGTAATGACTAATTTGGACTCGATGGTCTCCCATTGTTCTAACCATCCAGATGACATGCTATGAAGGTAAAATGAAGTTAAGCTGGAAGAGAGAGGTGGACCATGGCACAATGGAAAAACGTGAAGCTCTGTGGAGCTGACCCATAGAAGGTTGCCCGTTTGCATCCAATAGACCTCCCAGAGTATGCCAGGCACATATGTACCCATGATTCGGGCTGGCTGAAGCTAGGGATGGGCTATAGCATCAAGACTCTGTCAAGGTGCGATCTCTATCTCTGTCTATGTCTCTCATTCATGGTGTACATAAACTTTAAAAAGATTAAACTATGATGATATCAGCAGGTAAAAGAGGAATAGTGGTTTTAAACATTGCTTATACCTTAGAACTATCTATAGAGCTTGGGACCAGCAGATGGCATAATGGTTATGTTGCTGGACTCCCACATAGTCAACCACGGTTCGAGTTCCAGACCTAGTGGCTTAAAACTCGCATTGGATGCATGTACATGTGTGCCCAAAATCCCAAGAGGAGAATGGAGGAGAAGGTCTTGTGGTGTGGCCATCCTCCCGGTGGGGGGTAGGGGAAGTGGTGATTTCTTGCTTTCTGTCTCTCCAGCAAGTGCACACACCTTATAGCAAAAATCTCTCTATATAAATAAATAAGAAAAACTATCTAAAGAGTTTTACACAGTGCCCAAACATACTCCAGATCAATCAATATCAGAATCTTTGGGAGTGGGTCTAATTTAATCTTAAGGTAATTCCAAGATATAGTCAGTGAGCCCCACCTCAGCTCTAATAAGTAGAAACTCTAGAGAGGGGCCTAGTAATCTGTGTTTTTACACGTCTTCCACAACTATTAGGCCTTCTGGTATCAAGCATTCCATTATCCTCCCAATGTCCAGGCCTCTGTTTTCCCTTTTCTGCCCACCAGGTCTGTCTTGAAGACTAGACATAAGGTCTAGTAACCCTTAGTTCCCTTAAGAAGGGGCAAGTAGATCGGCACTGCTCATCAAATCACTGTATTCTCACCAGTCCTGCCCTAGACAGAAAAATAACAAGGGTCCTTCAGCCTAAATGCCTGCTTCCCAAAGGACAGACAATCCCATTAGGAAGGAGTGGAGACTTCATCTGTATTTTCCCAGCACACCCTCTCCTCTCTAGTCCTAACTCTGCCCTGGAAGCTTCCTGGAGGCCAACAATACCTAAACGTGTTCCAAACCCACTCATATGCTTTTCATTTCCTGCAGAAGGCTAAAATGAGTCTTTAGGGTTGCTTAAAATACGTCTTCTCCAACCTTGCCCCTCCAGGGCATTTGCAGGTGGCCTCAGGGCCTTCCTCTTCCTACACCTGGGCCTCTTCTGTGCAGAGTTGGCTTCAAATGATGCTCATGGTTATTCCTGGCATTGGCTTTTTTGGCTCAGGGCATTTTCAATGATACCTGTTTCTTCTTCTGTTTAAAGCACTATCTTTGGTCTCCTCGTTTCTCCCCCTTTCCTCTGGTGAGTGCAAGGCTATGGCCATTTGGAAGTGGTCTGGTTCCCTTGAATCTGGTAAATGGCCCTGCTGCTAGAGTTTGTGTGGGAGGGTGGTGGGGACACCAGAGAGGAACTAACAGGAGCTGCTCTCCCGGGGCTCTGGAGTCCTCCATAGTACCTGTGAGGTCGGAGTGTCCTGGGCTGGGAGGGGGTGGGATCTGGAGTAAGCCTGATTTTTCTTGCTAGGTTTGAGCAATGACCACATGACCTTAGTCATCCTTGACTTTGCTCTACTTAGGTTTAGCATCTGTTAACTAGTGACCTTTGCCACCAATTAATGAGACTTGCAAAGAACTGCCAAATTGTAAACAACTTAGAAAGCCCAGTTCTAGGGGGAAATTGCGGGGTAGGAAAGGTGCCCTTGTATTCTTTCACTATCAGAGAGACATACTTCTCTCCTATTCTTCGAGGGTTTAAATTGGATCCTCTTCTCCATGCCTTCTCCAGAACGTGCTGTCCTGTCCTGTACTTCATCTTCCCAGGGTCCTGGCAAGAATGACTTAGACAAGATGACAACAGCTGCTATTGTCCCTCTGAACGTCAACAACATAAACTTCTCAGTGCCCTCTTTATAAGACAGTATGCTCTAAGACTCAGTGCTGGCCTTTAAGAAGCTGATGTTCCCACTGAAGAGACAGGATATGTGTACCCACAAAGGTAACAACTCCAGACCATGCCAAAGAAACCAGACAGTTAGCAAAGGTTAAAAGATTATGCAATTATTCAACAGATGTATATTGAGCACCTGTTACCTGCTATGTTTTGTTGTAAGCAATGAGGCTAAACCAGTGAACAAAACAGATAAAGCCCCTGGCTTCATGGATCTTATGTTCTAATGAGCCAAGGCAGAGTGTAAACAAACAAACAAAAATATGCAATACATCAATTTGTGACAAATGTTTCCAAGGAAGAGAAGCTGAGTAAGGAAGAGAGTGATAGGGTGGAGGGGGAGAGTTCAGATGGGAGATTAGGAAAGACTTCTCTGACAAGGCAGCATTTAAGTAAAACCTTAAAAAAGGTGAGGGAGCAAGTCACTGGGGTATAAGAATAATTTTCCAAGCAAGGTCAGTAGCAAGTACAAAGACTCCAGGGAAACAGTGTGCTTGGTGTGTTCTAAGGATAGACAGGTCGGTGTGACTGGAGACTGGTGAGCAAGAGGCCTTCGTAGGGAGGAGGTAAGGTCAGACAGGTGACAGGGCCAACCCCAGGGAGTCAGGCAGGCCATAGTAAGAACTTTGGATTCTATTCTGAAGCTGTTGTCCAGTGCCACCCAATGAATGACCACCAAAGCCAGATTAAGGTTTAAGGGAGTCTTTATTAGCTGGCCAACAACTACAGCCTGAGGCTCAGGGGCTGAGTCAGAGCCACATTCCCGACCGAAGTTTGAACAGTCTTTTTATAGGTGGTCAGTTACCAGGGGTGCAGGAAGTCTAAATTGTCAGGAAGGGGAGTGGGGTTTCCATGCAAGCAGTTACAGAGGCTGAATCAAGCAGGTTAATTATTTCTGAGGGCACTCTCCAGACCTTTCTTTAATGGTCTCCCTGGCTCTGGGTGGGGGTCTGGTAACTGGTAGCTACATTGCCAAGGAGCATCTAAACAAAAGGGTTTCCGGCTGCTTAGCAAAGACAGTAACAGGTGCCGGATGGTGTCCCGGATGCAGTTTTTTGTATGGCTAGCACAAGCTATTTTCTCATGGGAAGAGCAAGCAGGTTTACAGAAGCAGCCAGCCATGTTAGAGTAAGGGAACAAAATGGACAAACAGTTGCTCATGTGCAAGATCTAATGTGTGGCCTTCCACAAAGCCATTGGAGATTTTTGAGTAGAGAAGTGACATGATTGACTTTTTAAATTTTTAAAAGTTTTTAAATTAAGGAAACCAGCAGTTAGCGTAATGGCTATGTCGCCGGACTCCCACGTAGTCGACCGTGGTTCGCGTCCTGGACCCGGTGGCTTAAAACTCACGCCGGGCGTGTGTGTGTGCGTGCCCAAGATCCCTAGAGGAGAATGGAGGAGAAGGGATTGCGGCGTGACCATCACCCCTGGGGGATGATTTCTCGCTTTCTGTCTCTCTGTCTCTCTCTGTCTGTCTGGCGAGTGCACACGCCCTATAGCAAAAACCTCTCCAAAAAAAAAAAAGAAAAAAAAAAAGTTTTAAAATTAATTAATTAATTTACATTCATTCCCTGAGCATCGCCACTGCATATAAAATGTGATTTCGCATTCAGAATATACTGCATATTGGCTTAATCATATGTTATCATCAATAATTTTCCATTTCTAGTTTTATATATGTATATGTATGTATGTGTATATATATATATATATTTTCCCCCTATTTCCCACCCTCTGCCATTTCCCACCCTTCTTCCACACTTCTTGAAATTAAAAATATATATTTAAAAATACCAAATTAATGACTGTAGTAAGCTATATAACATCAGCTAGGTGCTACGTGATATTATATTCATTCTACTCAGAGTTTCACACCTAAAGTCAGACATATATTCACAGATATGTATATACCAGCTAAACTTGCTATTGAAAGCAGTTAGATTATTTAAGAAATTTTGTGAATCAATAAAATGTGGAGGAAAAAAGGAATGGAAAACAACTGTAGACATAATTGACTTTTATCTTCACAGGATCTCTCTGTTTGAAGACAGACTCTAGGGGTTCAGAAGGAAAGGCCTGGGGCCAGTGAGGAGGCATAAAGCGGGGTGAAATTATGGTGGCTTGGGCCAGAGTGATAAGACTAGGGTAGTAAGAAGAGATAGAATTCTGAATATTTTAAAGGTAGAATAGACAAGATAGATAAAAATCCAAGATTATGATTTATTAGATAAAGAGACAAATTGTGAATGACTCGAGAGTTTTGGGTTAGAACTCAAGGGTTTTCTAAAAATTGATTTATTATTTTTTTAAAAGATTTTTGCCATAGGCCATGTGTATTCTCTGGAGAGGAAAGAGACAGAGACAGTGACAGAGAAATCCAGAACTCAACTCCTCCCCCTGGGAGGGGGTGGATAGCCATGCTGCAACCCCCTTCTCCTCCATTTTCCTCCCAAGATTTTGGTCAGGAACACGCATGTGCCTGGTATGATTTTCAAGTCATCAGGTCCAGGACTTGAACCATGGTTGCCAAAGAGGGAGTCCAGTGCCTAACCACCATGCTTCCTCCTGGCTCCCTGAACTCAAGGTTTTAAGTTTGTAGGTGGGAGTTGCTATGTCAGGTTAAGATAATCAGAAGGATTATATGGTAGTTCTATTTGCAGATCTTTGAGGACTCTCCATATTGTTTCCCCACAGTGGCTGTACTAATTTACATTCCCACCAGTAGTGTAGAAGGGTTCCCTCTTCACCGCAGCCTGGCCAGCATTTATCATTCTTTCTTTCTTTATTTTTAATCTTAGCCATTCTGACTGGGGTTAGGTGGTACCTCATCATCAGCAGGGTACTGCTTTTGCTTTGCTCTCCCTTATGATAAGTGATGTTGAGCATTTTTTCATATGCTTTTTGGCCATTTATGTGTCTTCCTTGGAGAGTTGTCTGTTTAGTTCATTTGCCCATCTTTTAATTGGGTTGAATTTTATTTTTTATTTATTTATTTATTTATTTATTTATTTTTTGTGGCTCCTAAAAACTCAGTGGCTTATTCTGAGGCACTTTTGTCTTCTCTGACCCCATCCCCCCCTACTCCTGTGGTAAATATTAAGATTTTTTTCTTTTCTTTTATTTACTTATATTTGCGATAGAGAGTACATGTGTACTTACATGAGAGAGAGGGAGAAGCAGCCCAAACAAGGTCTGGTCACACTGAGATCCCTTTCCCCCAGCCCTACAGCTCTTCTGGACCTTGGATACACCTGGGTGTACTTGGTATGTTTCAGGTCAACCTGGCCATGTGGCTTCCAGCACTGAGGTTCAGTACCCTGCTGACTGCACCAGTAGGAGGGGGCTCCTTTGGTAAATTTTAGCCTCTACTCTGAGAAACCTGGCATAGGTGAGTCCCTAGCCCAAGGGAGGCACATCTTGATTCATTAGGTCAGTCATGAAAATTCTATGGTTTTGCCACCAACTGGTTTAGAAACAGGGTGATTCAGGAAGGGGCATGTACTATAGTTCTAGACAAGAAACAGAAAAGGGAACTGTGCAGAAGGGATTACTGGGAAAGTCTCTTAAGTCTTTAGAAGGAAGCAAGATCCTCTGGGTTTGAGATGCTGTGGAAGGACATGGCCCTCCAGCTGCTGTCACCATCTTGCAAACACAAAGGAGATGGAGAGACCAATACAACTGCATATCGAGGCTGCAGAAGGGGAAGGTGGGAAAAACATGGCTCCTTGAGGACACTGAGTTACCTGACCCTAGAGCTGCACCTTTTCTTATCTTCTTACATTAAAAAAAAATCTCCAAGCCAGCTGGTGGTGTGGTGGTTAGGGTGTCTGGATCCAATGTGACTGACTATGCAATTAGAGCCCCAGACCCAACGGCTTGGAAAACACTCCAGGTGCACGTGTGTGCATGCCCAAATCCTGAAAGAAGGGAGAAATAGAGGAGAAGGGATTGTGATGTGATGTGTTCTTGGGATGGAGGGGTGCTTTCTCATCCCTATTCTATCTTGAAAGCATATGTGCACTCTGGCAAAAGTTAAAAAAATGTCTTTATTATGAAATGTTTTTGTGTTGGGTTGCTTATACTTGAAACGGAAAGAACATCATTTTAGATAAGTAACCAAGATTCTAGGTGAAGCAACAGCAAAAGCAAACATGGTGTGAGACAAGACTCTCTTGGAGACAAGAAAACTCAAAGCATATTTAGAATAATTTGACATTTGCTTATAAACTCATTCAGTTTGAGGGTCAGCTCCATGGTGCAGCAATAATGCACTGCTCAGGAGAAGCCAGATCTCACACGGCGACTGTGATTCTAGTCCCCTGCTTAGTCAGCCTGGAACACACTGGGCCCATGCATGAAAGCCCAGGATCTAATGGACTGGAGGTCTGAAGGTATGGGATCACAGCATGAACAGATCAGAAACTGTGGCCTTGGCTTTGGCTACACACTTCTGCTGCTTTGCTCTGAATTTATTTATTTTAAAGAATTCCCTATTTAATTTTATTCATTATTATTACTATTTTTAAAAATTTGCTATAGGGCACATGCATTCACCACAGAGAGACAGAAAGGGAAAGTAAGAAAGCAAGTCTCCGGGTCTAGGACTCAAACTGCAGTCAGCCATGTGGGAGTCCAGAGCCTTAAACACCATGCCATCTGCTGGCCCCCGAATTCATTTTCAAAAAGATTTATTAGGTCAAAGGGCATAACCAATTTTAGGACTCTTAATTACTTTCTTGATGAGTACGTCAATTTATGATACTACCCTAACGAATATAGGTACCAATGTTACGAGCTCCAGATTTTGGATTTTGTGCTTTAATTTGGGAGAGAGTCAGTTAATTTAGTATAAAAGTTAAAATATTTACATGTGTGTGTCTTAGAGGGTACATGCACTGTTCAGAATGAGAAAGGAGAAAACGCTCCCCATGGGGAATGGTCACACTGCAATTCCTTTTTTTCCATCTTTCCCTCCTTTTGAGATTTTGGACAAGCATGCGCATGACATGTGCCCAGCGTGTTTCTCACACTACGGGGTCCAGGACTAGAACCATGCAGTCAGCCTTGTAGGATCAGCTGCCTTAACCACCAGGCCACAGAGCCAGCCCCAAAAGATAATTTAATAAAGTTAGTGAAAAACACAGTATGATTCTTTTCTAAGTTATTCATTTATTTTTATTGATGGTAGAAAGTGTGTGCATGCATGCATGAAAGAGAGGGAAAGTCTCTCAACAGGGTCTGGTCATGCCATGATCCCCTTCCTCCCGTTCTCCATCTTCTCAGGATCTTGGACACATGTGGGCATGCCTGGCATGATTCAGGTCAACTGGACCAGGGATCTGAACTTACATGTGGCTTCCAGCATTGGTACACTGCCACCTGGGCTACCTAAGCTGGGTCTTGAAGTACTCTTTTGTTTTTATTTCCTTGCTGTTCTTTCTCTTATTTCCATTCTTCCTTCCTTTCTCTCTTTTCGTTTCTCTCTAGTGAGAGAGAGAGCAAAAATATATTTTCCGTAGGGTCTCTCCATGTCATGATCCTCTTGCCCAAGCTTCCTAGTTAGCTAGGATTACAGGTGTACACTACCATGCCCTGCATGCTTACTGTGGTCTAGGATTTGAACCCAGGGCCTCCAGGTGGCTTCAGCATCACGTACCAGCCTGCACTACTCTGACTGAGCCATGCTTTTTAACCTATTTCTCTTTGGTAATGAGTAAAATGGAATATTTTAATGAGTACATTAATATTTATTCTTTTGTGAATTGTATGGTTGGCAGGTTGTTCCACTATCAGCTAAAGTCTTAATGAGATTTTCATCAACTTGTGTGAGTTCTTGAGATTACAATGGTATTAATTTTTTGGTTATAGGTATTTGTAAATATAGCTTATAGAATGTTGTTTGTCCTTAATTTTAAAAAATGTTTATGTATTTATTTCTTCCATGAGAGAAAACAACGTATCTCCCAATAGGGTCTTCATACAATGATCCAATCCCAGTCTCAGCCCACCTGGATCACAAGCCTGCCCACCCCCCAATTCCCAGCCCAGCATGCTCAGAGAGGTCCCAGGACTTGAACACAATACTATCCACATGTAGGTCCCATTGCATTACCAGTGTGTCATCACCTGAACCCTGCACTTAATTTTGGTCCTATTTTACATATAAAATTTCTTTTTAGAAATGTTTATGTAGTCAAGTATCTCAGTCTTTTCTCTGCAGCAATGCTATTGCTTCTAAGTAGAAGTTGAATATCACTAATCCAAAAATTCAAAATCTGAACAAAAACTGAGCACCAACAGAATGCCACAAGCACCAACAAGAATTCCACACCTGACCTTATATCACAGGTCATAATAAAAATGCTGCAATACAAAAATATTGTACTATATAACCTATGTACTGTGTGTAAGATGTTATGAAATATAAACAAATTTCATGTTTAGACTTGGATCTTGTCTCTGAAATTTCTCATTATGTATATGTAACTATTTTTTTTTAAATCCAAATATAAATCACTTCCGGTTATAAGCATTTAAGATAAGGGATACGTAACCTGTAAAGAATCACCTTCCCACTAGTGTTTTGATAAATATTCAATGCGATTTTCTTCTGGACTTCATAGTTCTAAATGTATTTAAGTATTCAAATGGAATTGATTTTAACGTATAGTATAAGGTGTGGACCTAAACTCTTCCCTTTTCTGCAAAATTACTGACCACTTATCTCTCCACTATTGACTGAAAAATCTTTGCTTATCTCATTGTATTGTGATATCTTCATCAAGCACTAGAATTCTTATGAAAATTAGGATCTATTTTGGACCTTTCTGCCTATTCTGACATCAAGACGTCAATATTTTATTAGTGTTGTTTTATAGAATTTTACAGATCTTGTTTACTTTCTTACTATTCCTTTGTCACTTCCCTTCCTTGTTTTCTTTCTTGTCTGTTTAAAATTTTCTGTTCTCTCTTTTCTTTTATCGTATGTTTAAAAGACATTTTTCTGAGTTGTTTTTTTTTTTAAGATTCTGCTAGATCTATTGTTTAAATTGTAGGAAACAAAAATTGATATAATATTTAGGCTACCTATGCAGAAATTTCTAGTTTTCCACTCATTCATATGGGTGGAAATGTGAAGAAATGGAGAAAGAATTATAGTGTGACTACACCCCATTGGGAGGGGCTTCCTCTCTCTCTCTCTCTCTCTCTCTCTCTCCATTTCTCTCTGGTGAGCATACATGCCCTCTGGCAGTTAAAAAAAAGAATTACATGCATCCATTAAAAAGAATGAAAAAATGCTGTATGTATTAATACAGAAATACTCTTAATCGAGAAAAGTAATGTGCATAATAGTGTAGAATGGTATGCTACTATTATGTTTGTATCAGAATGAGGGTATGGAAGGTTTTGTAGTTTCTTTATAAGGAAATGTATGTTCATATGTATGTATGTATGCATACATAAATAATATCTTAGATGGCGTGCCATAGAAGCAGACTCTGAGATGGACAGTTGTCTGCAGAAAGTTTTCACAGAAGGCACACCTATAACAAGCTGGCCTGCAATGCATTCATAATTGGAACTTTTGCTGACTCTAGGGGAGAAGCGGGGGGGAAAGACTGCAGAAGATGCTCTGGAACTGGAGTGGGATGTTCAGGTTTAGCAATTTACAATTAAAATATAACCTTCAAATGGATCAGAATGTTCAGGTCAGCCTGACCATCACATTTTCTCTCTTTGGATAAACTTCGGAGATAGCTAGATTATGAGGAGATGCTCAGTAAACATGGAATCAGATCAGGTGGAGAGCTGATCTCAGGAGAAAGTAGCTCTCAGCTAGGGCAGTAACAGCCCGCTAGAGCTGGAATTGTACGTGGGTTCAGCTTAGCAAAGGATTCCTTCCCTTTAGCTGTGCTGAGAGGGCACTAGTGTGTTTGCCTGGCTGACTAATTCTTTCCTCATTAGGTCTTTTTCCAACTAGAGTTCAGGTTTCTGTTTACTGCACTATGAGTGCATTTTTCTCCTGCCTCCTAAAATTACTACTGGAGCACTTGGGCTGGAATACTGGGTCTTCCAGATCTCTTTGGTTCTGAGTGTGTGTGTATGTGTGCCCCAAATATCGAATAGAGTATAGATAAGAAGGGATTGCATCATGGTATTTCCCCTGGGGGGTGATTTCTCACTTTCCCTCTCTCTGTTTCTCTCTAGTGAGCACCGGAACCCTATGGCAAAAAAACAAAACCAAAACCAAAAACACCAAAAAACAAATCTCATTGGTCACAAATTTATCATTTGTAGATTTAACTGCATATATACAAGCTAATCATGTTTGTGGTGTGGGACTCTTACTAATTTGATTTTTTTTTTTTATTGTTAAAGAGCACATGTGCTTGCTAGAGAAAGAGAGACAGAGAGATGGAGGGAGAGAGAAACGTGTTCATGTCATAGTCTCTTTTCCATTTCTCCAATCCAGTTGGGTTTTGGGGCATGGGTGCACAAATGCACACTCACTCAGCATGCTTTTCAAGCCTCTAAGGCAAGGATTTGCACCATGATAATCCACATGGTATCCAATTTCCTTCATGCCACACTTAACTGTTGCACTGTAGGGCTGGCTCTAGCCCCTTCTCCATTAATGAATTACCTGAAATAGCCCATAGATGCACATGGCACAATTCAGCAAGGATGAAAGGGGTAGACAGTGAAAATCAGTCTGCCTCTGTCTTCCAACTTCTACTCACCTAATTTGTCTTCTTAGGGCAACTGATATTGTTTTCAGTGTATCATTCCAGACATGGTTTTTGCATTTTCAAATAGTCTTCCCTACCCTCTGCACAAATAATAGCTTACCATCCTATACTACTATGTATATTGTGTTTCTTGATTAACAGTATTTCCATATTAATATGTATAGAATTATTTTATTATTTTTAATGATTGCATATATCGATAACTCTTTTTAATTGCCAGAGGTCATGTCTGCTCACCAGAGAGAGATGCGGAAGAAAAAAGTACCTCCCAATGGGGTATAGTCATGCCACAATTCCTTTTTTTTTTTTTTTAAGAGAGATTTTTGCTATCGGGCATGTGTGCTCACCAGAGACTCAGAGAGAGACAGAGAGACAGAAAGCAAGAAATCATCTCCCTGCCCCTCCCTACCCTCCAGGGATGGCCATGCCACAATCCTTTCTCTATTCTCCTCTTGGAATTTTGGGCACTCATGCAAACGCACCTGGCATGGGTTTCAAGTTGTTGGGTCTGGGATTTGAACTGTGGTTGACCGTATGGGAGTCTAGCACCTTAACCACTACATCACCTGCTGGCCCCTACAATTCCTTTTTCTCCATTCTATATCCTGTTGGGATTTTGAGCACACATACACAAACACACACATCCAGTGTGTTTTTCAAACAGCTAGGGCTGTGATTTGAATTGCAGTCAGCCATGTGGGATCTGGGTCTCTCTACCACTAGGCTACAGGGCTGGCCCATGGCTTCATATAATTCAATGTGTGAATGTAACAAGTTACTAATCAGACATTGCTGATGGACAGTTGGGTAGTTTTTAGCCAATTTGCTTTTATGAACAATGATGTAACTAGTATCTGTGGGTATATAATTTTGCAAAAGTGGAAGTGTTCTTTCAGGATAAATACCAA
Organism: Tupaia belangeri chinensis; assembly: GCF_000334495.1. Classification (NCBI taxonomy): domain Eukaryota; kingdom Metazoa; phylum Chordata; class Mammalia; order Scandentia; family Tupaiidae; genus Tupaia; species Tupaia belangeri. The sequence goes on from NW_006159535.1 coordinate 2,681,222, forward strand.
GAAGTGAGGCTGGTGGGGTCATTTGTTTTTTAGTTTTGAAGGTTACTGCCAAATTGCCTTCCATGTATTTATACCATTTATAATCCCATCAGTAACATATGGGTATGCTGGTTTCCTCTTGACAATAATAAATACTATCAAGCTTTTAGATGTTTGTCCATCTAGAGGTGAAAAGTGGCATCTCATTGTAGTATTTTTTAAGTTTTTATTTTATTTGCGTATGTGCACACATGGTGTGTGTGATGGTTTTTAGATAGAGTCTTGCTACTTTGAGTTCCTCCTGTCTCAGCAACCTGATTAGCTGGGGTGATAAGGGCACATAACCACACCTGATTTTTAAGAGTAGACTAAATTAAACCCAGACCTCCCTTGTGGCCTCAACCTACAGAGGGGCAGTATCCAGTTTGCTGGGCCTCATTGTAGTTTTAAAGTGCATTTATTTTTAAGAATGAAATTGAGTTTTTCATTTGAGACCATTTGTATCCCATCTCGAAGCTAAGGTTTGTGACAAGTATGATCTGATCTTTGCATCTTGACTTTTGCCTTGCAAAACTAAGAACATGCCTTTTCTATCTTCATAGATTTGTATCAATTTAATTATTTTCACTTTTTAAAAATTACATTATTTCAAAACTTATGTATGTTTCTAGGAGTAAGAGAGACAAAGAGAGAGAAAACCCCAACAGGGTCTTGACACCACAATCCACCACTAACTTTCAGCTAGCTCCAGATGATGGGCAAGTGTATGCCCAGCATACTCAGGGAGGTCTCCAGACTTGAACCAGGAACTTTGCCATGTGGAATTGCATCGCATAGCATTGTGTTTTACCTCTGTGCCACCATCTTGCCCCAGTTTAGGTTACTTTTGACAGTAAGTAATATAAAACTTCGACTTTTTTAAATGATCATTTCTTTCCTTCCTGAACAAGAAAGACAGAAAGAAAAAGAGAGAACAGACACAAGCACCCTCAACAGAGCCTTCACACCTTGATCTAACCCTGGCCTTCATTCCCACACATGTTCAGAGAGGTCTCTGGATATGAATCTGGAACCTTCCCACCCTTGCAGAGGATTCCATTACTGTTCCACCATGTCTAGCCCCTCAACTGACTTTTACAATAAGGAAAATCTATTCTCTTACATCCTGCACCCTGCACCTTTGAAACTATAGCTTCAAAGTAAGTGTATATTTTTTGCTTAATTCAGCTACTCACCAAAGTCACTGAAGTCCCAGGATTTTATCTTTCCAACTTACCATGAGTCCATCGTGCTCTAAATAGATTATCTCATGGCCACAAGATAGCTGCATCATGGTCAGGTATCCTGCTGATATGCAAGGAAAGAGAGAGACTCTTTCATGGGGTCTAGCCCCATGCACTCTTCATGGGGTCTAGCCATACTGTGATCTCCTTCCTTCAGTCCTCCAGCTGGTAGGATACTGGCACTCATGTGCACCCCTGGCATACCTCATGATGATTTGAGCCATGGTTGCCATGTCACATTTGCATTATTGCTGCTTCACATAGCTGGCCCAAAGAGATGGATTCCTTTTATACTTTATTTTATTTATTTAATATATATGTATTTCATTTACATTTAATCACTGTATATTTTTATAGGGTAGAACATAAATACAGTGCATATTAGTCAAGTCAAAGATTACCATATATATTATCATCAACAGATAACTTTTCATTTATGTCTATTAATTTTTTTTCCTGATCCCCTTCCTCCCACCCCCCTATTACTTACCCTCTATTACCTATCCCTTCCTATACTGTTTCTAGTATCTGCAGTTGGCCTCCCTGCTATTATGCCTTCTAATTTTTCAGTTTCTGCTATAGAGTACAGACATTCAGTATACTGTATATTAAGCAGAGACATACAATGCCTGTCTTTCATAGTCTGGCTTACTTTACTTAGCATTAAATCTTCTTATCATGAATCACTTTTTAAGAACAGGAAAACCTTTCCCAAAGCCTGATCCAAGTTTGTTCCTTAAATCTCATCAGCCAGACCTAGGTTTATGACCATTTCTAAACTAATAACTAGCAAGATCCTGAAACCATCACAGCTGCTTTGTGTTAATCAGGATTTCACCCAAGTTATAGAGTAGTAGTGGACACTTCTTCCCCAGGGCTTCCTAACTAATTGGGACACTGCCAATAAGGAACATGGGGGCTGGTCGGACGTCAGACAACCAGCTATAACTGACACAGCTTTCCATGTGCTATGCGCTTTGCCTTAGCTCTCCTCCATTTACTCTCCCATCTAACCACTATTCTTTCAGATAGAGGCTTGGGATGACTCCAAGGAAACATCTTTATCAGTCCTCTAGTTGAGTAGATAACTCCCCTCTAAACCCTGAAAGCCTGCACCACCCTCTTCACATTGGGTTGTAATTACGACTTCATGTCTCATCCTCTAAGCGCATCCCAGCTCCTTAAGGGTAGGGATTGAGTCTCATTTGTTTCTGTTTCTCTAGCCTCTGGGACAGTGCACACAGCACAGGGAAACACTTACCTCATGCTTGCTGAATATTATCTATTTGCCAGCATTTTATTTTAGAATTTCAAATCTGGATTCACAACTGATTGACTTACAGTTGTGTGTGTGTGTGTGTGAATGTTTGTTAGGATTAACTTTTCTACATACGGCAAACTGGAGAGTTACCAGGACAAATTATTGAACTTGGGGATTATTGGTTCTTTAAAAGCCCAGAAGCTAAACAAGTATTTCCTGAACACATACTATGGGCTGGGCACTGTGCCAGTTGACATTTAGCACAAGAGTAGTATTGAGAGCTTGTCAAGCAATAAAGAGTTTATGCTTTAAGGCAGCAATTTTTAGTCATGGGTAACGAAATAAATTTTGTGGATCAAAACCATCATTGAAAGGAAAATAAATGTAACGGAGTAGAGCAAACTATATCAGAGTACACCACTCTTAATAAAACTTTATATATATATATTAGGTCGATGGGAAAATCATGGCACATTTTTCTATGTTTTTCTATGCAAAAATGCGTCACAACATTCCTGGTTACTTAATAAATCTATGAGTGATATGCTCGGTCAAGATGGAAAATGCGCTTTTTACTGTGAGTCACATTTTTAAAAGTTTAAAGTCATTGCTTTAAGAGCCAGTATATTTTCTTTCCTTTTTCTCTTTGAAGTATATGTCTTCATACTTCCAATGACCAGATTTCCTAAAGAGAAGGGAAGACAGGGGTTTGAGATTTCACTCCCTACCCTACACTTCACCCAGCTCTCAGACTTGAATGCACAGACTTTAGAGTCTGAAGGCAGAATTTCAGTCCTCAGCTCCAGGACTTATGCACTCAGCAGCTGAAGGCAACTTGCTGGGCCTTTCTGAACATCTGTTAGAACATCCCTCTTGTGGAAAATTATTACAATAATACCTGTTCTATTTGGCAATTAAGAGGGTTAAGGAAAATAAATGAAAATAGTATGTTGTGTACTAAATTCTCTTTAGGTCCTCAGGGAAGAACAGCAGACTTCATCTGTAGGTTAGAAGTCTAGCCCCTGAGGAGGGGACAAGGACCTCAGAGAATGCTCACACAAAGTGGAGAGGGGACTCTAACACTCAGGGACTGCAGATATGTCAATCAAAAAGAGCAAAACTTAGACCAGTTGGTGGCTTGGTGGTGAAGGCACCTGTGGAACATAGCTGGTTCCACAGTTCTAGTTCTGGACCCAGAAGTTTGAAAAACATTCCAGGTGCGTGTGTTTGTATGTGCCCAAAATCCTGAAAAGAGGAAGGAATGGAGGGGAAAGGCTCGTGGTGTGACCATGTCCTCTGAAGAGGTGTTTTCTCACTTTCTCTCTTTCTCTGTTTCTGTATCTCTCTGTTGAGGGGAGGCACCCTCTGATAATATTTTTTTAAAAAGCAAAAAAGAGAGAGAGAAAGACAGTCAACAGGAAAAGGTGAGCGCTGTCCCATTTTTCCTTAGCAGTTAATGTTTACTTCTCTGGACAGTGCACTGTCAGGGAGTCTGGAGGTGCTGACCCAGGCACTGCTGAGTCAGGAGGAAAAGTTGATGACAATGTTCTTTTTCCTAACATTTGCAGGAAGGACCAGGCAGTGGACTCTCTCCTCCGTTCTCTTCCACAGGAGTGTGGTGGTGGTGGTGGAGGTGGTGGTGGTGGTGGTGATGGTGGGGTCACCCAGTCTGAGATCACTTGGGTTGGAAACTGTGGTTAAGAGATGAGGTGGGGTGGATGGGGTGGATTGAGAAGGGGTGTAAGGGGAGGAAGCCAGTTAGAGTGGCTGTCTATCAAGGGCCTCATACCTGACAGTTTGAAATTCTTTCTTCTGTGACTGCCTCCTCTGTGAAGAGTTGGGTGTCAGAACCAGCAGTTAGCGTAATGGCTATGTCGCTGAACTCCCATGTAGCCAATCGCGGTTCAAGTCCTGGACCTGGTGGCTTAAACTCATGCTGGATGCATGTGCATGTGTGCCCAAGATCCCAAAAGGAGAATGGAGGAGAAGGGATTGCGGCATGGCCATCCCCCCTGGGGAGTGATTTCTTGCTTTCTATCTCTCTGTCTCTGTCTTTCTGGCGAGCACACGCGCCCTATAGCAAAAAACTCTCAAAAAAAAAAGAAAAAAAGAGTTGGGTGTAAGATGTACTGCTGCTCGTCTCCCCTGACTGGAAGTAGCCTGCATCTCTGAAGACTCTCCACAGGATCCAAAGCCTAGTTCTCCTGTCGTCACCTGTATTGACATGGAGCCGTAGTTGGGCTTCCTTAAAGAGGTTATTTTTACTTGTTTGTTATTACCCTCAAATTACTGAGACCTGGAAGAAAGGAGACTTGGGATAAGGACTCTAATAAGGGATTCTCCTTCTACATCCCAAAACACATACACACACACACACACACACACACACACACACATGCATGTATACACACATCCCTTGTGACAAAATGAGAATGATGAGAAATTGGTTTGCTTTGGCTGGCAGGGCAATGGAGGTAGGTATCCTCCTGGCTGGGATTTGTCCTTAGTTATTCTGAAGGAATATAGAATAATAATACGAGGGAATTCCAAGGGTTTCAGGTGAAGATTAAGGATCCCCCAAGAGCCCAGGTTCTTTGGTTGGCAGGGTGTTTTCTGCAATTCTGTCCTTCTGGAGTCCCTTCAAGGATCAAAGCACCTTATTTCCTGTTCTCTAGCACACTTCAATCGGCCTTGGCCCTACAGGTGCCCAGGTCTACCAGCAAGCTCAGTGGCAGGAGTGGCAAAACAGGAAGGGGCAGTCCCTCTGCCAACTGGAGAAGGAACAAGCCCTCAGCCATGTGTGAACAGCTGCAGTTCAGTCAATCTCCCCAACACGGCCAGGGGTGTCCCTCTGCCAACATTTGTCCCTCATTGTGCTTTCTTGAAGGTCACCTTTCCTCAGGTTTCATCTTCCATTTGCCCAGCCCCTCTTTCTGAAATGCTCACCCTATTGAGATAGTTCTCTCCTTGCTTCTTCGACAACACTTTCTCTGTTTTTCTTTTTTCCACATCCTAAATTTACACCTTCCACAAGCCTCTGTAGCCCTTCTATTTCATTACTCTCTTTTTCTCTGGGGAAACTTTGATTCCCTTTGCCACTAAGTAATATCTTAGTCAAGACTCCCCCCCCACCCCGCCCCAGATAATAATAGCCTACTCCAACTAACTTATATTTTAAGGTGTCCATAGAGCTCTTTGGACAAGAGTGTGTGGCCTGGGCAGGGGCTCAACCCGGGACCCTAGAGGCTCCCAGGTATCCAGGCAGAGTTTGCTGAGGCACTGGTCTCTGTTTTTAACATGTCTGTTCATGTTCTGCTTTCTGGCTTTCTCCTTCCCCTCCTATTGGGAGGTCTTCAAGACCTCCTTTATGATTTCACTATTGTTGGTTGTACCTTTTATCCAAGCTCTTTTTTTTTTTTTTTTAATATGTCTATTTCTTCTGTGAGCAAGTAAGAGAGAGAGAACATTCCAAACAGGGTCCTGATGCTGTGATCCATCCCCAGTTTCAGCGGCCTTGGACTATGAGCATACCTGTGTCTGGCATACCCAGGGAGATCTCCAGATGCAAACCTGAATCCTGTGTGGATCAGCCTTAAAGAGCAATGCATTTCTCTGCTCAGAACTTACTGGGGAAGCTTAGAGGACAGAGCCAGGGCAGTCAGAGCACCAGCAATGGGAGCCTCCAGCATTCAGACATGGTGCAAGTTCATACAGTCAAAGTCAGGAAACTCAAAGGTAAGACCAAGACCAAATGGCCAGTCTCAGCTTATCTATGTGCTATGCTACCATCTGACCCCCATCTGAGCTATCTACTTCACCAGTCATGATCTCTGTCTTGGGTCCTTCTCTGCTTTAGAGAACCCCAGCTAGCCCACCTTAGTTATACCTCTCATGGTATAAGGATCCACAAGGCCAATGGGATATTCCACCCAGAGCTCATGTTCCCCTTCTGTAGCATACTTCCTGGGCCTGGGCAGCTTCTTCTTTAAATAGGTTGACCTGAGAAAAGACCAGACCATTATTGTATTTGCTCATACCTGAAAGGTGGCCAAGACACTAAGGGGTAGTTGTTTGCTGGAGACGAGTATGATGAGATGGGAATGGGTGTTCTCATTCAGGACATCCAAGTAAATGTACTCAATGGCCTGTCATGTGGGACAGGGTCCATGCTGAGGAAAGAAATGAGGATGGGCCGGGGCCAGGTATCATTTCTCTTCATTCTACCATGTTCTAGCATGGAACTTTGAGAGAGATTCTAGAATTCTGCATTTGGGAACTGGCCTTCTAAGTTGTTATGAAGGTATATTTGTCAATACAAGAGATGGAAATATATATATGTGTGTGTGTGTGTGTGTGTGTGTGTGTGTGTATGCGCGCACACACGCTATAAGGTATGTGCGTTCACCGAAGAGAGACAGAGAGAGAGGGAGAGAAAGAGAGAGAGGAAAAATAAGAATTCACTCCCCAGGAGGAATGGCCATGTTGTAATCCTTTCTCTTTCATTCTCCTCTTGTACACACACACACACACACACACACACACACACACGACATGCACCCAGAGTGGTTTTCAAACTGCTGGGTCTAGGACTCCAACCATGCAATCGACCATGTAGGATCCATCTGTCTTATCCTCTACACTGCCAGCTGGCCTAGTGATGGAAATATTTTACTTAACAATTTGTTAGTTTAATTTACGACTTTCAGATATATGGTATGCATATGTCCATTTATATTCATGCCCTGGGCCCCATACATTTTAAAGGTAAGCCTGTATTTCAGTATGGCCAGATTAAAAAAATAATAACTAAACATAGCTTTACTTCTGTCATCAACTGCCTCAAAACTCTTGATGATGGCAACTGTGCTTACTGGGAGGCAACTAATATTGCTTACTGGTGACTGCTACTGCTACTGCTGCTTCCTGGAAAGTGGCTCTGGGTGTTCATCACCCCAAGGGAAACTTATAGTCAAATGAGAGCTAACTTTTGTCAGAAAAAAGGTCAGGCCAGGCTAGACCTGGCAAGGGAGCAACTGGCTGCTCAGAACTCACTGGGGAAGCTTAGAGGACAGAGCTAGGGCAGTCAGAGCACCAGCAATGGGAGCCTCCAGCATTCAGACACGGTGCAAGTTCATACAGACAAAGGCAGGAAAGGTAAGACCAAGACCAAGACCAAATGGCCAGTCTCAACTTATCTAGGGGAGCAGGGCACACACCAAGGTAAAGGAGATTTGGTTCCTGTGGCCACTCCCAGCCCCTCCCCCCCATGCTATAGTGCTATGGGAACTGTTAAGGCTCGCAGCCTAATCCATGTAAGGTCCTTCTAGGAGGTGAGAGTGAACCATGGTCACCTGACTTAGCAACACTTCTAAGGAGCAACTCAGGACAAATTATTATTGCATCCAGTGTGTATCACCTATCTCCCACTGAATATCTTTAGAGGCATAACATTTACAGAGGCATCCCTTAGAGCAGAAGAAAGGATAGGTGGGTAGGGCTGGAAGTAGGGAGGAGGAATGGACTAATGCAAGATAAAGTTCCGTAACCTTCTCTACACTTCCAAGCTGAGTCAGGTGCTCATGCTGGGGAAAGAGATGCAGGACTGAATCCAGGATAGACTTCTGTTCTACATAGCTCCAACTGCCAAGAGAGATGACTTGTGATATTTTCATTCCAGATGTGGAAGGATCAAGAGCTTTACAGAGGAGCTGTTGTCGAGCTTCAGAGACAAGTAGGTAATTTTAAAAATAGAGACTATGGGGGAATACATATTCTGGGAAAAACCTTGATAAAAACTAAAAACTCACTTGCACTGCTTTCCTAGACTCCACAACCAGGTTCAAGGAGAGAATCTAGACATCAGGCTGTTCTTTCTCATAAAATTGATTTATCCCAAACTATGGACGTGGACTCTAGTGGAGGGAAGGGTATCCTGATGTCTCTGAATGACTGCCTTTGGGAGAAGCTTCAAGAATTCACTTTTGAGGCCAACAGATGGCGTAATGGCTTTGTCATTGGACTCCCATGTAGTTGACCGCGATTCGAGTCCAGGACCTTGTGGCTTAAACTCATGCTGGGCACATGTGTGTGCGTGCCCAAGATCCCTAGAGGAGTATGGAGGAGAAGGGATTGGGGCATGGCCATCCCCCCTGGGGGGTGATTTCTTGCTTTCTGTCTCTCTGTCTCTCTCTGTCCTTCTGGCGAGCACATGTGCCTTATAGCAAAAACATCTAAAAAAACAAAACAAACAAACAAACAAAAAACCACCTTTGACTGCTTCTGTTTTATTTTTATTATTTTTTAGAGAGATTTTTGCTATAGGGTGCATACACTCACAGAGAGACAGGAAGCAAGAAATCACACCCTGGGGGGGATGACCGCACTGCAATCCCTTCTCCTCCATTCTCCTCTCAGGATTTTGGGCGCACATGCTCCCAGCATGTTTCAAGTTGCCGAATCTGGGACTCAAGCCATGGTCGATTACATGAGGAGTCCAGCAACTTAACCACTATACCACCTGCTGGCCCCTGTAGTGCTTCTTGAACCATAGCCTACATCAGAACCACCTAGCAGTATGCTCAAAATGCAGACTTTACAAAACTGTTTTTCTTTATGTCCAAAATTATTAATCAAAAGCAATTATAGTATAGATCTTGCTTTTAACAAACATTTTTTGTATATTTTACTTTGTTTTTGTTTTTGTTTTTGTCATAGGGGCACATGCACTCATGAAAAGTGCGAATCACTCTGAGAAGGCTTGGCCATGCTGTAGTCCTTTCTATTCCATTCTCCTCTTGGAATTTTGGGCATTCATGCACACATCCCCAGCATGATTTTCTTTTTCTTTTTCTTTTTCTTTTTTCTTTTTCTTTTTCTTTTTCTTTTTCTTCTTCTTCTTCTTTTTTAAAATAGAGATATTTGCTATAGTGTGTGTGCACTAGCCAGAGATATAGAGAGACAGAAAGTGAGAAATTACTCCCAAGGGTGATGGCCACACTGCGACCCCTTCTCCTCCATTCTCCTCTCGAGATTTTGGGCATGTATGCATACGTGTCTGGCCTGAATTTAAACTGCTGAGTCCAAGACTCAATCCATGGTTGACTGTGTGGGAGTCCAGCAATGTAACCATTACATCATCTGCTGGTCCCTATCCCAGCATGATTTTCAAGGCACCAGGTCCAGGACTTGGACTGTGGTTGACTATATGGAAACCCAGTGCCTGAACTTCCACACCACCTACTGTCCCCCCGCCCCCCAATATGTTTTAAATTTTTAAAACTACTTTGGGTATCCTCCATGGTATAACAACCCCAGAAGTTTGAACTTTAAATAAGCTCTCCAAAGGATGCACATTCATCTTTCAGAACCACTGAGCTACACAATGAAAGGTGAGCAGTAGCAGCGATCTTGTTATGAAAATGGTAAAGTTATCTAGGTTGTAAACACCACCCACATGATGTATATGTGCAAGTAGACAAAGAGAGGGAGAGAGAACAGGTAAATGGAAACAATTGATTAGTAAGGGTGTTCGGAGTTTTAAAACCTTTATTTTTCTTTTGCTATGATAATATTTATATAAGAGCTTACTGACTAGAAAATCCTGTTAAGACAACTTGGAGCAGGTGAAACATTAAGGTCATCCCAAGGGTCTGGCTCTACTCTGGAGGATTCCTTAGAACTCAATCACACCATCTGTCCTCTCAGTCCCTCTTTAAGTTGCTCAGAATCCCATCTCCCAAGCCATCTTAGAACTGAAACAAATATCCGGAAGGAACGTCTGAAGTTTGAAGAGGAACATCAGACCCTGGTGTGGCTTCACAAGCCCCACAAGTCTTTTAGGTACTAGAGGGCACAGGGCAGTGACATTAATAAAGTTCCTCTTGCCTGTGCTTCTGGGATGAATGGTTAAACCTTCCAGGCTTGGATTGCCAAGGTCCGCCCCTCTTTGTTTTCTGTTCACCAGTTCTCAGAAAGTGAAAGCTAGCTATCCAAGGTAACCTTAAACTGCAATAGAAATAACTGTCTGAACTAGAGATGTCGGGTTGTACTGAAAGTTTCCAAGGCAGTATAGAACTTAGCTTTATGGCTATGTCTTCACAGAGGCCTTGGGTTCTTTCTTTCTCTCTCTTGTGTTTTTCTTTCTCTCTTCCTTTTATTATTTTGCTATAGGGTATGTGTGCTCAACCTGGAAAGAGGAAGAGAGAGCTCAAGAAAACACCTCCTCCCCAAGGATGGCCATGCCACAATCCCCTCTCCTCATTGTCCTCCCAAGATTTTTGGGCATGCACACACACACACACACACACACACACCCAGCATGCCCCTCAAGCCAGATCTTGAACTTGAACCACACGGTCAGCCCTGTGGGATCCAGCTGCCTGAACTACCACGCTGGACCCAGTCTTCTTTCTTTGACTGGTCTGCTGGTGACCTGCAAATCTTGTATAAGTCAGGGCAGGTTGCAGGGCCCAACCTGGTTTCCTGATGGAGGTCAGTGCATTGCCTGCTGAGAAAGTTCTGGTTTGTTGGCCTTGGGAGCAGGCAGAAAGGGTTTCTATAACCCTCAGAGTCAGGAAATGCTCATTATAGTCTATGTAACAGGACCCCCTGTGTTTTCTGGTCTGACAGAGAGAAAGACTAATTATTTCTCAGCAATGGTTTCTGAATTGGCAAGCTTGGGCTAGAGTGGGGGGTGAGGAGGGGGAGAAGCAGATCCAAGACAATCATGTGATGGAATTACACCTGCTGAGATAAAGAACAGTGTGGCTTCCTAGCAAACATTCTTGCAGACTCTGCATTGCAAACTCTAGCTCAGGAGGCACTGGGCTAATTTGTCTTTTGCCGACTACAGGCAAATGGAGGAGGGCAGTGTGTGGCAGCCTCTCCAGCTGCCTGGTGATTTGAGGATCACTCCTCACCACTCCCTGCCCCCCACCACCCTCCCACTGATGCCTAAATAACAGATGTGAGTTTTCTCCACTTCGCGAAGGAGCAAGAAAATATGCATCTCTATTTTTTCAAGCCAACTGAAATCATGCTCTGAGTCCTACCTTGGCCAGGCTGGTGGGATCCCGATATTAATTATTATTGAAATTTGCTCTTACCCTCCATTGGGCTGTACTATTGGGTCATCGGAAAAGACATGACACATCTTTGCATAGAAAAATATGACATGGCTTTTCTGACAACCTTATAGAATCTGGGAGCCTACTTGCTAACAGAAAAATGGGGTGAGGGCCTGAGCTAGCCAATAATACAGCCACCATTATCAATGTTGCTTCTTTTGTTACATGCTACAGCTATGAGACTGAAAGCTTTTCCTCAGAATACCTACATACTTGGCCTGCAGACTGCCTCAGGGACTATTGTCCATGTTTTCAAGGTCATACAGTCAGAGGCTGTCTCTGAGGCATTTAGTCATGTGCCAAGTTTGTGTGATGATGTTCTGTCCATAGTTTGGGCCAGCATTCCCCATCCTTTGTCACAGATAATTAATATCTGTGGTTCATGTGCATAGAGCCAAGATACCAGCTAAGGGCATTTCTCTTCCCTCCAGGCCTTTCAATCAGTTTGCTGTCTACAAACCTCCCACAGAGACATTTTAGAGGCCCCACACCTACCCCAGACACTGTAGCTACAGAGCCCTATGCTGAAAAGGCACAAATCTCCACTGTTTGAGGCTGCTTCCTCTGTGGTGTCCCACCAGACTTGTAGAATTCAATTTTTTCTCACTCACCAAGGGAGCCCCAACCTCTCTCCACCTATCTCTACCCCATCCTCTGAAGCACCTCTAGTTTAATTACCTCTTGGACTTCATCCATGAATCATAGAAAAGACATTAACTAAGTGCTACCTCAACTCCGATCCCACTAAGACAAAATGAGGAACTTAGACCACTGAACACAAAGCCTTAAACTGACTGGAAGGCTAGAAGGCCAGTGAAGAGAAACAGAAAAAAAAATTGCTTCTTTTTTCTTATTTTTTTAGAAGAAAAAAAAGAAAAAAGCTTCACTGAGTTATCAGCAGAGAAGCCTTTGGGGGTAAGACATTGCTGTCTCCAAGGAACCCTATCTAGGATGTCTGCTTTGGGAAGGGAAGAAGTATGGCTAACACCTTACTGTGAAGAGGCGACACTTCCTACCTTGGCAGGTGGGAGCATATTGGTGGGAACTAGGGGAAGCCTAGCTCTTCCCCACTTTAGGGTTGTGTCCAGTGGCTGGCTTTGTGATTGGCACTATTGAGTGAGGCCAACCAGGAAGCCTTCTCTTTCAGTTAAAGATAAGCATAAATTTCCTGACTGTTGGGGCTGGGTCACCATAATCCTAGGCAGCAAGGTGGGGTGATTACTCAGATATCAAGCCACCTGGGAGTCATTGCTCTTTTGTAAGAAACAAAAACCCAAAGGTCAAGTTTAAAGAGAGTAGGGTGGTACACATAGGGTCACATATTTGGCAGAGGCACCAAGGGCATTACTTTTTTTTTTTAATTTATTTATTCATTTCTTTAGTTTAAGTTGACCAGAGAGAGAAACAGAAACAGAGACAGAGACAGAGAGAGAGTGGGAAAGTGAGAAAGCAAGCCACAAGGTCCAGGACTTGAACCGTGGTTGGCCACATGGGAGTGTCCAGAGCCTCAACCACCATGCCACCTGCTGGTCCCCTTGAGGGCAGTACTTCTGACCTCCCTCAGTACCACCAGGGTGAGAGTCAGAGAGGATTTCATTAAACTCATATGGCGAGGGGCAAGCTCTGAGACAAATTTCTAACCAGGACTCACTAGGCAGCTTTTGGGTTATGTCTACGTTAACAGAAGCTACAAGCACTGACTCCGGCCACAATAGTTCCCTTCGCTCATTGTGTGACTTGGGCATTTGTTCATGTTTTATGTCTCAGTGTTCTCATCTCTAAAATGGGGATATGACATATCCACCCCACAAAAGTTCTGCGGGGACTTGTTAGTATATTTGCAGTATTTAGGAGTGCCGGACACCTAGCAGGTTATATAAATGTTAACTGCTGTAGTTACTGCTGTTGTTGCGTGAAGAAGCCAGGGATGGACCACAGAGCCAGGAGCCTCAGGCAAGCTTCTGGAGCTGAAATTAGAAAGAATTATTTACATTTGTTTCCAGACTGCTTAGGGCTATAGATGGCATACTAGCTGTAATGTACTCTGAGTTTCCCTGTGAGGAGCAAAATACCCAAATTTACCAAGAGAATCCAGGTAACAGGAGATACTTTGATTTTTTTTGGGCTCTCAGCCTAAGTAGAGCCTACTCATAGGAGGTGGAAATAACTCCTCAATAGGCATGATTTATAGGGACCTCAACATTTCTCTTTCATGGGCTTGCCTTGATGTCTACAATTTTGGGGCGAGATTGCAGTGCAGTGGTAAACCATGACACTCTGCAGGTTGAACCACAGGGGAAGGTTCTGGGTTCATGTCAAGAGACCTCCCTGAGTACTCAGGGCACATGCTATAATTGAGGGATGGCTGACACTGGAGTTTCCTCATCTGTAAAAGTGAGAATGTTTGAGAATCAAATGAAACAGTTTGTATAAAGGCTTAACAAAATGACTGGTACATCCCGAATCCTTACTAACTGATAGTGTTGGTGGGTTTGACTAGAGAAAGCATGAATTAATGATTTAATGTTTACTAACCCACAAACACTCATTTTTAAAACATTTTATTTAAAAATAATCAAGTAGGGACCAGCAGATAGTGTAATGATTATGTTGGTAGACTCCAGTGTAGTCAACTGCGATTTGAGTCCTGGACCCAGCAGCTTAAAACTCACTCCGGACGAATGTGTGTAAGTGCCCAAAGTCCCAAAAGGAGTAAAGAGGAGAAGGAATTACGGTGTGGCCATCTCCATTAGGGGGTGATTTCTTGCTTTCTGTCTCTCTGTCTCTTCAGGGAATGCATGTGCCTTATAGCAACAATCTCTAACAAAGTAAAAATCAATTTGCCCAGCCAGATTTGATAGAGCCAATGAGATGAGAGCAATTAACGGGCCCAGCCAACCAGTGATCAACCAATATGACCTAGATTAGAAGTTTTTAAACCTCACAGAATATTAACTGTTGGAGACTTCTGAGCCACTCTTTCTCGGTCCTCTCAGGCCCACTCCGACCTCTCAGGAGTGCACTTTCACTTTTACTTCACAAACTACCTATTTCTTTCACTACTGGCATGTTTCATTCAATTCTTTGTCTGAAACATCAAGGACCTAGATATCATTGCAGAAGCCATTCTGCAACAGGAACATTTCTCTAGTTTATTTAAATCTAGAATAACTTCCCTATCTCTTCTTTTTTAGGGGTACTGACTTTTGAAGACACCAAGCCATCTGTCTTTTAGAATGTCCCTTTTTTTTTTAAAAAAAAGAAAGAACTTTTGCTATAGGGCGTGTGCACTCGCTGGAGAGACAAAAAATGAGAAATCACTCCCCAGGGTGGATGACCATGCCACAATACCATCTCCTTCATTCTCCTCACTGGATTTTGGGCATGCATGCACACATACCCAGGGTGAGTTTTAAGCTGCTGGTTCAGGGACTTGAACCATAGTCGACTATGTGGAAGTCCAGTGATCTAGCCATTACGCCATCTGCTGGTCCCAGAATGTCCCACTTTTTTGATTTATCTTATCATTTTCTTGTCCTGCTATTTTTATTGAAGTTTTGATGACGCTTGAAAAAACCTGGAGCTTGAGCTGGAGTTTCTATGATGTTCCAAGGGCACCAGCTCCACTGCCCATAGGAAATAAGGGCAGATACCCATTAGCAAGGCTACTCATTTCTTTATTTATTGTGATAAAATATACAAAACATAAAATTCACCACTTTCACTATTTGTCAGTGTAAAGTTCAGTGGCATTCGGTATTCTCACATGGTTGTACAATGATCACCACCATCCAACTCTAGGATTTTTTCATCTTCTCCAGCTGAAACTCTGAACCTATTAAACACTAACTCCCCATTCTTTCCTTCCCTTAGCTCTTGACAACCACCATTCTATTATACTTCATTCCTCTGAATTTCACTACTTGTTCTTTCGTGATTGCCTTATTTCATGTAGCATAATGAAGATCATCCATGTTATAGTATGGTCAGCACTGCCTTCCTTTTATTTTATTTTATTTTATTTTATTTTATTTTATTTTATTTTATTTTATTTTATTTTATTACTATTTTATTTACCATAGGGCATGTGGGCTCACTGGAAAGAGAGAGAAGTGAGAAAGCACCTCCCAGGAGGGATGGCCATGCCACAATCCCCTCTCCCTCATTCTCCTCTTAGGATTTTGGGCGCACACATGCATGTGCACTCACTCAAGTGTATTTTTCTAGGTGCCAATCCAGGACTCAAACAGTGCAGTCCACCACGTGGGGTCCAGCCGCTTTAACCACCATGCCACTGGCTGGCTCCTTGCTGTCTAATGCTGAATAATATTCCATTGTATGTAGAGGTCACATTTTGTTTATCCATGGATAACAGAGACTTAAGTTGCTTCTACTTTTGGGCCAATGATGTTGCTGTGAACATGGATGTACAATTATCTGATGGCTTCCCTGAAAGGCATGCTAATTTTTACCTCTCGTTGTAGAACTAGCCCTCATGCAGCTTCTGGTAAATGATCATTTTAGAAATCATGTTTTAAATCTTCTTTTTCTTCTCATCGTTCTCTTTCTTTTGCAAAAAGTGTAACATGAAAACTACTCTTTTGGTCTTGCCATTATCTGGAGAATATACCCATCTACACCAAGAGAAATCTGTGCACTACTCACAGCAAGTCTACATTGCTTAATGTGGTAAGTATATTGATTATAATATCAAGGTGTAAGATGCCTAAAGCTCCAAGCTTTTAAAGGCACCAAATGTAAAAGGCCAGAAATGCCCTTCTAAATCAACCAGACTGAAGGATTTTTAATCTGTTAGGCTCCCTACTTCAGGGGACTGGCTTATTAAAGGCATTTATTCCAAGATTCTGAATTACAATGTGTAGTTTCTATTAAGCTATCTACAAAGTATGAGAGGAAGCTAAGTAATGCAGAATGAACTCTGAACTAAATTACTAGGAGATTGAAATGCAGCCTCTGAGCTCTGTTAATAACCATGTGACTGGGGGCAAAGCCAAAAGTTTATTGTCCCTCAATTTTCTCATCTGTCAAATGAGAGGTTGGTTCATGGTTCTCAAATGCTCTGATTGCCTGAGTTTTTTATTTATTATTTATTTATTCATTTTTCAGATGTTTGTAATAGGGAAGCAGGTATGGAAATAGGAAAACCCTTGAATTTCAGCTTCTCTAAACATTAGTTGGATGATCTTAGAGCCCTTAATTTTATGAATTCACATTTTCTCAAGAGTTTCTCTGCAAAATGGGAATGATAAATACTGCAGAACAGTAATACAGATTATGAGTAATGAGTACAATGAAAGAGATTTGGAAACCTTAAGGATCACAGTAGAGTGATTACATGGAGGATTTTAAACTGTAAAGGGCTCTACAAATGCAAGGGATTACTAAGGACCTTGTAAGGAACTCACTTGGACGAAATCACTATAGTTCTAAGCAAGACACTGATGTTATGACTCATACAAACTCAATCTTTCATATTAAAAATAGATTATAAATCCTATTCCCCTCTCTCTAAGAATCTGTTCTCTACTGGGTATTTGTGTAAATTGCTTTGGATATTATGATAGGTCCGTCCTCCATCCCCACTTTATAAACTTTCAACAGCTGTTTGAAATGCTTTATTTCACTTCAGAACTTGTTGCAACATACCTTCTTTCAACAACACTCTTGCCTGCCAGTGGAGCTTTGGTTTTGCCAGTCGTGATGATTCTAAAGCTCTTTGTCAATTATTCTTAGTCCTCGAACACTTGATCAGCTAGTTGAATTGCATGTTGCTTTAACCACTGAAGAGCAGATTCCCAGAATTTGCCATGTTTTATAATCTATGAATTAATTATGATCACTTGAACAGTGTCCCTTGCTGGAGCTTCAGATAGTCCTGTCAAGGTTTGCTTTTTCTTCTTTACAACCATACAACCTTCTCTTCTCAGGAGCTCTATGTGTTTCCATTTCAAAGGGGAACTATTTAGGAAAGAATACAGGAATAAATGAACTCAGAATCAAGCAAATGACTCTATGGATTACAGATTGTTTTAAAGTTAAGAATGAGTTAAGTGGGGCATCTGGTAGCATGGTGATTATGTGGTTAGGTCCCACAGGGCCAATTGTGAGGTCTGAGTCCCAGATCTGGCAGCTTGAAAAACACACCAGGTGCTTGTGTGTGTATTTCCAAAATCTTGAGAGGAGAATGGAGAAGGGAAGGCAGCATGGCCATTCCCCAATGGGTGCTTCCTCACTTTCCCTCTCTCTCTCTCTTTCTCTGTCTCTCTTTGGTGAGACCACACACCCTATAGCAAACTGAAATTTTAAAAAATAGTGCTATGGTTTGGATATGGTTTGTTCCTCAACAGTTCATGCGCTAGAAGCTTGATTCCCGGTGTAATTGTGTTGAGAATTGGTGAGACCTTTCAGAGCTGAGGCATAATGGGTAGTATTTGGATCATGGGGACACAGCCCTCCTGGATATACTAATGTTGTCTTGCAGGAGGTAGTGAGTTCTTGCTCTTGGAGGAAGGGGTTAGTTTTCACAGAAGCAAGTTGTTATAAATGTAAGATGGCTGCTACAGATCACCATCTCTCTTTGCTGCCAGCTGACCTTTCTGCTTCTCTGAGCCAGGCTGTGATGCAGGAGAGCCTATCACCTGCCGAGCTCCGGCTCCTGGGCTCCTTGATCACCAGAACTGTGAGTCAAATAAACCTTTATTGCTATGAAATCATCCAGGCTTACGTATTTGTTTTAAAATAATATAGACTAAAACAGGTGGTGTGCCATACTAAATAATTAGTAAACAAAAGAACCACCTAGAACTTATTATAGTCAAAGTATAGATTTCTGGGCCCTGACCTCTGATTAAGGCCTTCTGGATTGGGCAACAGGGTTCAGGACATACTACTTTGGCATACTGAACACTGTAATCTCAAGGATTTGAGAAATAGTAATATGTAGGAATAACATTCTGACCTTCCCCTGAAGCAGGACATGACTCTTATATGAGAGGTGCCTTCCCTATATCGAGACAAAATTAGCACCCTTATCTCTGAATACCAAGAAACACTGGGAGAAGTTGGAACAAAGAGGCTTTGTTATTACTTCCTTTTGCTCATGCCTGTTTATCCTATCAGGTTTCTCCATGACTCTCCACTCTTCATCAAACCTACAGTAAAAACCCTCAAGTCTCACTGAATCTCCAGGTCTTCATTTCTTTACAAAGGCTGCTGTGCCACACATAACTTATATTCTATATATTTGTATGCTTTTCTTTTCCTAATCTGTCTTTTATTAAAGGGGCCCCAGCTAAGAACTCAGGAGAGTAGAAGAGAAAGGGAAGTATTTTTCCTCTTGCACAATAGGTCATTTTAAACACGTTCCCCATGTGGTTCCGATGCAGAGGTTCCACATTTTAGAAACCTGATGGACAGAATATCAGTTCTCCTTCTGCTTTAAGCAAATTGACTCTGGACAAGCCACAAATAGGACTTTAGTTTCTACACGTACAAATGACTGTGAAAATACCAACTTTCCCACAATCTCACGGGTCTGAAATAGGAGTAAAAAGAGATGCCAGACTCAAAACCGTTTTGAACCTAAAGAGTTCATGCCAGTGTAAGGCACTCTCCTCCTTCTCAGCACTCTCTCTCCAAATGGAGCAGATTCCAGCCGACAGTCCATCTGGCCCTGACCTCTCTAAACAATTCCAGATATTTACTTGGAAGGAGGTATCTCCCTAACCTCCTCTTTCTGCTTGGTTCAGACAGGTCACTTGGATTTATGCCCTTTCCTATGGAATGTTACAGGCCTACAAATTTGTTTGAAATCTTGCCCAAAAGGATCTAGGGTATCTCTCCTAATAGGCCCATGTCCTTGAAATCGAGGCATATCTGTATCATAATGATGCCAGTGAGTTTACTTTCCACAATGTCACATCATTCCTGGGGCACACTCAATTGCACAGCATCTTCTCTGTGAGCCAGGGCTTGCACCCAATGCTTTGCAGGCCACACCCACGCCTCCTGCTCTGGCTATGTTCCCAGGTACAGTATGTACCTTTTGAAGTTTAGAGTGATCAGCACCATATTAATCTTTTCTCCCTTGCTCTTTTCTAATCCCTTTGGCAAGAACCTGTTCCAAGTTTGTCTACCCTTTTTGGACACATTTAGCTTGAAATAAGAAATAGGAATATCACTTCCACTTAAAGCACACTACCCTTCCCTTTCAAGTAGAAGTGTGTAGCAGCCTACTTGCAAGGTCCGCAACTACAGATAACTTCACTAAATATTCTGCACTGTCTGATGAGCGTCTGAGCATTAGCAGGAACCATGTCCACCTAAAGAGCAAAGAGAGACAGTTCCCCTCCTAAGTTCTTACAAGTTCTTCCCCTTGCTTTCTCTCTCATTTACTCATTCATTCAAGAAATAATTTTTGAATACCTAGTATGTGCCAAGCATTGGAGAGGCAGCACCAGACAGACAAGGTTTCTACTCTTATAGAGCTTATGTAAATAAGGAAATTTAAGGTAACAGTAAACGTTATGAAGAAAATGAGAGCTATAGTGTAATGCGGAGTGAATGAAGCAGGGAAATTGTTACTATAGACTCAGTAGTAATGAAAGGCATCTCTGAGGAACTGCATTTGTTTGAGACTTGAATGAACCAGCCTTGAATAGTTTGGGCATTGGAGAACTGTTACACACACTTGTCCCTGATGGCTTCTGTATTTTTTTTTTTTTTTTGGTAGAGAAAAGTAATCCTTAGTGTTATGCTCTGATCACAATGACATTATTATAAGTAATTGCCAGCATATATACACAGCACACATCAGAATGAGCAAGTATTTGGTGTACACCCTATCATAATTCTGTGCCTCTTTTCGAAGCATCACTTTGGTTAGCACAGTCTGCCCTCTATATCTGCAGGCTCTGTGCATGTGGATCCAGCCAACTGTGGACAGATAATATTTGGGAGAAAAATCAGTTACATCTGTACCGCACATGTAGACTTTTTCATTGTCATTATTCCTTAAGTAATAAAATTAAAAAATTAAGTACATATTTTATATTGTATTAGGTATTACAAGTAATCCAGAGATAATTTAAAGTATATGGGGGATATGCATAGATTATATATAAATACTATACCATTTTATATTATGGACTTGAGCATTTGTAGGTATTGGTACCAAAGGAACCCCCAGACACCGAGGGATGACTATGGTAGCAAGACAATCCAAAGGACTCCTCAGGTCAGACTCCTAAAAAAGGCCTACCTCATCCAGTTATATTTAATAGATTACTACAGCGCTTGTTTTTAGACACCCCCCCCCAAGAAAGGGATCCCACTTTTCAAAATATCCTGGATTTCCAACTACGCTTGGGAAGAACAGAAGTTCTTCTGGGCACGTTTTCATTCTATAGCTAGCTCATAGTTTCAAAATGCAATATCCTCAGGAGAAGTAGCAAATCGGCTTGACATATATTCTGTGGTTCTAAAGAGGATGCAGACATTTTCTGTTAGAAGGGAGGGAAGAGGAAGAGACATATAGTGGAGAGAACAGAAAAAGAAAATTTAGGAGAAAGAGGAGAGACAGGGGAAATGGAAGAGAGGCAAGACTGTGTCCTTGAGTAATTTTTTTAATCCCTAAGAACTTTAGTTTCTCCAGAGGTTAAGGAAATTGGGAATACCATAGTTCCCCTTATCTGTGGTTTCAAGGTCTGCAATTACTGTGGTCAACCACAGTCTGGAAATATTAAATGGAAAATTTTAGAAAACACTATTCACAAGTCATAGGTTGTGAGCCGCTCTGAGTAGCATGATGAAATATGGTGCCATCCACGGGCTAGCCAGATGGCATGGTGGTTAAGGCAACTGGATCACACATGGCCAACTGAACAGTCCAATTCCTGAACACGATGGTTTGGAAAATATGCCAGGTGTGCATGTGTGTCCAAAATCCTGAGAGGATACTGGAGAAGGGATTGTAGTGTGGCCGTTCCTCCCTCCCCTGTCCCAGCCCCTGGTGAATACACATATCATAAAGCACAAACTTAAAAAAAAAAAAAAAGAATATTGTGCTATCCCACTCTGTACTGCCTACAATGTGAATGATCCATTTGTCCAACGAATCCACATTATACGTGCCATCTAGCTGTTACTAACTTAGGAGCCACCTTGATTATCAGATGCCAAAATGTACCCTCTACAGGGTTCATTTTTTCCCTTGGTTTCACACATTCACTGGGGGAGTTGGAGTGTATGTATACCTTGTGGATAAAGGGGGATGACTGTGCTTGGAGCTGATCAGAATGGTTGGCTGTGGGTGTTGTCTCTCTTCTCCTGCTCCATCCTGAAGACTTATTCCTACATTTCAAAATGTGAATTTCCCCATGGGATAGAGCAGCGTTATCCTGGATCATTTTGCCTCAGAGGAAGTATAAATCTTTATATTGCATAAATCTTTCACCTTTTACTAAACAATTAATGTGTAAGGAGAGTAGGAAAGTGGCATCTCATTAAGCAAGTGATTGTTCATTTTTAAGAAAGACCTCGAGGACCAGCCCATGGCCTGGTTGTTAAGGCACAGGATCCTACATGGCCCATTGTGTGGTTTGGGTACCATAACTGGCAGCTTGAAAAACACACTGTGTGTATGTCGTAAGTGCCCAAAATCCAGAAAGGAGGGAGACATGAGGGAAAAGAGATTGCAGCATGACCATACCCCATGGGGGGTAGGGGTGCTTCCTTTCTCTCTCCAGCAAGCACAACTGTCCTCTTGGCAAATTAAAAAGAAAGAGAGACAGAGAGAGAAAGAAAGCATTTTGGGCAGCCTCGGTGCAGTGGTAACACGCTGCTCGAGAGAAGCTGAATCCAACATGGCAACTACCATTTGAATTCTCAGCCCAGTCAGCCTGAAACACATCAGGCATACACATGGGCTGGAGGACTGGAGGAAGAGGACTGTGGTGTGACCAGACCTGGTGGAGGAAGCTTTATTCTTTTTCTCTCTCATATGTGTGGTGCACATGCTCCATCATGAATAAAAGAAGGAAGGAAAGAGAGGAAGAAAGGAAGAAAAAAAGGGAGAAAGAAAACAAGCCTAGAGAGTAAGAGCCTCAATGGGGTAAGATTTCCATTAGTGTGTGACCACCATTACCCATAAATCTCTCAGAAGTGCTGTGTGACGTCCAACTGAGCAGGAGATTGGGTGGGGTGGGATAGGCGTGGTATCTAAAGGGGTCCTCCCAACACTGAGCAACTTACTTTCATTTTTCACCTTGGGCTCCAAAAGGGAGGGCGGCAGAGCATTGGCGGGATGGGGAGGTGTGATGTTATCGGGCACATGTGCTCGATCAACTGGACTGGGGAGAAATGTTCACATATTGAAAGGTTCACTTTGTAAGCTAAACAATGTGATTGAATATATAAAAAGAAATAAAAAAAAAAGAATAGTAAAGGATCCTGAGATCAAAAGTGCAAAAAAAAAAAAAAAAAAAAAAAAAAGGAGGGTGGAGAGGAGGAAAAGGATGGAAAGAAAATGCCTTACAAGCTTTGTGGACTAATTCAATTAATATTTAGAATAATAAAGAAAGTAACTCAAATAAATCCTAAAAGCATGGATCAGGTGCTGGACCTGGCAGCTTGGGGAAAAAAAAAGAAACAGGTAAAATTAGTCCATCTCAGTATGTTCTAAATACTATTATTTCATATAAAATTATCATGATTTTTACATTTTTTAAAATACTATGTCTTTGTTACATGCAGCACATCTAGAAAGGAACTGACCCTATTTCAAGTATCTAATAGCCACATGTCGTTAGTGGCTACCATACTGGATGGTGATACCTCACAGATGAGGTGAATGGACAGTTGAAGAGGAAAGAAGAGGCCTTACCTACGGGGATGCAGCCAAGTTTACACAAATTAATGCAGTGGCAAAATGATGAGTGAGGACAAAGTGCTGAGTTTTTCAAAGAGGCAAATGTGCTCAATTTTTAAATTTTGAGATTGTATCTCTGCCAAACAAAGTTAAGACACTCTTCACAGAAATAATCACTTCTGAAATGATAGTAATAATTCATGGTAGTCTTATTCTTTTTTATAGCATTATATAGCTAAATAAAAAGATGAAAACTATGGCATTTCCTCCATTAAAAAAAAAAAAATTGGAGGCCACTCCCTAGTGCAGTGATTAAGTGCTTTGCATTTGGAATTGGATCCCACATGGCTGACCATGGTTTGAATCTTGACTCTGGGGGCTTGAAAGATACATTGGGTGTGTGCGTGTGTGTGTGTGTGTGTGCGTGCCTCAACTCCTGATGGGATGGAGAAATGGAAGGCATTTGCAGCATACCCATAGACTACTGGGGCAGGCGAGGGTTTTCTCTTTGTTTCTCTCCCTCTCTAGTGAGCTCACGTACCCTCTGGCAATAAAAAAAAATAATAAATATAAATGTTCACAGTTCTAAGGAAAGGTATTTAAAAACTTAAAAAAATAATTTTATTGGACCATGAAATGTAAATGGCAGGAAACACTGCCTTATAGCACACATAGTCATTTATATAAATTAGTTCATGCAATCATAGCAGCAATTACACAATGTATTTATTTTGTTTGTTTTGAAACAGTAAATAGAGGAGAAAAATCAATTTTTTATTCTACCTACCCAGGTTATTTTATTTTTTTTTGGAGAGGTTTTTGCTGTAGGGTGCATGTGCTCGCCAGAAAGACAGAGAAAGACAGAGAGACAGCGAGAAATCCCCGGGGGTAGGGTGGGGGTAGGGGGGTGACGGCCATGCCGCAAAGCCTTCTCCTCCATTCTTCTCTCAGGATCTTGGGCATGCATACACACACACCCGGTGTGAGTTTAAGACACCAGGTCCAGGACTTGAACTGTGGTCAACTCTATGGGAGTTCAGCGATGTAGACATTACACCAACTGCTGGTCCCCCTGCCCAGGTTCTTTAGCTGGAGTCCTAAAAATGGAACTGATAAAAGACAGATAAATGAGAGAAAACTTGAATTTATTATAGTATGAGAGAAGTGACTAGACAAAGGAAAAGGGTTTTAGGCTGTTAAGAGCATCAAACCCTGGGAGCCCCTCTGTTTATTTCTCTATTTGTCACTCCTGCATTGGAGACCAGGAGCACACTGGCACAGCCAATTCTAACCCCGCACCACAGAGCACATGTTACTTTCCGCTCCATCTATACTTGTACCTCCCTCCTCTGCGGTTGGGAACCTGGCCCACATTATCTCTAATGTATTTACATATTTGATCAATCTCCCATATGTAACCAAGTTCCTGTTTTTGCTGCCACCTGTTTCTCCACATGACTTCTTTCCTCTCCCCGCTTGAACTCTGAACTCTTCTACTGGGGCATTTTCCACATGGAGATTCTCCTCACTCACCTTGGGCTCCAAGACCCCAGATCTGGATTCCTCTACTTATCTGGCAACACTTCTAATGAATTTTTAGTTTTTATGATCTTTTCAATTTCCAAGAGTTTCCTCCTATTTTCAGAACTATTCTCTTTCCTTCCTTCTTATTATTACTATTATTTTTAAATTGTTACAGTGGGTATGCACTTGCCAGAGAGAGAGACAGAGAGAGAAAGGAGGAGAAAACACCCCAGGTGGGGTGTGATCACACCACGATCTCTTCTGTTCCATCTATCCTGTCAGAATTTTGAACATATGTGCACATATACCAAGCATGTTTTTCAAGCCATTAGGGTCTGAATTCGAACCGTGTGGTCGCCCATGAGGGATCTGGCTCTCTTAGCCACCAGGCCACAGGGCCAGCTCTCTAAATGGGATTTATGTAAACTTTTAACTAATGCTCCTGTTTTCAGGCCTGCCCAGAATTCCTTCTTTTGGAGGAACCAGTTACTCTTAATGTCTGAGTCTGGAATTCTGAGACCAACAGCTTTGTTTTTCTTGTAGGTTTACATTTTAGCTTTCCCGAAATATTTTTCATTTTTTCTCATTTATCTTTGTCTACTGTTCTTTTCATCTTTATGGGTTTATGTCATTTAAAAATTCCTTCTCTGAATTTGTTTTGTGAGAATAAAGAAAAATGAGAGACTGTTCCATCTGCCAGTTTTAACTAGATGTCAATATTTTTTCCACTTATTTTTATTGGTCAATAGATTAGAGGAGAAATTGTCTCTAATGTGTTGATACTCAGATGTCCTAAGAAAAGGGTATATGGGTAAACCAGGATTTTTCTGATTTTCTACTTCCTTTTCTCCCTTGTCCCCAATGAAAGACCAAAGGGCTTCCAGGCTTGGTGTTTTGGCACTGTTGGCTCACCAAAGAGAGCTGGTTTACAGAGTGCCTATAAATCCTTAATCTTAAGCAACTGTGTGTGTTAAACCTAACCATTTTCTGGATGTCTGTGGCTTAGAGCAATGAATTTAGATAAGGGCAGGTCTTACTGTTGTTTATTGCCTTACAATAAGTGCTGTGTGCTCATGGTAATTGGTTTACAAAAGCCCAGGAGTCACTAATAAATAAACACCCAGGGTCATTTGTTAAGTCGAAGGTGAATAGCTCCAAGTCTCTGCAATGCTAGAGAACTCTGAGTTTTGTCTAGTTCTTCAGATAAACCCTCTGAGATGACTTCAGGAAATTTCAGAGATAGTCTAATCGCTTCCAAAGAATTATTTTCTGCCAACTCATATCTTCGTCACTGAACCAGCTGCTACCTGTGGCAAATTTTGTAGGCAGTAAAATTCAGGTAGATAATCACAATATCTAAGGAATGGAAATGAAGAGCAAGAATGGGGTGGACATGCTTACAACTCTCTGTAGACTTGGCCCTGTTTCACAGATAATGAAATAGGCTCAGAAAGTCTTATAGCAAGTAAGAGGTGTCACTGATATTCAAACTCGTGTATGTCAGGCACTGGTTCTTAGAGAGGGACTTAGATCTTTGAATTAAAAGGTGGGGCCCAACAGGTGATGTGGAGGCTAAGGCAATTGCATCCCACATGGCCTACTGAGCAGTTTGAGTCCCATACCTGGTGGCTTAAAAAACACACTGGGCACATGTGTCTGTGTATGTGTGTGTGTGCCCCAAACTCCGCAAAAATGGAAGAGAAGGATTGCAGTGTAGCCATCCCCCTTTGGGAGAGGGGTGATTTCTGACCTCTCTCTCTCTCTCTCATGAGCACACACATCTTAAAGCTAAAACTAAAAAAAAAAAGGAGAGGGAGGGGAAGATCTAAAAGGTCTGTATTTGTTCCATAATGTATAGGGTAAAACCAGAGAACTTGCTGCAGAAGAAAATTTCTAATTCTATTTGCCAAACATGGTTTTTCTACAGTTATTTCTCACTATCTTCCCAGTGGCACTGGGAAGACAGTTGTCAGGAAGGCTTCTGTTTTGTTGGAGAGAGATGAAGCAAACTACAGTATTGGGAACCTGATTTTTAGTATTAGCTAGAGAAAATTATGTAGTGGTGGTGAAGACAAGAACTGGTAAATCTCTCTTGGTTCTGATCACAGCTAAAAAACACTGGTTTTCCTTCATAGTAGACAAGCTCATCTTCGGGAAAACCAAAGAGACCTTTCCTCCTAACAAAAGCAAAAACAAAAACAACTCAAGTCCCATGTTTGATGAGACTCAGATCCGGGTCCCTCTGATAGCTCTAGGTAGGAAGGTATTAGAGAGCCGAGTTCCTAGGAGGAGTTTCATAAGGGTGCGGGGAGCGGGGAGATGGATGGATATGTCCGTTACACTCAGGTACCCGGAAGAGTCTGGCAATGTTAGACTTTTATGTTCATTTTAATTGTTTTGCTGTCTTAACCTAGTAATAAATTGTCAGTTAATCACTTTTATGTAATAATAAAAAGTGCATAAAATGTTACTGCTGCTTCCTGCTCAGGACCCCCTCCCCAGCATGGAGTGTTAATGAGATACATTTCATTGGGGTAAGTTGGCAGTTTTATCAGAGTTAGAGGACACCCTGACAATTACCTGACATGCAGACAATGTAAAATGCCGCTGGGTCCAAACTCCCTCCAGCTCCCAAGAGCCTATCTTGCAGAAGTGGCTTGGGTGGTCCCAGGATGTTTGGTGACCAAATTATTTGCTTTTAGGAAAATGCCCATATTCTTGCTTCAGGGCTTAGGGGCTGAGGGTCAATATATGGAAAGAAAAGTGATCAATAAATGTAATAAAATGTGCATTCTGTGTTAAATCCAAGCTGCATGGGTTTTTGGATCAGATTTATGTAATAGTATTTTTAAATTCTTCCCAAGCATAGGTAAGGTCAGAGTGTCTATGGGAAGCCACCACTGTCATCTTGTGATGTGACTACTGTATGACCTAGTGGTGTGTTTGATTTTCTAACCCTGTGGTTGAAGTTTAAATGAAGAAGAGAACCCTCTTTACAAGGTTACCATGTACAGTAATAAAACTTGATTTCATAAAAAGTAAGAGCCTTTCTGAGGATGTTGCAAATTCTCCAGAGAGCTGAATCAATCCTAGTGTGCCCCTCCCACCAAGTGGATGACATCAACAGAAGTTGTGAAATTAAACAATGATGGGGTGACGCAACTTCAGAAAGGTTGGAAAGTCTGGAAATAATAAGGTAGGAAAGCTGCAGAGTAGAAGTGACTTGACTAGATGATGACTAATACGACAATCTCGGCGCTTCTCTTGGTTGGTATTGCCAAAGGAGGAGGGAGAAGGAAAAGACAGGGAGATGAGGGGCGGAGGGAGAGCTGCCTCAGTTGTGACAGTTGTACTAGGCCATAAATTAAGCTAATTATTAGTATCAGCTGTTACTTATTTAATTCAGTAGTGCTGCTCTGTAATTCTACAACTCTTAAGCAAGCGAAGCATTTTGTAAAGGAGCTAGTTGTATGAAAGAACCTATGTAAAATTAAGTTTACTATTCTTGCCATCATCGTTTAGGTGTTACCCTACCAAGGCTGGTATGATCATGAATTAAGAAGGTGAACTGCGGGAACCAGCAGTTAGCATAATGGCTATGTCGCTGGACTCCCACGTAGTTGACCGCGGTTTGCGTCCCAGACCCGGTGGCTTAGAACTCACGCCGGGCGCATGTGCGTGCGTACCCAAGATCCCGAGAGGAGAATGGAGGAGAAGGCTTTGCGGCATGACCATCCCCCCTGGGGGGTGATTTCTCACTTTCTGTCCCTCTGTCTCTCTCTGTCTGCCTGGTGAAGGCACACGCCCTATAGCGAAAATCTCTCCAAAAAAAAAAAAGGAAAAAAAAGAAGGTGAACTGCTGAGGAAGGGACTGAGAGACAGCAGATGCTTGTTTCAAGACAGTCTTCTACAATTCCAACCGTCAGGAATGGAGAGCTAATGGATAAAAGTTAAGTAGGATAAAATCTGTGATAGAGTCAAGAATGGGTTCTATTAATGATTTTGTCATCAGTTTGACCTTTTAGAATGGAGACAAAATGAAAATGTTTGCCTTGTATCTACCTGGTCAGGATATCAGAGAGAAGAACAAGGCTCTAGGAGAGGAATAGAGGCAGTGATATCAGCCTTGAATGTTATCTAGCCATAACAATTTCACTTGAAAGCTATTTATTTGGGAAACAAAGGACCAAAAGCCCTGGAGCTTCAAACTGATACTCTTTCAGTGCACCTATGAGTACAGGCAAAATAAACCCACTGAAAAATTAGGAAAACCCCTTTGTGTCTATATATTGACTTCCTTAAAAATTTCTTTGGCCATTCCATGCAAAGAAGCATGAAAAAATAATGCTACTGAGACCAGCAGATGGCGTAATGGTTACGTTACTGGACTCCCTTGTAGTCAACCACTGTTTGAGTCCCGGCCCTGGTGGCTTAAAACTCACACCAGGTGTGCATGCCTGCGTGCCCAAAATTCTGAGAGGAAAACGGGGAGAAGGGATTGTGGTGTGGCCATTCCCCCTGGGGGTTGATCTCTTACTTTCTGCCTCTCTGTACACACACACACACACACACACACAGTAATACCTTAAAAAAATTTATAAGGAAGTTTTTAAACAAATAAAAATAACATGAGAAAGGAGCATCACAGAAGCCAAGGTCAAACTTTCTATAAATATTGAGCAAGTACCATATGTGTCAGGCACTATACTTAGAGCTGAGATTGTAGTGGTGAGTGATGTAAACAAAGGTCTAGTCTCCACAGACTTGACAGTTGTA
>NW_006159535.1:2711093-2735968 GCF_000334495.1 Tupaia belangeri chinensis
TGTGTGTGTGTGTGTATGTATGAATATATATATATATATACATATATATATATGTATATATACATATAATTTGATAAGTAGGCATCTTTCTTTGTCCTACTATGACAAATATTACTTGCAATTCTGGAGGCTGGGGAATCCATGATCAAGGCTCTGGCATTTGGTGTTTGGTGAAGGCCTTGTTGCTATATCCTCATATGGCAGAAGAAATGAGTACTGGTCCCTCACATAGAGGTAGGGGAAAGGGTCTGAGATAGTTCCCTCCAGCCCTTTCATAAGGCACTAAATGGCTTCTTGAGGGAGGTATATCATGACTTAATATTTCTCCAAAGACTGCACCTCTCTTTTTTGTTTCCCCAGATTTTTGTCATAGGGAACATGTGCTCAGTAGAGAAAGACAGAGAGGGGAAGTGAGAAATCTCTCCCAGAAGGGACAGCCATACCACAATCCCTTCTCCTCCATTCTCCTCTTGAGATTTTTGGGCATGTATGCACATGTGCCTTTTGTGATTTTCTTTCTTTCTTTTTTTTTTTTTTTTTGGAGAGGTTTTCACTATAGGGCGTGTGCGCTTGCCAGACAGAGAGAGACAGAAAGACAGAAAGTGAGAAATCACCCCCCAGGGGGGATGGTCACGCCGCAATCCCTTTTCCTCCATTCTCCTCTCCGGATCTTTGGCACGCACGCACACGTGCCCGACATGAGTTCTAAACCACTGGGTCCGGGCCATGAACTGTGGTCGACTACGTGGGAGTCCAGTGACATAGCCATTATGCTAACTGCTGGTTCCCCCTGGTGTGATTTTCAAGCCACCAGGTCAGGGTCTTGGACTGCTCAGTTGGCCATGCTGGATCTAGCTCTTTAACCACCATGCCACCTGCTGGCCCCAAGATCCCACCTCTTAATAGCACTACAAGTGGGATTAAGTTTCACACATTCACACTGTAGCAGTAGGCTAGACGTAAATAATGAATGGAATAGGGATAGAATGATAAAGTCTTTTTATTAAATAAAAGTCTTTATTAGATAATAAAGGTGTCCAATAGAGGCTTTAGAAACAATTGGTGGTGTTTCAGTATTCAAGCCGTGGAGAGTCAAGTAGGGGTGCTAACCTGACTTCACGCCAGCCTTTCCGGGTTTTCTGCAACCTCATCTCTTCCTCCATCCTCACAAGATTTCAGGCAGCCTGAGGGATCATACCTCTAGGTTGTCTCAAGGCTTATTCAGTCAGGTTGGTCATGTTTCTTGACTTTCCTTGCAGCTATCTTTGCTCCCCAATTTGGTTCACTTATATGTCAGTGGAAAAAAATCGTTGGCAGATACTTCTCAAATGTTTTCTAGAGTAAAGGACAACTAATGTCTCAAGTTTCCCATTTAGAGGTTCTCATTTGCCATCTGGAAAATTGGAAACCATCTAGCTTGCTGGCCTGCTTGCCTGTACCACACGGCATAGATAATAAAAGGAAGGTCTGGTAATGTAGGGTGGCTTAATCCTCAGTTCACATCCATTGAGCCCACATAATTGCCCAGGCATTGTACAGAGGGTGGCACAGTCTTAGCCCTTGAATTGCAATCTAAAGTTACATTTTTTTTTTTTTTTACATTTAAAAGAGGAACTTAAAAACTATGTAGGTTAAATCTACTTCCTAAATATTTATTGATTGCTATTACCTTGGACCATTAAACACTATCTTTTTGAAGCTCCGTCTCCCTGTACCCTCACTAATGGAGCTTTCTCAATAATAGGCTTTTTCTCTTAAATGATCTTCTATAGCTCTTCTCTTTAAACTAGACTAAGGAAATATTATCATAACTGAGATCTTCTCCTATTCAGCTAGAAATGAGAATTTAACTTAAAACAAATTGCAGGCCAAGCTTTAAAGAGCCATTAATTAGTAATGGTACCAGAGAAGCAAGGCCACTAGATGACTGAAATTGGTTTGTATAGGCCTAATTTTTGCTTCTTGTCCCATCTGACAATATTTGTCCTTGAAAAGCACATTTAATTACTGAATGAGGTAACCTGATAGAACTTCAGACTGGTGCTGGCACATGGAAAGCTCTCAGTAACTGTTCTTTGTCCTTCTACTTTCTTTGCTCTCAGCAGTCAACCATGCCTTCCCTATCGTTATCAAGATAATGGCTTGAATTCCTGTAACTTTCCTCAATTTAGGGTTTATCTCTGGTATTCCTCTCCTAGGCTGATTACTTATCATCCTTTCTTTTTTCTTTTTAAAAATCTGTTATAAGGAATGTGCATTTGCTGGAGAGAAACTGAGAAATCACCCCTCAGGAAGAATGGCTATACCACAATCCCTTCTCCATTTTCTTCTTGGGATTTTGGGCACACAAGCATGTGCACGTGCCTGGTATGTTTATCAAGCTGCCAGGTTGGAGACTCGAACTGTGCAGTTAGCCATGTGGGATCCAGCTTCCTTAACCAGTGCTCCACCTGACTGCCTCTCAACATGTAATCTTGATGACACCCAGTATAGACCTCTCTGGGACCCTGCTCCTCCAATACCTCTTCTCTACTGTGTACTTCTATCCTTTCTTTCAAAAATGTTGGGACCAGCAGTTAGCTTAATGGCTATGTCGCTGAACTCTCACGTAGTCGACTGCAGTTCGCGTCCCGGACTTGGTGGCTTAAAACTCACGCCAGGCACGTGTGTGTGTGTGCCCAAGATCCTGAGAGGAGAATGGAGGAGAAGGGATTGTGGCGTGGCCATCCCCTCTGGGGGGTGATTTCTCGCTTTCTGTCTCTCTGTCTGTCTGGCGAGCGCACGCGCCCTACAGCAAAAACCTCTCCAAAAATAAATAAATAAATAAATAAAGTTTCCTTACCCTTATTAACTAACATGCTGTAACTTTAAAACCAATAATACTTTCTGTCAACTTTTTTTCTTAACTTTTCCCACAAGTCACTAGCTGTTTTCTCCTACCCATTGCACAAAACTTAAAAAAATTTAATACCAGAAAGTATGTCCTCATGAACATGAGAGAGAATACCTCTCATTGCCCCCACTCCACCTCCTGCCGTGGAACCTGATCATGCCACAATCTAACTCTTTTTTTCTCCAACTCTCCAACCTGTCAGGATCCTGGGCACACACAAGCAGCTCTCGTGTGTTTCATTCAACCTTTAATCAGCCATGTGGGATCTGGCTTCTCTGTGCAATACCTAACTGCTGTAGTATGGGCTGAGCATTTACCACACTTTTTGGAGCAATGGTCTACACTAGTGCCCTCCAGTTCCTCATCCAAAATTTGCTCTTTGGCTCTTGCAACCTGGTTTCTGCAGCTACTAAAATCACTTTCCCAGAAATTAGTTATTATATATGAATCAAATCTAGTAGCCTCTTCTCATTCCTCTTCTATTTGTCAGTGGCATGTGATGTGCTCTTCCACTCCCTTGATAAAATTCTCCTTCCTGCCTTTACCTTTATCTGCTACTCTTTATCACCTGTGCTGTTTATCACCTCCCTGATCAGTACCTTAAATGCCAGTGTCTTCAAATGTCCATTCTTAACTGCCCCTGTTTTGGTCTGGATTAGTATTCCTCAATCTGGATGCATCTAAGAATTACCTAGGAAGCACTTTAAAAATACAAACCAGGTTAAATTCCATTAAATCTGATTAAACATATACCAATTAAGTCTGATTTCTGACCTCACCCCCAAATCAGATTTAATTTATCTGGGGTTAGGCTCTGGTAGCTGTTTTAAAAAAATGTTCCTCAAATAATTCTTAAGTGCTACTAGGATTGAGCACTGTAACTCTAAAAGATTCACTTTGATCTTCAGTTCCTTTTTTTTTAAATTTGTAAGAGTACATGCACTCACCAGAGAGAGCAAAATAAAGAGAGAAATAAAACACCCCATGTGGGATGGGCACACCACAATCACTTCTCCATTTTTCTCTCCTGTTAGGATTTTGGGAACACATGCACATGCACCCAGTGTGTTTTCCCAGCCTCTGGGTCCAGGACTTGAGCCACACAGTTGACCAAGTGGGATCTAGCCACTTTAGCCACCGCACTATTAGCTGGCCCTCTTTTCGGTCCTTACCTTATTTCTGTGATATAGATCCAATTTTCCAGCTCTTTGCTGAGGATCTCAGCTTAAACGGTCTAAATAAAGCTCATTATGCTCCTGATTCTGAGAACCTTTTCATTTATGTTTATGGACCACAACTTTCCCATGTTCAGGTACCTATAAGTCATCTTTGAAAACTTCTTGTTTTGTCTCACAATTTGCCATACTCTGTAGAAGTCGCTGCTGACCCATCTCGAATCTATTGTCCCACTTTAAGACTCTTACTGCAATAACTGCTTACCCAGTCTTCCCGCCTTCAGTTTCTTTCCTCTTCATTCCATCTTCCACATGCTAATAGAGAGATCTTTCTGGAACACAGATCTGATGGCACCCACTCAGATATCCAATATCTACCATTGGATTTCTCTTACCCAAGAATAAAGTCCAAATTTCTTAGTGAGACTCTCACAATCTGGCCCAAATTCTCTAAACTATGCTTCTCTATCCTAGATTCCCACTTAGGTCCCCCAAATGCAGAGTGGTTCCCCAATCATGTGTTCCTTCCTGTCTTTCCTTATGTTATTCTCTCTGCTTAGGACTGGATTCTAATCAGATGGTTCAAATGAAGGGACTAATTACAGAGATAAGGTCAGGGTAAAAGAAAACTGCAAGTATAGTTGAAGCACTCAGAGTCTAGTGAAGTGGGAAGCTCTAACTTCCCTAGGCCCAAAGGACCAAGGGAATGAAATACTGTTGCTACAACTCAGTGAGAGCCAGAGTCATGGGAAAGGGACCATCAGCAGAAGCTGTAGGAAGAGGTTACAGTCACTGCCAGACTCTGTGCTGAGGCAGAGGGAGGACAATGAAGAAATACCTTAGCCTCTTAGTCCACCTGCTCTCTAATCTCCAACTAGTGTCTTTCATTGACCAGACTCAACCAGAAGTCAGTCAATCACCAGGAATTGTCAGGTAAGGCAGTCTGGTTACAAAACAGGGCAGAGAAAAGCAGAGACTAGATGGCAGTGTGGGGGAGGGGGAAATGAAATAGGGAATAACCACCTAATTCTCTTTTCTATAGTAAGATCCTCTTTATCTTTTAGAACACAGTTCAAAGGTCACCTTTTATGTGAAGTCTTCCTGTATTTTCCTACCCCAAGATCCAGTTATTATATTACTCCTGCAAAGTCCTTTAGCTGTTGTATGGCTTCATTATTGCAGCTATCAGTATTACTTAGGATACAATTATTTATGCATCTACATTCATCTCTTATATCATATTTTGTGCCTTTGGAGTAAAAGAACAGTGCTTCCTTTGGTGCAGTGTCTGGCAGGTAACAGATACTCAGTAACTGCTGGTTGAATTTAATTACATTCTTTTGTTATTGCCATCTCACCCTCTGTCAGAGAGAGTCATAAATACTAGTAAACCATAGTTCTCATATTTTTTAATGTCCCTACTTTTTGTAAGAGTTTCTTTTTTGGTCCTATTTCTGCTTCTTGCTTGATTTTCCCTTTTCCATACCTATATTTCTTAGGTTAGATTCTTAACTACAGCTTATTAACAAATTGTTCGGAATACTACCATCACCGATTCTGGCAAGTGTCTAAAAATTGCTAGCTTTATATCCTGAGTGGTGTATATAAAAATATTTTTCTTTAATATATGCATGTACCAAGTTTAAAAATGAAGCCACAGAAGCCAATTTTTTTTTTCTTCATTGGACTTCAAACTCTTCTAAATAGAAGCTATGCTTGGCTTACCATGTTTTGCATATAGAAAACACTATGTACTGCTTCTATTCTTTGTAAATGCTAATAGCAAGTGCAGCCAATATATTTTTCCTACACAAACAGTATTCTACAATGATGAAATGATGGTTTTAATGTACATTTGTATGTGTCTGAGATTTTTATATGAAAAGGACTATTTTCAGATTCAATGATAAAAATTATTTTTACATTTATGATGGTAGAAATAGTGGTAAAAATTATAACTTCTGCAGCTGTTATGGAGTTTCATCTCAAATACTGTATTTTTCATCTTAAGAAGTTCAACTTGGGTCTTTTTTAAAAAAAATCTTTTTCACTTAACTTGTGCATGCCTTCCTCTACTTTTTTTAACATAAGAAGCGTACTTATTATTGCTGTTTTAATGTCTTTGTCTACTCATTTTATCACCTGTGGCATGTCTGGGTCTGTTTCTATTGATTGATTTACTTTTTTCCTCATTACAGGTTGTATTTTTC
The DNA here is from genome assembly GCF_000334495.1 of Tupaia belangeri chinensis. Taxonomy (NCBI): domain Eukaryota; kingdom Metazoa; phylum Chordata; class Mammalia; order Scandentia; family Tupaiidae; genus Tupaia; species Tupaia belangeri. The sequence goes on from NW_006159535.1 coordinate 2,717,372, forward strand.
TGCTTCTTTATGCCTGGTGATTTTTTTTTTTTTAATTGGATTCCAGATGTTGTGAATTTCATATTGTTGAATGCTGGGGTTTTGTGTTTGTTTCTCGTTTGTATTCTTTTAAATATTTTTGAGCTATGTTCTGGGACATAATTTTATTGGAGCAGCTTGATCACTTTAAGGCTTGTCTTTAAACTTTGATAGCCAGAGCAGAGCAACCTTCAGTGTAGAACTAATTAGGTCTCCTCATAAGGCAATACATTTCTGAGTACTTAGCTAGAATCCCAGTGTGTCACAAAGTTTTCCCATTCAGCCTGTTGTAAACGTCACCTCTTTCCCATTCTTGTGTGGACACCAGTAGCTGCTCCTTTCAGGTGTCTATTTCCTTGGTCTCAGAGACTTCCCCACATGTGTGCCGATCAGTAGCTGAAGATGCAAAGAAAAGCCACTCTAAATCTCCAGAACTCTGTGCAGCTCTCTCCTCCTGTAATCTACCTGACAAATGCAAACTGCTTCAGTTTCCCTAGATTCTCAACTCCAGCTCTTCATCCCAGAAAAACTGCCAGGCTTTGTCTGAATTCCTCTTGTTGGTGCTATAGCAATAAACTGGGACAATTAAAACTTCATTTGTTTTTCTTCTTCTTCCAGAGATCACTGTTCTGTGATCAAATGTTGTACAACATTTGAAAGCTGTTGCCTATATAATTTTGTTATGTTTTCAGTTGTTTAAGGTACAGGGTAAATAAAATCTCTCTTACTCCATCATGGCTACAAGTGAAAGTTGCAGTTTTGGTCTTAAAGGAGAGATTTCTGAAAATTTTGTGTCAGAAGAGTGAGTCAGAGTATAAGCAAGGCCCAGTCTTTTGTCTTCTTTTTAGCTTTATTTGTATAATTTATTAAACAAAGAAGTTGGTCTATATGATCATAAAGTGCTTGCCTACATCTTAAATTTTGTGAGTCTATAATTAAGGACAGAGAGAATTGATATATAGTCCTCAAAGTGATAGGTTAGATACTCAGTATTAGGGTTCTCCCATTTTGCCATAGTAGACAAATTTAGGAAAGAAGATTAGAGGTTTGTTTTTGTTTTTTGAGAAGTTTTTGCTATAGGGCATGTGTGCTCGACAAAGAGACAGAGAGACAGAAAGTGAGAAATCACTCCCAGGGGGGATGGTCACACCACAATCCCTTCTCCTTCATTCTCCTCTTGGGATCTTGGGCATGCACACACATGCACCCGGCACCAAGTCTGGGACTCGAACCGCAGTCGACTACATGAGAGTCCAGCAACATAGCCATTACATCAACTGCTGGTCCCAAGAAGATTAGAGTTTTAATAGCTGAATGAGGAGCCTTTAGTTACAAGCTTGGGAAGGACAGTACAAATACCATGGCATGCACATAGAAAATAAAAAATTAGAAGATCAAAAAATATATAGGATTATTCCTAGTTTTATTACTGTTTACAGAGCTTAGGTAGAGTATGACTTCAAAAACTTTATGGAAAAAATTGAATTAAAGTAAGAGTTTAGTTTAGTACAAATGAAGTCTACATAATATACATATTCCATGAACTTTTTGACAGCCCCGTCTACTATGGACATAGTAGGGAGTCAATAAATATCTGTTGAATATCTCAGTGTTTTATGAAGCCATTTTTGTAAAAGGGAAAACTAACTGAAAAAGCTTCCACTATAGCTAAAGTGAAGATTCAATATTGGGATTGATTAGTGGTATAGCCATAGAGTGGAACATTAAGCAGCAATCTAAAACACTGAAGCAGAGTCATATGCACTTATATGAAACACTTTCTTTTTCTCTGTGGTGGAGGTGGAGGGGAGAGGTTTTCGCCATAGGGCATGTGTGCCTGCGAGAAAGACAGAGAAATACAGAGAGACAGAAAGTGAGAAATCACCCCACCCCTGGGGGGGATGGCCATGCTGCAATCCCTTCTCCTCCATTTTCCTCTTGGGATCTTGGGCACACACACACACACACACACACACACACACACACACGTGCCTGGTGTGAGTTTAAGCCATCAGATCCAGGACTTGAACCATGGTCGACTACATGGAAGTCCAGCGACATAGCCATTACACCATCTGCTGGTCCCAAAATTATGTATTTGTTGTGATTTTCAGGCTGCTGGGTCCAGGACTTGAACTGCAGTCTGCCATGTGGGAGTTCAGCACCTCAACTACCATGCCACATGTTGGCAGAACAATTTCACAGATACATTGTTTTAAAAATGATCAGTATATATTTTTATTTTACTTATATTATGTATTTCACAATAAAACATTAAAAAGCCAATTTAAAAAGCCACATGTATAATAATATATATAATAATACATATATATTTGTGTGGGTGTGTTTTAAGGAAATATATAAGCACATGGCTTTTATAGTTAGATAATACAGCTAAAGGTTATATACAATTGGTGATAATGATATCTCAGTCACTTAGGAGGAGTACTGGGGGACAGAATGGAAGGGGAACTTACTTTTCCCTTGATAACCCTTTATATACTATTTGAATTTCTTACCATATTTTCTAGTTTTAAAAAAAATGCCACTATATATCTATGTATATAATTCCTTTCTTCTTCAGTGAAGTAATTGATGTTCTCTGAAAGGGTTAGATGTTCACAAATCGGTCTGGAAAAATTCCTATATCTTTAGATGACGTGTTTAAAGGAGCCAGACCACACCATTGTTATTATTGTTATTATCATTATTATTATTAATCTTTTATTGCTTCAGGGAAGTACAAGGCACGTCCATGGCTATGATCAGTTCCCTATTCATTATGAGAAGAACTGTCATGCAGATAGCTCAAGTGACTGGCAGCTGGACTCTATGCCTATCTGAATCCCTTACTGGAATATGAATGCTACGAGAGAAAGAACAAAACCATTTGTTTCTGATGATCCTATGTCATTTTTTGCTATTTCATTAGAATTCATGATCTAACCCACTATTTTGTTTTATTGTTTTTTGTTTCCAGGGGAGCTACGAGGAAGTACAGGGTGCAGAAGCTCAACAGTGAGGCTGTGCAATTCCTCAGATGTTAACTTGTGGCCATTTGCTACTTTCAAATGCTATCAATGACATGTATTTGTGTTTGGAAGAGAGTAAATAGCATCTGCCAGGCAGGGATGCTGCCTTTTTTTCTTTTTTTCGTTTTAAAGTGTTACCCCTCTTACAAGCTATCTTAGAAGAATGACTTCTAGAAATAACTGGTGTTCCTACAAGTGTCTGATACACCTCAAGTTAAACCAGCCAAGTATTCCCTGGAAGATATTTGGAAACATATGTGCAAGACTGAAATTATAAAATCTATGGTTCATTATGCAAGTCAGAAGAAGTGCTAGGATTTGCTATTATACATGCCCAAGGCGTTTTCTTCTGACTTTTATCTGCTTTAAAATTTTTGGTGCTATTGCAAGTTTTGAATTCTTGAAATGGCAATATAGCAAGAAGATAGTGCATAAAAGATGCCTCCAAGAGCCAGACAGCCAATGGAAAAATAGAAAGAATAAGATTCCTGACTTAAAGAAGTTAATTTTGTCATATGAGAGGTGTTATTGTGCAGTAATCACTATGATACAAGAATAATAGGAAGGAAAACAGTGGTGCTGAGAGCTCAAATGCTACTTTATATGGCTGTGTTTTTAGTGGGTTATGCATTGACAAAAAGAGTCCTGATACTCTACCAAATCTGAGCTACCGGAGCCACTTAGTAGGGTTGCCAGCATTGGCAACTCTGAATTTGAGTTTCAGAAACCAACATATACATTTTTTAGTATAAGTATTGGGTTGTTGGAAAAGTCATGACATATTTTTCTATGTAAAAAAATGTCTTGACTTCTTGGAGGACCCAATACGTCCCATGTAATATTTGGTACATACTTATACTACAAAATGATTCACTGCTCATTAAATTTAACTAGACATCTGTTTTTCTTTTTTAGAGTGAGAGAAAAGGAAGGCGATAGATAGATGATAGATATTAGATAGATGATAGATAGATAGATAGATAGATAGATAGATAGATAGATAGATGATAGATAGATAGATGGGTAGATAGATAGAGATAGATAGGTATTATTGATAGGGTCTCACTATGCTGTGATCTTCCCATCTCAGCCTCCCAGTCAGTCAGGACAGCAGGTATGCACAGATGTGTTTACCTTGGCTAGGATCCTACACAGGTCCCTCCATGTAGATCTAGTGTCACACAGCAGTGGCCTACCACCCACACCATTGTGGCTTGGCCAGGGCATCTGTATTTTATCTGGCAATTCTAGAAGCTACACAGAGTAGGCGTAGATACATTATATGTTGTTGTCTTGCCCTCACTGCCTGATTCCTTTGTGATAAGGTAAGTTGCTATCGACACGTTTCACTCAAGTAGGATCCAACTAAGGGTAAGAACACAACTGAATTTTTGCTATGCCCAGAATAGGCTGTAAACTAATACAGAAACAACTATGAGAAAAATCCCCCTTTTCTTCCAAATATACCAGATCGAAACACCCTTATAATATATAGGTTGGAGGTTTAGCCTTTACACTTGGATATTAAAGGACTCCAGAAGGCTGGAGTACTCGAAGAAGTTCTATGAAGTGGAAATTTCTTTTTTTTTTTTAATTATTTATTTAATTTTATTCATTCATTCATTTATTTTAACTTGACCAGAGAGACACACACATGCACACAAAGAGCAAGGAAGTGAGAAAGCAAGCCACCAGGTCTGGGACTCGAACCATGGTTGGCCATGTGGGAGTGTCCAGCACCTTAACCGCCACGCCACCTGCTGGTCCCAATGATGTGGAAATTTCTAAAGTAAGTTAAGGTAGAGGTTCTATAAACTAGGTTGATGAATGCTAGATATGAGATGGCAGTGCACCTGCTATGTGGAATCAGGGTAGGGGCTCTTGGCTTCACTTCATGCTGGATTCCAGGGCTAGAGAATATGGTTGTGAGAAGAAGACAAAGATAGTGATTAGACTGCATTGGTGGATTTGCTCAATGAATTGTGGAGGACCTTGGAGACCATGCTAAGGATTTGGGACTTAATCCATGAAGCCATGGGGCACCTCTGAGAGTTTCTGAGCAGGAAACAGCAGATCAGAGATGTACCTTCAAATATTAATCTGGAAGCTCTTTAGAGAGGAAGTACAAAGGAGAAAAAGAGTTGAGCCATGGTAATTAATTGAGAGGGGGATTGCAGTCAGGGGTACTGCTAGTCCATGTGGTATTTGTGTGCAAATTACAAAAGGCACCAGGTGGTAGGTAATTAAAGCGCCGGCTCCCACACGGTCCAATGCATGGTTTGAGTCCTGCATCTAGCAGCTTGAAAAACACACTGGGTCCATGTGTGTGCATACCCAAAATCCTAAGAGGAGAATGGAGGAGAAGGGACTGTGGTATGACTATCCCCACCAGGGGTGATTTCTCACTTTCTCTCTCTCTCTCTCCAGAAAGTGCACATGCCCTGTAGCAAAAGTTACCTTCCTTGGGGTGATAGAGCATAGATTACTCAGTCTGGTAAAACACTATGTCAGGGGACATGGTTTGGTGACTAAATGAGGGAATAGATTTCAACTCCCCATCCCTTTGGGCAATATGGAAGTTGGTTAACTAACACTAGTGGCTTAATGAAACAAACATTTATTTCTTGCTCGTGTCACAGTCTAATGCCTATAGAACAACTTTTCTCTTAGTGGACATTTAGGGACCCAGTCTACCTCTCCATGACAGGACCATCTGAAATATATTGCCTTCAGGATCACCAAGGCAGGGGAAGAAAGAGCTGGAGGTTCTTGTAGGTCACACTTATAACCAGGTTGGAAATGACTCCTATCACTTCTGCCCACATCTCACGGGCTAGAGCATGACCCCAGTTTGACTCCCAAGGAGGCTGCAAAATATAGAAAAAGCACAATAACTTGTGTTACTCTGTGGCTAGAGAGCATTTCAAGATGATTCCAGCAGCTGAGAAAATTGGGACTTCAAAAAGTTCATGGAAATTAATGTGCAAGTTTATTTTGGAGGAAAATTTTTGAAATCTATGCATAAACTTTTTGAAGATGCATCATAATTCCATTTTTATTTTGACTATAATAAGAGTAATATCTTTTCTCTTATACAAAGCACTATAGAGACTTAATGAGCATCCATGTCTAGCTAGACCTGTATGCATGGAAAATTATGAGTCATAAATATAAGAGGGACCTTTAGACTTTAATTGGCCCATGATACTCTGTCAGAGCATGACTGACTCAAGCTTGAGTGTGTGTGTGTGTGTGTATATAATTTGGCGGAGGGCACATGTGCTGTCAGAGAGAGAGGTGGGGTGGGGGGAATAATGAGAAAACACCTGCGGGGAGGGGCATGGTCACGTTACAATCCCTTCTCCATTTCTTTGTTCTTCTTTTATTTATTTATTTTGAGAGAGGTTTTCGCTATAGGGCGGGTGCGCTCACCAGAAAGACAGAGAAAGAGACAGAGAGACAGAAAGTGAGAAATCGCCCCCCAGGGGGGATGGTCACGCCACAATCCCTTCTTCTCCATTCTCCTCTGCGGATCTTGGGCAGGCATGCACACGTGCCCAAGGTGAATTTTAAGCCACTGGGTCCGGGATGCGAACCGTGGTCGACTACATGGGAGTCCAGCGACATAGCCATTACGCTAACTGCTAGTCCCTCCATTTCTTTCTTCTTTCAGATATTGGGCACATGTGAGCACAGACACACGTGATTTTTGAAGATGCGAGTCAAGGATTCACACCACTCAGTTGCCATGTGGGATCTAGCTGCCTTAACTACCACACACCTGGCTGGACCCAAGTCAGTATGCGCTTGCCAGACAAAGACAGAGAGAGGGAGAGAGAGGGAAGTAAGAAGGGTGGCCATGCTACAATCCATTCTCCTCCTTTCTCCTCTCAAGATTTTGGGCATGTGCGCACACATACTCGGCATGTTTTTCATGCTGCCACGTCCAGGACTCAAACAGTGCAGTCAGCCATGTCGAATACAGTCACCTACTGGCTGATCTGCTGGAGGTAAAATTTATCACAGGTTTTTCCGTGAGCAAAGAGGTAAGTGGTGATTGCGAGATAGTAAAAGAAGGCTAAAACTCCCCTACTACAAAAATCAAAGCTATCTGGGGGCAGTCCTGTTTACCAGAGCATCAGTTTCTCTCTCTGTTACTAAGTGAAGCTCAGGGAGGACAAAGATATTCCTTGAATATTCAAAGCAGTATTGCACTGGGCTCAGATAGTCAAACAGGTCAGGGATCAGTCAGAATTTTGCCATATTGGTGAATATCAGCCCTCAGGTAGAAGGACATCTTAAGTACAAGGGCGTGAGAAATCATTACCGTAAAACAGTTTAAATAAATATTTAAGACTCATCCCTATGGTTCGTCTATCTCAATTTTCAAGATTTCACATTTCAAATTTTAAATATTGATTTATTGTGAGACCAACCCCCATTTGCTGAAAAAAAAATTATATGATCACCATAACCATACATAATTGGCAGAAGCTGGGAAATGCATTCATTGTAAGTTGTGGATAAAAACTAATTAGTACATTTTTTCGTCTTAGAGGCACATAGATTATTGAAAGTGAAAGAACTAGATAGTTATTTGATTGGGTCCTTATTTAAAAAAATGAAAAATATTTCTGCAAGAGGAAAGACGAAGTTAATTGGATTTCTTCTATGATTTAGGAGTGTGGACATAAGTATGTATAAAGTTTCCCATGATATTTCTAAAACAATTATTGAAAGCTATTAAAACTTCTTCAGAAACCATTTGCAGGATCTAACAACACATAAAGATGCAATTTCTTTTGTCTAGTTAAATAGTTCCTTCTACAATAAAATCTACTTTCTTTATTCATTCAGTTATCTATTTATTCAATAGCTATGTATTGAGTATCTCCCATCGACCAAGCACTATTCTAGACACTGAGGATATGATGATGACCTCACTTGACCATCATTCTGCATTTGGATGTTTTGCTCTTATGTAGGTAAAATATGGAGTCCAACAGAGAGAAATGAATATTGGGTTTAGGATCCGAAGACCTGGATTCCAAATTTAATTATACTCAACCATGAATGATATCAGTGGTAGCAAATAACTATTCTCTTAGATCCCAAATCTCATTAATCTTTAGTCCCTTTTTCACCCAGTTACTAAGTCACCTCCGGCTACTCATTCCGTCTTCTGTTACTTCTGTTTAAATGATGGCATTTGGAACCTTGTCATACATGGTCATGTAGGTCATCTTCTGCATGTGGCCGAGGTATCAGTGCTACTGAATATCAATGTACTCTTCTATATTTTCTAGTCTCTCTTGTAAATTTAGAGGTATGTGACTGTTATTGCCATTATTTATATATTAGACATTCATAAATTCTTTGTTTCAACACATGATAACATTATCTTTTAATAAAACTTATCTGGAGATTAGCAGTTGGAATAGCTGGTTTTCCTATGTAAAGATAGTTTTGCTCCATTAAGATAGAGCTTCCATCTCTTACTATTTTTAGAAGAAGTCATGAGGGAACCAGCAGTTAGCATAATGGCTATGTCACTGGACTCCCACATAGTCGACTGCGGTTCACGTCCCAGACCCGGTGGCTTAAAACTCACACCGGGCGTGTGTGCGTGCGTGCCCAAGATCCCGAGAGGAGAATGGAGGAGAAGGGATTGCAGCGTGACCATCCCCTGTGGGGGGTGATTTCTCGCTTTCTGTCTCTCTGTCTCTCTCTGTCTGTCTGGTGAGTGCACGCGCCCTATAGCGAAAAAACCTCTCCAAAAAAAAAAAGAAGTCAAGAAGCTTGTGTTCATATAACTCATGGTTTCTTCTGACCTTGCTGATGACTAGACCAGTGTTAAGAGGGACCGAGTCATTTAGTTGGTGAGAAGCTGGTCCATGTGGAGATGAACTCTAACACAGACCACGTAACTTTATAAACAAAACCAAAACAAATGCTTATTGGAAACAGCACATTGGGGAGTTTACAAAGGCAAATATGAAGATTGACACTGAACTGAATAGCTAAATATCGAGACTGGAGGGAGATCTATGTGTGAGTATTAGAGAGATTAGGAGAATTGCAGATAATTGAAGGACAAAACAAGAGAAAGGAGTGTAGCAGTGTACTAAGATGTCAATTTCTGGGTCTGCCCATCTCCTACATCTCCTGGGGGATCTGCCATGTCCATGTCCATAGTCCCTGCAAAAGTGGCAGTCATCACTGCCTTGAAATATCTTGGACCCGAAGAAACTTCTAACTCCAGGTCAGAAGACCTATGATATGGCTTAGCAGAAAGAGACGCAAACCCATCAGGATTTCCTTCTTTGGAGAATGCGAACCAAGAAACTATGAGAATTTTCAAGTTAAGATTATATCTTGGGACAAGCAGATGGCATAATGGATATGTCTGGACTCCCATGTATTAGACCATGGTTTGAGTCCTGGACCGGGTGTCTTAAACTCATACTGGGCGCATGTGCGTGCATGCCCAAGATCTTGAGAGGAGAATGGAGGAGAAGGGATTGTGGTGTGGCCATCCCCCGCCTTGGGGGTATTTCTCGCTTTCCGTCTTTCTGTCTCATCCTATAGCAAAAAAACTCTCAAAAAAAATGTATTTTATGCTATTGGGAAATGAAATGATGAGGGATGCATCATTATGAGGAAGCAGAAATCAAAAGGTAGAATTAAAAGATGGAATTGCATGGTATTGAGAGAACAGAAAAGTAGAAGTGAAAGGGAAAAAACGTGAGAGAGAGAGACACAGAGGGACAGGTCTCCAGTTGCCTGAGTATCCAATGATGTTTTGGCTTCAAGATGAATTTCAGTTCTTGTGTTGGCTTTTTTGGAGGGGAAAGGTAGTTGTTTATTTAATTTTATTCATGATAACATATGCATATGCACAAAAGAGAGAAAGAAAAGAACCTTGACAGGGTGTCATCACAGTGGACTTTTTCTCCCAGTCCACCAATTTGTAAGGATCTTGGACATATGTGCCTGGGCTTGGACGGTGTTCAGGCTGACCCAGGGATCTGAGGCCACATTTGACCAAGGGGCATTAAGCATTCAGTTCAGTATGCTACTGACTAGGTCACCAGGCTGGGATGAGTTACTCTATTTTTTAACAAGCTCCCCTTTGAAGTAAACTAAGTAATTCTTAGTTCCTTGCACTTTTTTAATTGCCAGAGGGCACACTGTGGCATGGTCACATTTCCCCTCTATTTCTCTATCCCATCAGCATTTGGGGTTAAGTATTCACACACGTCCTGTGTGTTTTTCTTTCTTTCCTTTTTGTAAAAAAAATTTGTCACAGGACATATATATTCATTAGAGAGTGACACAGAGAAATAGTGAGAGAGACAGAGAGAGAGAGAGAGAGAGAGAGAGAGAGAGAGAGAGAGAGAGAGAGAGAGAACATGAGAAAGCATTCTCCAGGGGGTATGACTATGCCACAGTCCCTTTTCCTCCATTCTCCTCTTGGGATTTAGGGCACACACACACACACACACACACACACACACACACCCAGCATGTTTTTCAAGCCACCAGGTTCAGGACTTGAACTGTGCAGTCAGCCATGTGGGATCCAGCTTCCTTAGTCACCATGACACCAGCTGGTCCTCAGTGTGTCCTCTAGGCAGCCAGGACTAGGATTCAAACTGTGGTTGACTGGGCTAGCAAGTGGTACGGTGATGAAGGCTGCTGGATCTCACACAGCTGACTGTGTGGTTAAAGTTCTCAACCTGCTAGCTTAAAAACATGTCGGGTATGTGTACTTATGTGCTCAAAATCCCAGGAGGAGAATGGAGGAAAACGGATTACAGCCTGACCATCCCCTTTGGGAGGGCCGCTTTCTCACTTTCCTTCTCTCTTACTTTGTTTCTGTCTCTCTACGGTGAGCCCATGTGTCCTATAGCAAAACTAAAACAAACAAGCAAACAAAAAAACCAAACTGGAGTTGACTATGTGAGTTCCAGCTTCCTATGTATGAGGCTTGACAGCTGTGTTTCTGGGCTGGCCCCTCCTTGTTCATTCTTTTGTCCATCCATCCATCTATCCATCCATCCATTCATCCATCCATTCATCCTTTCTTTCCAGAGAGTCACAAAGAGAAAGACAGAGGTCAGGGGAGAAAGTATCCCCACTGGGCATAGTAATGCCGCAATCCCTTCTCCTCCATTTCTCCATCCCTTTGGCATCTGGGGCATTTATACACATGTGCCCAATATGTTTTTTTCAAGTTGTGAGGGCTGGAACTTGCACTGTGGTTGACCATGTAGGATCTGGTTCACTCAACCACCAGCCTACAGCTAGCCCCCTCCTTGTATTTTAGAGGGCTCAAGGAAGCTGTCTGATCTTCTTAGCCATTTGACATGTGAGTGGAAGAGCCAGAAGATGGAGTGTATTTTAAACTAATAAATGATCAGCCTTGAAATAACTACAAGTTAGCCCCACTTGACCTCTATCTGTGTGGGTTTACAAGTCTACTTGTAAATCATGCCAGTACAATTTACAGGAGTTGTTTTTGGAACCTTTACTTGTCATTTTAAATACCAACAGTTGTGTTATATAGCATGTATTGCAAAACTGAAATGACATTCAGCCTTTGGTCCAGGAAATCTTGTCAATCACTTATTTATTTATTTGCTTCCTTAGATTTGGTTTTCATTTATCTTGACTTAGGATTTAGATCAGATAAAAAGAATAGTGTCCGCAAAGGCCTGTTTTAGCTTAGGGTTTTTGTAGAGCTATACATGGCTAACATTTATTGCAGGCTTATTCTGTGTCAGGCTCTGCTCTTAACAGCCTTTGAAGTAATAACTCACTTTACAGTCACAACAATAGTATTACTTATGAGATAGGTAATATTATTATTCCCATTTTACAGATCTGAAAAAATGAGAGAGATGGAGGTTTAAAGTTCCTCAAGGTCTCACAGTTACTAAGTGGTAGAGCCAGGCTTCAAAATATGGTTAGAATCTACATTCTCAATCATGTCTCTAAAAGGTCTTGTTTCCACGGAAACTATGGGAGATTCTGACTAAGCAGAGGTTAATGAGTTTCTTGATTCCATTAGCAGTCATATTGCAAAGACAATTAACTCATTCCATAAACATGCTACATAGTGGCATCAACGTAGAGAGACAGGGCAGAGTATTTGCCCTGCCTCTTTGGTCTTTCAAACTCTTGTCAGTTTGGTTAGAGTTAGTCTTTCCTCTCAGATTCTAGTTTTCTCTTGGATGAACTCATAAAATAGAGTGTGTGCCCCTGTAAAACTGAACATTGGAAGTTGGTAATTTCAGCAAGGTTCACTCTTTTTTAAAATTTGCTATAGGGTATGCACACTGACCAGAGAGAAAGAGAAGGAAAATGAGAAATAACCTCTCAGGGGGCATGGCCAGACTGCAATCCCTCTTCCTTAATTCTCCTCTAGGGATCTTGGGCACAAGTACACATGTGCCTCACCTATTTTCAAACCATTGGGTCCAGGATTTGAACTGCATACTTGGTCATGTGAGATATACCACCATGCCACCTGGCTGGCCCAAGCAATGTTCATTCTTGCTGGAGCAAGTATTTGTATTGACAGTGGTCAATTATTATTTTTTTGGCTGAAATTTTCCCCTTTGACCTTACACTTAACCCATTTTTCCTTCTCCAGGCTGTATCTTTGTTTTTAGATTTTAATTTTTAAATATAGTAGCATGTACTTGTCTCTGTCTCATTTCTTTCAGGTTTTTTTTTTTCCTGGTGGGTTGTTTCTTTTTCTAGAGTATTCATTATTCAGTGTAACTCAATATAATTTATCAAGCTACAGTGGCATTGCATCAGTCATATCAGGCGTAGGTTCAGTGACATATAATAGAAAACCTAGATGATAATAACTTAAGTAAGATATCTATATATCTAGATCTATCTCTAAGAATTTTTGAGCTTTCCAAGATAGGAATAGAGGCTGCACAAAGTTGTCAGGAAACCAGCCTGTTCCCACATACTATTATGTTATCCTGATGGTATGACTAGTCTTCTTATGACCCAAGATGGCTGAAAGGGCTCCAGGGGATAGTTTGGAAAGATGAGATAAGGAAATGTCTTTACTTTTAATACATTAATAAAAAGGGTCCCACATGGCATTTCTGTTTAGATCACAATAGCCAGAATTAGTTTAGTGCTTCTCTTTCTTGAGTTGAAAATTATGATCATTTTTGATGAAGAAATCATTAGTTGTTTTTATAAATCCCCATCAGTTCTGCTATACAAAGCTATGTGAATGTGACACACCTTGTAATGTCTTAAGAGGTTTTAATAATTTCATCTGTAAAAAGGTTGGATTGAATTACTTTTCCCCTTGTTAACACAGGTCATACTGTATTTCTGAAGGTAAAAGTATGAGCTATTATATCTACATTTTTTTCTTTTCTTTTTTAGTTTTTGCTGCAGGGCACACATGCTTTGTACTTATCAGAGGCAGAGAGACAGAGAGAAAGTGAAAATCACTTCTTGGGGGGATGGTCACAATGCAATCCCTTCTCCACCATTCTTCTCTTGGGATGTTGGGCACATGCACACCCATGCCAAGCATGATTTTCAAGCCTCCATGTCCAGGACTTGAACTGCAGAGTCAGGCATATGGGATCTAGCACCTAAACCTCCATGCTACCTGCTGGCCCCCTAAAAAATGTTTAATGCATCCAGTAGTTTTGAGTGCTTATTAAGCACTGTGTTAGGAACTGTGATGAAATTAAGGATCTCAAGATTAAGTTTCTGCTTATAATGTCACAGAGAAATAAACAAACAAAATTATTATTTAGAGAATTAGAAGTTCAGGAAGGGGTAGCCTTCCAGACCACTATGACCTTTGGCTCAATCACATCTTCCAGGGTTTTTCTGCCTGTTTGCCATCCTCAGCATGCTGACTTTGCTTTAAGGTTAGTTCTTGCTTTGCAAAATTACTGCTAGTGGAAATCCAGGTTATAGGCTGAATTATTTGTATCTGGCAGGAAAGAAAGAACCTCTCCCTCACATATTTATTGAAAATCCTTCCCTTCTATCTGACTGGAACAGTTTACCCCAAGCCTATAATGATTTTCAAGCATAGGACTATTCTAACAACCTAGATTCTAGATCGTACTGTAGTGAAAAATGTCTCCAAATCTCAGTGGTTTTAACAACAAAGGTGTATTTCTTACTCAAATTGTATACAGATAGGACATAAGGTGTTCCATGTTGTTCTTTTTAAGAAACACCCTGAGAGAAGTTTTATCATCTCCAATAATTCTGGACTGCAGGCTGGGAAAGACTAAACACTAGAAGGACTTATATTGGCAATTAAATGTTCAACCTGCAAATGACACATTCCATGTCTATCCACAACCCACTGTAGACTAGTCACATGATCCAACCCAAATGCAAGGAAGGGAGAATTTCTGGGGTGGGTAATGGAAAGCTGTAATCTTTTCATATGGCTGGAAGGAGAGGGTAGGCATTACAAGTTTCTATCATACCCAGGAACATATTTGTTGAGTGAATTAGGCTAATTGAGTTGCCTTCTGTAGCAAATAAAAACAAAAAAGGAACCTATAAGGAAGGAGCAGAAGCAGATGTTGAATAAGAAATCAATACCATAAACTATAAACTGCTTTAAATCAATGGAGAACACGGAAATTTCAGCCATGGAGGCAAGTCATGAGGCGGGAGAGTCTGGCTAGTTTCATCAGCTTTTAAATCAATCACTTCATTTACTCTTCTAATGGAAAAGGTTAGCTCTGGCTTTTTAATGAGTGGGTGTAGAGTTTCTATTTAAGGAATTGGCTCAAAAGTGATATAAAACACATTGGATTTGAAAATGCAAACTATTTTTCCATATTTTATTTTTGTCGTTACCATCAATGGTGTGTCAAGTTGACTAAATTTATAGTTTTAGAACTGACAACTTGAAATTTTCAAGTCCAATTCCTTTATTTTGAGAAAACTGAGGCTCAAATGGGTAAAATTATCTCAGGGTTACACCTTCTTGTCCTATAGTCAATATTACCTTTTAGTTGATTTCCAGCAAAGAAAAAAAATCCTATAAATAAAATGTAGTTAGAGCAATAATTATAAAACAGTACTGAAAACAATGAAGATATTAAGAATGTTTTCAGGGCTTACCTTGGTAGAGATGAACAAATGTCTAAATTATTTGTTAAGTAGCTGCTGCTGAGCCTCATGTAAGCCTCAGCTGGTCTCTGGGCCCCACAGATCTCCCAGCTATAACAATAGGATCCACCTCAAAGGTTTGATTTGAGAATTAAATGATGAAGTAAAGAGTTTAGTATGGGGCTTGATGCTCAGCAATATTACACCTTGGCTATTATTTTTATTATAGTCATATTAAAATGGTAGTAAATTTCAAACTAGTTTCTACATGAATGTTCACAACTTAGGAAATGTGATAGCATTCAAGTTCATTAACTTTGATCTAGCTAATCTCTCAATAAAATGGCTACTCATGTACTCACCTCAACTTTCATTTTGTTCTTTTCCATTGTCTAAAGGTTGACTCCTCCTTGCCCTATATTCAAGTCTCCACAGCTCTAATTGATAACTAAGAATACGACTCAGGCTATATAAAAGAAAATAATGTACTGACAAGGTCCTGTTAGCATATCTAGTAGGACATGGTGAATGTTCTATAGAATATTATTTTTTTTAAAGTTTATTAGTACACACACATGTATGAGACAAAAAGTGAGAGGAGAAGCATATTCACAGGAGACAGCACTCCCATCAGGGTTTCGACAATGCAGTCCACCCCTAACCTTTAGCCAGTTTTGGATCATCAGTGTGTGATTGCACAGAGTACTCAGGGAAGCTACTGGATACAAACCTGGAACCATCCCATGTCGATCAGCCTCACTGAGTGTAACGTTTCACTATTGCCCCACCGTCCCCGGCTTCTCGTAGAGGTTTTTGTAGAGCAGAACTTGTCTGTGTAACTTTTGGGATAAGTAAAGCTAAGTCCAAAGCCCAGTTTGGTAAGGGAGGGGTGGAGGAAAAGGAGGAACACTTCTTGCTTAAGCAAATATCAGAAACTAGAAGTGACTGAAAGGTAGAAAGGTAAACATGATGGAACTTGAACAATGGTCAACCAAGTAGGAATCCAGCACCCTTAACCACCATGCAACCAGCTGACCCCTTAATTACTTTTTTTATTCATGAGAGCATGGGTGTATAAATGAGGGTTGGGGAGAGAGAGAAGTACTCTCAATAGGGTTTCCTAACTCAGTGATCCTGTTCCTCTAGCCCTCCAGCTCCTGAGGGCTTTTTTTAAGAGAGACTTTTGCTAAAGGGTAAGTGCATTTGCCAGAGAGACAGAGACAGAGAGAGACAGAAAGTGAGAAATCACCCCCCCTGGGGGTGGGGGGGGATGGCCACACTGTAATCTCTCTCTATTCTCCTCTTGAGATTTTGGGCATGCACTTATATATGCCTGGCCTGAGTTTTAAACCACTGGCTCCAGGACTTGAACCACAGTTGACTATGGGAGAGTCCAGTGATGTAACAATTACACCATCCACTGGTCCCTTCTATGACTTTTTAAAAAAACAGTTTTTAGAAATTATTATATGAACATATACCTATGCTAAAAAGAATTCAAACAGTACAGAAGAGAATAAATGGACTCCTAGACTCATTACCAGAGGATCCTGGGAATGAGCACACCTGGTGTTTGCAGCTTGACTGTGGATCTGAAACCATTGACCATGAATGAGGCTTCTAGAAGCTCATGGTTTCAGATCCATACAAGCTTATGGTTTCAGATCCATAGAAGCTAATGGTTTCAGATCCATAGCCAAAGTGAAAAATGAAATTTAGTTTTGTTTTGCTTGATTGGAAGGAAATGGGGAAGATAAGATTTAAAAAAAATTTTTTTTTGAGAAGTTTTTGCTATAGGGCACCTGCGCTCTCCAGAAAGACAGAGAGAGAGAAAGAGATATATAGAGAGAGACAAAAGCGAGAAATCACCTCCCAGGGGGGTGGCCACACCACAATCTCTCCTCCTCCAATCTCCTCTTGGGACCTTGGGTGGGCACGCACGCACACCAGCCAGGTGCCAGTTTAAGCCACTGGGTGCAGGACTCCAACCGCAGTCTACTGCAGGGAAGTCTAGGGACATAGCCATTACACCAACTGCTGGTCCCAAGGTAAGTTTTAATTTTCAGGTTTTGGAAGGGAAAATTAAAGGACAGGTAAAAACAAACAAACAAACAAACCCAAACATATACTTTGGGACAAATGTAAAGCTTTGAACTTGAAATGTTATAAGTATTATAATATGTGAGTCATAATTATTGCTAAAAAAAACAGAAATGGTTTTCTCTTTCCTTAAAAAAAAGTAAAGTTATACATAATTATGAAAAATATTTTTTAAAAAGACTGTACTTAAACTAAAAGGTAAATATTCATCCTACCCAATTCTGTCACCTAAAAAGTATTTAGAGTGTGGCTGATAGCCCTTAATCCATCTAATTATGACATAAGCCTAACATTTTCTGTTCATTGCCAACAACCATTGTATAACCCTGATAGCAGAATTTTGTTGTTAGTACACAAATCTCATGGGAGACAGAATACAGGCATTTAATAAGTAATTTCTTAATGATTTTATTGAATGCGATATCCAAATGATCTCAGCTAGCACTGAATTCTGGCTCTGGCAGTGTATTTTTTGTACGACCTTGGATAAGTCATACACTTTCATCTGTTTTTTTTCTTTTTACAGGGATGTAAGAATCATAAGAATGACTGTAACATACTCTGTGGAGAGCTTTTTGTTTAAAACGCTGACAATACAGAGTCCAGCAAAGCCTCCCTCAGAAGAACCTGAGCTGTTTGAGGACGGGATTTCCTTTCTTTAAATCATCAGTATCTTATTTGTATTTCTATAATAAAGTTCTTGGTCTATAAAACGTTCTCTGTAAATGTTGTTACTTTACGAATTTTATTAGGCAGATTGCAGTCTTGGCAGGCCACTGCCTCTTAAATCTTTTTCCTGTGATCTTTCTAATACTTAGCATCTCAAAGGCCGTTATTACTTGATCTGGGATAAGTACCCACAATTGTTACTTAAAAATACCCAAGCCTAGAGAAATCTTGTTTCAGGGTACCTTGTCGCCTTCCCACCGTCCTGTGCCCCAGGCTCGGGATCTGGGTTCCCAACGCTACAGGGAAGAGTTGGATACGGGAAGCTCATCTTCCCGCTCTCTGATTGGCTAGCTCGCACTCCACTCACTAGGCTGGTGGCTGTGATTGGCCCGGGCGGCACCCCTCGGCCCGCGACTACTTTGTGTGCCCTGGCGGCGAGCTGAGGTCCTCCCGCTCAGCTCGCGGTCTGGCTGGCCTGAGGTAGCTCTTCGGCCCACTGCTCTGCATCGCGGGCGCCAGGAATTTCCCGAGTCCAAGCGGGTAGGAAGCATCCTAGGAAAAGCCTCCCCCTCCCTTCCCATGCTGTTTTCTTTCCCGTACTGAATAAACTTCCGCCTTGGAGGCGCTGTCGCAGCCGCGGGTC